>NW_005356674.1:10769766-10797996 GCF_000412655.1 Myotis brandtii
AACTTTGGCTGGAGATCCTGGCTAGAGGTCCTGACTAGGCTGCTGATCAACTGAAGGCTGTCTACGTGTCATTCCTTCTTCGCCGACTCCGTCCACACCTTTGGGGATCCCTGGACCTGCTGGGGTTGGACCCCAACATACAACCAAATAGACCTTTTAGAAATGGAAAATATAGCCGCTGACATTAAAAACTCAGTGGACAGATTGAAAAGTAGCTTTGACCCCGCTGAAGACAGAATTAACACACTGGGAGATAGATTTAATTGGAAATTGTGATGCGGTTACTTTCATTTTGCCTTTGGACATCTGGATGGTTATTTGAAGTGAAAGCCTGTTTTGAGTTATTCCCTCAACCCTTGTTCTGCTTTAGTGCACAAATCTCATGCATTTCTGGCTTCTTCCCCTCTCAGTATGTATTGCTATGAGTGGACCATTTTGCCAGAGATAGTCCTACATGTTGCATACTCTAATATTCTAAATGAATTTGCTTTCTTATTGATAAAGGATAATTTTTCATAATATTGAAAGAAGCTGTCAGTGATCTAAATTACAGATTCTTTCAATATTATGAAAAATTCTAGTTTAGATCGCTGAGCCAGTATTGGTTATCCTGAAGGGAAATAAGAAAACTAGAGATAGGCAAATTAGTCCTGGGGTTAAAAAAAAGTGGATAAAGCAGATTTTATAAAAATAGGTAATGTAAATTTGCTCACTATCCTGAAAAGATTCTAAACAAGATAAAGTAATTTTAAACAATTACATTAAGAATTATAGTAACAATTATATTAAGAAACTCAGGAATTAACCTTGTTTCAAAAGAGCAAGTTATTCTATCTATCTATCTATCTATCTATCTATCTAATTTACTGATAGATCAATAGAGTGTTATAGATGGAATATACACAAATTCTTCTAGGCAAGTTAGATAAAAGTACATAATGTTAGTCAAGGTGCAGGGACTGGAAACTATTGTAGGTGTTTTAAGGGGAAAAGAATTTACCATATTTCATCAAAACTTTATCAGTCTTAACTGGTTTGGCTCAGAGGGGAGTCGGCCTGCAGCCCGAGGGGATCCTGGGTCTGATTCTGGTTAAGGGCACGTACCTCGGTTGGATTGCAGGCTCCTCCCTGGCTTGGGCCCTGGTCAAGGTGCATGCAGTAGGCAACCAATCGATGTGTTTCTCTCACATTGCTATTTCTCTCTGTATTTCCCTCTCTCTTCCACTATCTCTAAACACCAATGGAAAAATATCCTTGGTTGAGGATTAAACCCCCCAAAAAAACTTTATCAACTGTCAGATGCCTCATTATTTCTAAGAAATTCAAAGTGCTATCAAGCTATGCCAAAATACCTTACTGAATCTTGAGTGAATTGCTTATTTTAGCCTCTTATTGTTTTGAAGTTACTTCATTTATTTTGAGTGATTGGTTATTTCTACTGCTACGGTTTCATTGTTTGACATGAGATAGGCAATTCTTTTGCACTAATCTCAGTAACAAAACTGGGAAGCTCTGCTACAAGGTGGGGCTGGCACACCACAACCCATGGGCCAATCTGTAGGTAAAGTTTTACTGGAGCACAACCATGCCCTGTGCTTCTCTGTAGTCTATGGCTCCTTTTGTGCTATAATAGCAGAGTTGAGTAGTTATAGCAGAGGTTGTATGACTCCCAAGGAAAGGCTGGCCCTTTATAGAAAAAAAATTTGCCAACTGCTGCTATAGGGAAATATGTAAGAACTACTACTTTCTGATATTGTGGCACACTATACCAAGTACTTTATGTGGAGTAAAAAAAAAAAAATCTTATCGAACAAAAACAATCTTATAAAAAAAACCCCTCTTATCCAACGTGGCCAGGATGAATGTTAGTTGATTAATTGAATCATCCAGCCAGTCAACATATATATATAGAGCAACTACCAATGACCAGACAACTTTTTTAAGGGGCTTGGAATCAGGTAGTAAACAAACAAATCACTGTTTTTACTGAGCTTATATTCTAGTTGGGTATGGTAGGACAGGCAGGATAGAAGGCAATACAGAAGAGATAGAAAGTAACAGATATGTCAGCACATGATAAGTATGTGTGAAAAATAAAGCAGGGAAGTGGTGGAGGCAGGGATTTAAATAGAAAGCAGAGAAGTCAGGGAAGCCTCACAAAGGAAATGGTGTTGGAGTGAGGACACGAAGGAGGTGAGGACCAGAAGGAGGTGAGGACAGGGTTTGCAGGTGGAGGAAAAATCCCTGCAAAGTCAGTAAGGAGGAGATGTGCAGCATGTTTTGATGAAAAAGTAAGAAGGTGAATGTGTTTACAGGGAGGAATAAGTAGGAAATTAAACCAAACAGGTAAGAAGAAATGGGGACAGAATGGTGCAGATCATGGGCCACGATGAAGTCTTTGATTTTTCCTGCGAGGGAGAAGCTGTTGGAGAGTTTTGAGCAGAGGAGTAATAAGAACCTTCTTAACTGGATGCCTCTGCTGCTTTGTTGAGAATAGATGGAAATGGAGCAAGACTAAAAACCAATTAGATAGGGCTTTGGAGGCAATTAAAGAGCACTTATAATAATCCACGTATGAGCTGGTGATTGCTTAGACCAGTGGTTCTCAACCTTCCTAATGCCGCGACCCTTTAATACAGTTCCTCATGTTGTGGTGACCCCCAACCATAAAATTATTTTCGTTGCTATTTCATAACTGTAATTTTGCTAGTGTTATGAATCGTAATGTAAATATCTGATATGCAGGATGTATTTTCATTGTTACAAATTGAACATAATTAAAACATAGTGATCAATCACAAAAACAATATGTAATTATATATGTGTTTTCCGATGGGCTTAGGCGACCCCTGTGAAAGGGTTGTTCGACCCCCAAAGGGGTTGCGACCCACAAGTTGAGAACTGCTGGCTTAGACCATCAAGGTGGTGATGAAGGCAGTGAAAAGCTATATGCAAACTTTTCATGGTGGAAACCTTTGAATATATTAAATATTGAGAGAATACAATCAATTCTTCCAACTTTAAAACATGATCAGCTTAGGTCTAGTTATTTTTCATCTATAACCCACTCAGTTCTCCCCTACCATTTTATTTTGAAGAAATCCCAAACAGTTCTGGATCTATTTTGAAGGTAAAACCAACAGGATTTGCTGTCAGTTTAGATATGGGGTATGAGATTCAAGGGTTATTTCTAGAGTGCCAGGAAGGATGGAGCTGAGACTGAGATGGGAAAGACTAAAGGTGGAAAAGAGCTTTTTCTTTGGTGGGAGTGAGAGTGGATCAGGAGATTGGGTTTTTACAGAATAGTTTGAGATGTCTATTAGCTATTCAAAAAGTGACATCTTTACAGGCAGTGGGATATGTCTAACATAATAAAATATAATTTATAAAGATAATTTGAGCATGTCCTAACCGGTTTGGCTCAGTGGATAGAGCATCAGATCTATCTCTTTCTATATCTATTTATCTATCTTTATATCGATATATATCCAGAGTTTTTAGTGTGGAAATTCGAAGGGGGGGGGCGTTCTTTATAATTGGCATCTGCTGACCTCTCCCATTACATTTCCCTCCAGTTCTCCATAGGCATTGGGCCCTCTTTTGGCCCTTTGAATGCTAGAAACTTCAAAATGTTGTTGAATATTAGAAACATGTGGGAGAGATTTAAAAAATCCTGATGCCCAGGTTGCATCCCATACTCCTTTATATCAGCATGTCTGGGGGTGGAGCGAGGCATCAGTTCTTTTTTAGAATTTCCAGATGACTCCAATATGCAGCAGAGTTTGGAAATGGACTGCTGTATCCCCTGGCTACTCCAAGTGTGGTTCTCCACCCAGCAAATGTGTCCTCCCATCAGCAGCGTTGGCCTCGCCTGAGAGCTTGTTAAACATGCAGAAGCTCAGGTCTCACCCTGCCCTCCTGAATCAGAACCTGCATTTTAACAAGCTTTTCCAGGGATTTCTGTTCACCCAACTGTCTGAGAAGCACCATGTGTATCTCCTGCCTTTATGTCTTTGCAGAAGCCATCTTCTCTGTCAAGTTGTCTGCTTCCCCATCCTGCTGCCTCATTCCCACTTATCCTTTAAGATTGACCTCAGGCATCTCTGTCCTTCCCCCTCTCCTGCCCGCTCCCTCCTCTTTCTCCTGGAAAGACTTCCTTATCCTTCTTTCCACGTACTCAATGCTATTCTTCTGGGGACACCCTGTATTGACATTGGTTATATCCCTCTTACAGCTTACTGTAATAATAGTCTCCTAGGCTAGGAACTAACAGTGGCAGAGATTACATCACTGGTAGTGGGTGCTTGGTCAGTGTTGAGCTGAGTAGTGTCTAAGGTGGAAATCAGTCAGGAGGGACTCACAAGTCTAGATGGCAAGTCCCTGGATCTGCCGGAGCAAATCACTGGAGAGACTGGCTCTAACAAACAGCAGGCCTGCTGTGTGTGAGCTCTGACCTTGGGATTGCATGATGCTGTTAATTATCTGTTATCTTCCTTGATGGGAGGGAGACTGTGGCTTGCAAGGCATAACCTCCTCATAGCTGTGGTGGAGGAGGAGGGGTTAGGATAGCTTGGATTTCTTTTAAGACTTTATTAAAATTGTTCCCTATGATAACTTCTTTTTAAAAAAAATATATTTTATTGATTTTTTTACAGAGAGGAAGGGAGAGAGATAGAGAGTTAGAAACATCGATGAGAGAGAAACATCGATCAGCTGCTTCCTGCACATCTCCTACTGGGGATGTGCCCGCAACCCAGGTACATGCCCTTGACCGGAATCAAACCTGGGACCTTTCAGTCCGCAGGCCGACGCTCTATCCACTGAGCCAAACCGGTTTCAGCAATAACTTATTTTCTTAATTGGGTAATCAATACACAGAAAATATATGTAAGTTAAACCATTATCCTGTACACCCTAAACTTATACAGTGATGTATATCAATTATATCTTGATAAAACTGACAAAAAATATAAATTATTTGTAATCTGTCATTGGTATATAGTAGCATCTCTCTCTAGCTCTGTGTAGGGTCATCCCATTCTCAATGCTGTGGCTGCTACTTGGAGATGTTGGTGACAGCAGCTGTCCTTTCCCCTGGAGGAGAATAAAAACGGCAACTTCCCTTCCACCTAGTCTCTGGCCCAGTTGCTGTGGGTGATTGTTCCTTTGGTTGATGACAAGGTGACTCCAGACTAAAATGCACTTTTTATTCTTAGATATAATTTTCAGGTTTGGAGGGGAATTGTGTGTCATGGGGAAGACAGAAGCAAAGGCTCTTGTGATTAATGGAAAGAAAGAAGTCTATTTTGCCTCTAGTCCCTTTTTTTGTTCCTTGGTCTGGCTCATTTTCCCTTATCCATTGTCCTGCACTGACCATTGTGATTGTGTGACCACCTACAGCTTTTTCATCTATTTATCAGTATGGTTCACGCCTCCCAAATGACAGCAGAGACAGTAGGAAGTATAACTTAAGCAGGGAAGATGGCCAGTCTTTCTTATTGTTCTTTGGCATTTGTGTTGTTTTAAATTACTTTTTCTTGCTAATTATCCTGGGAGACAGTGAGTGTGAAGGGCCTTACATTTGACTACAGATGAAGTCAGAGAAGGCTGGTATCATCTATTTGCAGAAATGAATTTTTAAAAAATGAATCTTCTGAAGAGTACATTAATCTTTTCATTAGAATGGGAAAAATTTCTGTGAAGGGTGGCATGCTGAATGCCTTAAAGAAAAACTTCAATTGAGATGCCTGATGAAAGTGTAACAAGGATTTCTTGAGGCTTATGTAACATCTATTGTTACCCGCCTGTTCAGTTTTTCTCCTTTTCTATATTGAATATCTGTCATATTTTTTTTAAAAAAAACCCTGTATTTCAAAACCCTTCACCTCGTTCAGTCCAAAGAAATTTCTGAGAAGTCCTATTTGTGATGGAAACATGGATTTGCATAATAAAATATAATTTATAAAGATAATTTGAGCATAAAGTAGACTAGAAGATTATCTTTTCTAGAGTTGGAAGATGAATTTGGCAAGTTTGACATATATGTATAAAACATATAGCACATATTTGTGAGAAATGAGAGTAGATATAAATATTCTTTTTGAGTAGTCCAGATAATTAGAAAAGAAGTAGAAGGGAAGGGACCCACTAGAAATAAGATTTAATTTCATGTGTAATCAGAAGAAATATGCCAAGTAATTCATCACTAATTCAAATAGTCAAGAAAAATCTAGGAAAAGTCCTAGGAAGCGTAATTAGCTATGAAGTTGAAACATTTGCAAAATGTCACAGTTATAAATTACAATTTTTTCCTCCATGAAACCCGAGTGATGCTTTTTTTTTTTTTTATTGTTTAAAGTATTTTTTTTTATTAAATCTTTATTGTTCAGGTTACATTTGTTCCTCTTTTTTTTCCCCCCCATAACTCCCCTCCTCCCAGTTCCCGCCCCACCCTCCGCCCTCACTCCCCACCCACTGTCCTCATCCATAGGTGCACGATTTTTGTCCAGTCTCTTCCCGCATCTCCCATTTCCCTTTCCCCCCCAAGAATAGTCAGTCCATTCCCTTTCTATGTCCCTGATTCATTATAATCACCAGTTCATTCTGTACATCAGATTATTTATTCACTTGGTTCTTAGATTCACTTGTTGATAGATGCATGTTTGTTGTTCACAATTTGTATCTTTACCTTTTTCTTCTTCCTCTTCTTAAAGGATACCTTTCAGCATTTCGTATAATACTGGTTTAGTGGTGATGAACTCCTTTAGCTTTTCCTTATCTGTGAAGCTCTTTATCTGACCTTCAATTCTGAATGATAGCTTTGCTGGATAAAGTAATCTTGGTTGTAGGTTCTTGGTATTCATCACTTTGAATATTTCTTGCCATTCCCTTCTGGCCTGCCAAGTTTCTGTTGAGAAATCAGCTGACAGTCGTATGGGTATTCCCTTGTAGGTAATTGAGTCTCTTTCTCTTGCTGCTTTTAAGATTCTCTCTTTGTCTTTTGCTCTTGGCATTTTAATTATGATGTGTCTTGGTGTGGTCCTCTTTGGATTCCTTTTGTTTGGGGTTCTCTGCGCTTCTTGGACCTGTAAGTCCATTTCTTTCACCAGGTGGGGGAAGTTTTCTGCCATTATTTCTTCAAATAGGTTTTCAATATCTTGCTGTCTCTCATCTTCTGGCACCCCAATTATTCTGATGTTTGTACGCTTGAAGCTGTCCCAGAGGCTCCTTACACTATCTTCGTATTTTCGGATTCTTTTTTCATTTTGCTTTTCCGGTTGGGTGTTTTTTGCTTCTTCGCATTTCAAATCTTTGGCTTGATTCTTGCGCTCCTCTGGTCTGCTATTGGGTGTCTGTATAATATTCTTTATTTCAGTCCGTGTATGCTTAATTTCTAGTTGGTTCTTTATCATAGCATCGAGGGTCTCATTAGTTTTCGTGACTCTCTCCTCAAGTTTATTGACAGCTTCTAGCACATTTTTGCAAGCCCTCAAAATTGCGATTTTTAGCTCTATATCCTCCATTTCTGTCATGTTTTTTTGTCTCCGCATTTTTTATGCTTTCTTGGTGCACCCCCTAGTGGTCTTTGTGCGCAGTCTTGTTCTAGTTGAGCCTTGATTGTTGTAGTTAATACTAGAGGGATTTGACCACCAGGCCGACTGGCTGTGTGAATCAGCTGTGTCTGCCGCGGAAAACTTCTGTCCTCTGGGGAGGTGCTAATCTAGCCTTTGCCTGAGGCGATCCGGCAAATGGCTCTGCGCAGGGCTTGGGCGGGGCGGGCTCAACAGGGCGGGCGGAGGGAGCCGTTATGGTGCCCTCAGTCCTGTTCCCAGAGGCTCTGCTTCTCAGAACCCCCGGAACCGCTGCAAACCTCGGAGGGAAAGCTGCCTTCCAACTGATGCCAGACACTCCCGCTTCTCCCGTTTGGGTCCGAGTCCCCAGCGATTCGCCCGTATCTGGAGCTCAGAGTCTGAGACTCCCCCCTGACCGAAAACGACAACCGCGCTCTCAGCCACCAGCCCGCTTTGCGCGCGCACCTCCGCACCTGAGTATTTTCCACACTGCGCCTCCTCTGAGCCTCGGTGTGCTGTTATTTTTCCTTCTAGTTGAAGAGTCTCTCCTCAGCCAGCCTTCCTGTGGTTCTGGGTGATGTCCGTTCCGTCTTTTAGTTGTATTTTTGAAGTGGTTGTTTGTGGCAGCAGTCTGCGGTGTTTACCTATGCCGCCATCTTGGTCTCCTCCACACTCCCGAGTGATGCTTTATCAACAAATCCCAAAAGACTTTTTAGGAGGTCTCAACAGGAAATACTTGTACTGATGGAGGTCTTTTCACCTAGAGGGGGAAGTGGCTTACTTTGAAAGGTTCATTTCTTATTTTTATTTTAAAATTGAATTTATTGGGGTGACATCTACACTAATAAAAGAGAAACATGGTAATTAGCGTACGACCGCTACCCTTCCCATTGGCTAATCAGCATATCCTTATGCAAATTAACTGTCAGCCAAGATGGCGGCTGGCAGCCATGCACTGAAGCGAGCAGGGAGGCTTGCATGCTCCAGTGACTGGCGGACTCCAACGTTCCCCGCCTGAGTTGCCGGCCTCTCAGCTGCAACTCTAAGCAACTATGTAGCAAATATAGAAGCTAAACAAAACCCCAGAAACCAGCAGCCAGCCAGACCGCAACATTGTATCAATGTTTTCAGCAGCGAGGCCTCAGAGCTAAAGCTGGCCCAGAATAGAAAAAAAAAGAAAAGAAAAAAAGGAGCGGTTGGGAGCTTCAGGACCCGCCAGCCGGAAAACGGCCCTAAGCCCCTCAGCCAGCCTGGCCAGGCACGCCAGTGGGGTCCCCACCCTGATCCAGGACACCCTTCAGGGCAAACCAGCCGGCCCCCACCCGTGCACCAGGCCTCTATTCTATATAGTAAAAGGGTAATATGCCTCCCAGCACCGGGATCAGCAGAGCCGCGAGGCCTCCGGTAGTAATAGAAACAACATGAAACAAACTGATAACATGAAAGTGTTAATATTATATGTCACTTTCAAAACGTGAGATATTTAAAATGAAGAAACTAAGGCTATTGAGACTCAGAATTATCTAGCAAGTTGATCCTACATACCATGTCTGGTGTCTAAATTATCTTTAATAGTTCAATGTGGAATATTGTTCTGTAGTGATAGAGCATTATATGGTAAGACACATTTTAAAGATCTATTTTAAGAAATGTTTATAAGAGAGTAGTAGAAAATTACAAAGGAAGATATTTCCTTCTGTAATAATGGCATTTGAGCTACTGTCTGTAGACCAAAGGATATAAAAGTAATGAATCCAAGATAGTTAAAGAATGATGAACAAAAATTTAACAGATTCTACTCTGGCAAATATTTGCAAAAGTACATGTTGTACAATGAGTTCTTTCTAAAACATGTTAGCTTTGATCCAGAGAGAATATATCACATTCTTCAGCAGTCTTGCATGTGTATTATATTTTGTTAATGTATAAATAGCTTTAGGTTTACCTAACAACAGTGAACCACAAGGCTCAATAGTGACCTGGTCTTATTTATAATACCAAAAGTATGAGGTATTCAAATTTATGCAACTGGGGATGCCAGAGCTCTTATTTACACAGTGATGTAAATGTACAGAAGGCTTTATAATAGATTGAGTTGTGCCAAAAAAAAAAAAAAGCCAATTGTTAGTTTTGGTTCCATGGGAAGCTGACTCTGCAATGGAAATTTGTGTACAGCTAGCTTATTAGGAGTAATCTTGGGAATGACACTTTAAAAAATGTTTTATTGAATTTCTTGGGGTGACATCCTATATAATAAAAGTGTAGTATGCGAATTGTCCCCTTGACCTGGAGTTCTTTCTGGAATTTGACCAGGGGGTGGAGCCGGCCGGGGGAAGGGAGGGAGGCCCTGGCAGGCGGCAGGTGGCCTGGGGAAAGGAGGGAGTACCCGGCTGGCCATTGCCAGATGCTGGGGACCTTACCAGTGCACGAATTTTGTGCACTCGGCCTCTAGTTGGTTAATAAAATTATATAAGTTTCAGGGGTACAATTCTATAATACATCATCTGTATATTGCATTGTATGTTCACAATGCAAGTCAAGTTGTCTTCCTCGCTTCTTATTTTTTAAAAGCTTTCTGGAAGTCTGCCACTTATACTTTCTGGGCTTCATTTCTTCTTCATGAAAAATGGAAGGAACTGTGTCTGTCACCCATTTGTCTCCCAAGGTTGTTGTAGAGCATCTACAGGAAGTCCATTTATCCACAGTGCTGTGAGGTGACTGACAGGCCAATGGGCCTCTCTGGCTCAATAATATGTTCTTGGTTTCTTCTGCTTTAGGGAAGGGAGTGCTTATTATCCCCTAACCTCCTATTGATAATATTTACTTGCTACAGTTCAGACAGCTCTTGATTGAATATGGAACTCAAAAACTTACCCTAGACACGAACCTTGACCAGAGGACTCATTTCTAGGTCTGGCTGCCATAAGACCTCTTTACAAAGCTTGCTGGGAATGAATCAAAGGTTCCAATCACGGCGGTATCTTCCGGGTGTTCTCAAGACTCTTTCGTGCTGTCACTTGTTATGTCTGAGACTGTCTAACTGGATATTTGATATGGGTAGAGGGTGGAAGGGATCTAGGACTGTGGATGCTTTTTATTTATTAAGTTTTCTTCCTGGTGCTTATAGAGCCACTGGAATCTCATCCCTTTGGCTTTGGACAGAGCAACATTAAGAAGAAACAAGTACTATGGTGCTTGGGGTAGAAGTTTTCCCTGAGAAATAATACTGTCAATGATGGTTAGGTTCTGTGGGCCTATTAGTAACATAATTCATCTATAGATGGGATAAGTGGACTTCTGAGGTCTATTCTACACTGTCTATAACCTTGTTTCTATGAGAATAATGTATCCTGATTTCCAAAGAATGGACTAAAACACATTTGGGAGGCAATCCATTTGTGAGTGAGGGACAGGTGGACTGATGTGGTGCAGCTCTGATGGAGAGTTCAGAAAATGTGGGTCCAGCTGGCGTTCACTAGTGCTTGCAGATTTCAGTCTCCTGGCTTTAAGTGTCTTGATAGCTCTTCATATCTCTAGTTGGTTTAGGAGGTTGAATGTGGTCAATTATCAGGTGAAGAGGTTTATTTTCTATTCATCTGCCGTCTGTGATTCCCCTGAAGTTTTCTTTTTAATGCAGTGACATTTTATTTTTATAGTTTGGTAAAAGAGTTTTTAAAGCATTTTAAATTAATAAATAAATGCTGAATTTTCTTTAAAGTTTGTATTGAATTTATTGGGGTGAGATTGTTTATTAAATTATATATGTTTCAAATTTACAATTCTATTCTACATCACCTGTATATTATATTGTGTGTTCACCATCCAAAGTGAAGTCTCTTTCCATCACCATTTCTCCTCCCTTTACCCTCTTCTATCTGCCTCCATCCCCCTTCCCTCTTGTAATCACCATGCTGTTTACTTTTTCATTTTAACATTTTTGGGGAAGGTGTCTGTCTTTTTTTCTTAATCAACTGCTAGAAGCTTGTCTATTTTATTAGGATTTTTCAAGAGTCAACTTGTAGTTCATTGATCTTTTTTCTCTGATTATTTTTTACCTAGTAAATTAGTTTCTATTTCATTTTATTTTTTACTTTATTATTTTGTTTTTTTCTAACATCTTAAGTTGCAAGCTCAGTGAATTAATGCTAAGCTTTTCTTCTTTCCTAATGAACTAAATTATAAATTTTTACAGGTATTATTATTTTTTATAATTCAATTCCATATAATCTCTAATTTTTATTTTTATGGTTTCTTTTAGTCTGAATTTAAGAAAATTTCTTAATTTCCAAATGTACTTTAAAAATTCTCTTTGTAACATCCTTTTAAAATCGCATTATTGTCCATATGGAAATAATTATTAAAAACTGTTGATTTTGCTTTATGTGTAGCAAATTGTTAATTTTTATATACTGTTTGTTCTCAAAAAGGGTAGGTTTTTTTAAAAAATATTTTTTTTTATTGATTTCAGAGATGAAGGAGAGGGAGAGAGAGATAGAAACATCAATGATGAGAAAGAATCATTGATTGGCTGCCTCCTGCATGCCCCCTACTGGGCATCGAGCCTGTAACCCGGGCATGTGCCCTTGACCGTAATCGAACCCAGGACCCTTCAGTCCGCAGGCCCATGCTCTATTCACTGAGCCAAGCTGGCCAGGGCAAGTGTAGGTATTTTTTAAATTGTTGGGTTCATTATCCTTTATTAAACTTCTCATATAAATTCTTTCTCTATTGTCAACATATATATTTTTCTTCTGTCAAGTTTTGTTTTTAAATATAAAGCTATGTTTTATATATGTTCAAATTTAAAGTCTTTGTATCATTTTAGTGAAGTGACCCTTTAAAAAATATATATGTTTTCATTGATTTTTTTTAGAGAGAAAGGAAGGGAGAGGGATAGAGAGATAAATATCTATGAGAGAGAAACATCATCAATCGGCTATCTCCTACATGACCCCTACTGGGGATTGAGCCCATAACCCGGGCATGTGCCCTGACCGGAACTGAACTGTGACCTTATGGTTCATGGGTTGACGCTCAACCACTGAGTCACACTGGCCAGGCTGAAATGACCCTTTTAATAATGAAGTAATCATTCTTTTTTTTCTAATACTTTTAAAAAGATTCCTTTATTGGATATTAATATAGCTGCACTTTGCTAATTTTATATTTATAGTTGTCTTTTATAGAGAAAAATTGGCAGCAACAGAAATGTTTGACACTAGGATATTGGATATATACAAAAGGTAATATATTCACATTTGGAACACAGTGCATCTATATAACATAATATTATATCTTCTAATCATTTAGAAAAAAAGGAAACTAGAAAATAACTTGTATTATAGTGATACTATTTTTGTACTCCCTAGATACATATGTGAATATGTATAGAGCAAATAGCCTGATATTATCTACCAGAGTGTAAATATTAGTTACTTTAGGGTAGAGGAATTATGAATGGTTACTATTTTTTGTTCTCTTTTAAAAACATATTAGCATTTCCGCGTCATGAGTTAATGAACATGTGTTACTTTTATTAATAGAAATACAATATACTTTTTATTTGACAAAAAGCCTTCCCCTTTATACTGTAGTTTATAAATAGAAATTTTGAGCTAGAAAAACCATTGTTCTTCAAAATTATATTTAAAAAATGTTCAGATGTTTTCTTATGTGCTGGATAGAATTTTTAAAGAATAAAATGACTACTGTTATATAAACTTTAATTTCTAAAATACAGTATGTGAGTAGAATAAGAAATTTTCATATGTTTTATTCTCTCAACAAAAGTAATCATAAACTCAGAGTGGAATGTGGAATAATGAATTTCAAAAAATACTATTACATGATTTTTCTATTTCAAACTGATATATTTTAGGAAAGATAGAAGTTTAGAAGATTAAATGCCAGTTTCTTTTTTGGAGCCATTAATGAATAGAGAGAAATCTCTTCAAGTTAGATCAGATGGATGAGCATGTTTTATGTACAATATATTATTTTGTTAGTAGTCTCCTCACAGTTTAGCAGATGAGTTGCAGCAACATAGCAACAAAATATAACTGTCACTTGGTGGAGCTAGAATACTGTGCAATTCCATTATACTCTTTCAGCAGATTTCTTGAGAAAAATGATTTTATAGCAAAATTTAAGACTAATATACCAGCTGCCTTTGAGGAAACCAGTTTTTATGGCTTTCTTTATTATTGTGCCAGAGTTTAAATAAATGCCAAATTTGTTGGGCAGAAAGATCTTTTACTTATTTTCATCAAGCTGAATTCAATACTACAAACTCACCCCCCAGAAGTCATTAAATAGGTATATCCTTTAGTGATTCAATGCTATCTTAGCATATTTTACATGGTACCTAAAAGCCCACAATCATTTCACTTGCTAAGTCAAATACTGTAAAATCAATGTGGGCTTTTATGATGCCTGGAAAGAAACACCCAAATGATGTTACACTGGTGCTTGTTGGTAGATACCAGCTTTTGGATTCATTAGCAAGGTTGGAGATTTTAGGGTCACTCCAAATATGGGTCAAAACCTTTAAGAAGAAATTTTAGGGTGGTCATTAAATAAAGGCTCTGATAGCCTTAAGAAAATTTTCCCAAGAATGAATTGAACTCTTGGAAAATTCGGGATCAGAGCCTTCCTTATATTGATGTACCCAAAATTGAAAATTCAAAGACAGATTATTATTTTTACCTTTATGTGTCGGTAGGTAGAGTTTTGTCCCTTTATTAGGTTACATTTTACCAACTTTTCCTCTCAAATAGTAGACATACTTCAAAAGGATCAATTCTAAAATAAGATTAATATTTTTCATATTTAAGAGGTCTTAGCTAAGATACATGTTTCTTGAATATACAAATAGAATGATAAAATTAATGTAGATATGGACACTTACAGTGACATGTGAAAAAGAATAATTGAGGGTTTTAAAGATTTCTTAGTTTAGTTTGGTTACGAAACTCTTATACCTGTAGTTTTTCTTTTTTCACAATTGGAGAATTAGCCTTCTGTGACACATTATTGTCAGGGTAGTTCAGGTTTTGTGGGACTTGACCTTGAAGCCCTATGCAGTTTTGGTCTCATGTATGTAAAAGGACACAAAATTACAAATACAAGATTAGGCACAAACGTCCACATTTATTTAAAATGAGAAAAAAATAAATTCAAAATTTAGAAAAGCTAAAAAGAATCCTAAAACATCACAGGATCCAGAGAAATACAGTTTTTAAATTCAATGCTAACACATCTGCGTAATAATTTTCCACAGACTAGCTTCTGGCTCCATATATTTGCAATCCTGTTTCTTCTCTATGACCCCTATAATTTTAGTGTTGGAGTCCATAGACTCCAACATGTCACCAGAGGACTTCTTTTTTAAAAAAATTATTTTTCAATTACATTTGACATACAATATTGTGTTAGTTTCAGGTATACAACATAGTGATTAGACATCTATATACTCCAATTTTTTTTCTCTTTTTATTTATTTATTTATTTTTTAAAAATATATTTTATTGATTTTTTACAGAGAGGAAGGGAGAGGGATAGAGAGTTAGAAACATCCATGAGAGAGAAATATCCATCAGCTGTCCCCTGCACACCCCCCACTGGGGATGTGCCAGCAACCAAGGTACATGCCCTTGACCGGAATCGAACCTGGGACTCTTCAGTCCACAGGCCGACGCTCTAGCCACTGAGCCAAACTGGTCAGGGCTATATACTCCAATTTTATCATTATATGACTTCTGTCTCTCACCTTAGTAAAACGATGCTGGATAATCTACTACAGTGCGCAGTGGGAGTATTTTGGAATCCACTTGTATCTCAGGAATGCTAGTAATAACAGGGTAGTGACTGCAAACCACATAAATAACTCCCACTAAACTCAAACTAAATGTATCTCCAACTCAACATTCCAGGGCTCTGGAAAGGCCCTATGCAAATGAGGAGTCCTGAAGTGTAAACTTCATTAGTTCCATAATCTACTTTTTTTTAAAAAATCATTCTATCATGATGTACCTCACCTGGTTAAAACTGACATTGTCTTTAGGGTGACTGAAATTTTGGAAACCACTAACACAAAGGATGCTCACAAATGAAGGGATGGTAAATTTGGGTAAAAATATTTTAAAGAATATTTCTTGTATAAATGAGGAGAACATACACATAGGGCATGTTACTTTAAGAAGTTTTCTAAGAATTGTTTCTTGGTTTCAGTAAAGAGTGCTGAATGAAAGAAAAGCATAAAGACTAACTTTTTATTCACCATCATTCACTCATTCTATACCTGGTATACCATTAGAAAATATAATTTAAAAATATAGCTTAAAAGGTATATGTACTTTCTTGTTATTTAATTAATTAATTAATTTATTTTTAAATTTCTTTATTTCAAGTTGAATAACTTTTTAAAATATATTTTATTGATTTTTTACAGAGAGGAAGGGAGAGGGATAGAGAGTTAGAAACATCGATGAGAGAAACACCGATCAGCTGCCTCCTGCACACTTCCCACTGGGGATGTGCCTGCAACCAAGGTACATGCCCTTGACCGGAATCAAATATATTATTTTAAAAAATATATATATTTCTTGATTTCAAAGAGGAAGGGAGAGATAGAAACATCAAGATGAGAGAGAAGCTTTGATCAGCTGCCTCTTGCACGCCCCACATTGGGGATCAAGCCCTCAACCTGGGCATGTGCCCTGACCAGGAATCAAACTGTGATCTCCTGGTTCATAGGTCGTCCCTCAACCACTGAGCCAAGCCAGGCTAATTTATATTCTTAATCTACCAGAAAGATTTGTAACTACAGCAGTAAAATTATTTATTTCATGGAGCATATCTATGTTATTGAATGACTTCCCCTTTTAGTGTTCAAGTAAAAAACCAAAACTAACACAGCCTTGTTCAAATATGAAATTGTTTTTGGTTGATGATGTAGGGAAATTCCCTGACTCCTGAATAGAGCACCCTATGCATCCCTCCCTTTGTTGAACATTAAAACCACAGTAATAGTGATAGTCAATGTTTGTCCAGTGCTTGCTAGGAGTCAGGCACTTAGCTAATTGCTTTACATGCATTTTTTTGTTTAATCCTCAAAACAGGATTAAAGTAGGTACTACTTTACAGATGAAGAAACTGAGGCTTCGAGAGTTTAAATGATAAGCCTAGATCCATGCAGTTTGTTAAGTGGCAGGCCTGGTGTCTAAACAGAGACTTAAAAAAACATATCTTGCAATATTGTCATAGAAGCAGTGAAGGATGGCAGTGGGGTTTGACATTCACAGATACCACTCGAATGACTACATCTTTGAAAAGGGAGAAGCCTTAAATTTAGGAGAGAGTATAGCATAGGAAAGGACAGTTGAAGTCCAGCACCAAAATCAGCTGGGTGCGTTTGTATCACGGCTCCATCATTTACTAGCTGGTTGACTTTTGGCAAGTTACTTAACCTTTCTGTGCTTCAGTTCCTCTTCTGTTGAAAGAGGACAAGATAATAAAGTGTGGAGATTTAATGAGTTGTAATATAAGGCATTTAAACCAGTGCCATGCATAGTAAACCCTGGAAAAGGTGTACTGTAAGCCGATATTGTCCACTTATGTTTAAGTTTATTTGTCCTTTAAAATAGAGTATGTGGCGTGTGCAAGTCAAAGTGTTACTTTTCTAATATATATATTATTTGGTTAAGAACCCTTAGATATATTGGAAAATGTGTTCGTAACAATATTATAATATCAATATAAAAATCCTTTCTAATTTTAAAAACATGAAAACACTTCCCAGGAAAATAAAATTTAAAAAGTTTGTATCATATTTATATTTTACATTGACTTAACGGATAATGCCACTATGTGAAAGAATTTCTAGTCCAGGTATGTTCCTGTAGATGTTATGACTTTTCAAAGCTTAATCTACTATTTATGTTATAAAATTATTAATATCTTGTAGCTCAGCAGAAACAGTAATATAACATAATGAGAAAAGTGCATCTCTGCTCCCGATACTCTTAATAAACACATTATTCATTTTTTATTCAATTTAACTGCAAATAGCTATATTGAAAACATTGCCACAGGGTACATTTCTATTTTAGGGTGACAGGAAAATAACTCCTGAAGAGTCTCAGAAGTGAGAAACAAAATATAAATTGTACGGTAGATGGAAAAACATAAAAAGATTCTGATATCTATGAATAACTTTATTTCCCAGAGGAGTAAACATTAATGGCTTTAATTAGATTATAATTGCTCATGAGAGCCAGCTCTTGCATGAAATACAACTGCCTGACAATGCATTATGACTGAGCTTTTCTGTCAGCAACATAGGATGGATTAATAGAAATGCCATTCAAAGGCGGGCATTCCCCAAATGTAAACTAAGTCCTTAATCAGTGCCAACATGATAAAGAGCCTCTCGCACAGTTAGGTCAAATCCTATTCACTCTTGACAATTTTACATCATGTTGAGGTTTCATACAGCATTGTATCTACCAAAGACTCCAGAAAGTTATTTCTTATGAATATTTCTTATTTCACAAATGGTATAAAAATAAACACACGAGAATATTTTTCTTTATTAGAAGTTTCTTTTTATATTGTTCCTCTCCTTTGCTTGGAGAAACTCTCTGGACATAATCTGGTTTGGGATTAGAGTTAGGGACTTCCTTCTAATTCTTGGGCACAGTGTTGGAGTCTGTATTTACTCCATCAGTCACCCTTAGTTCAGGGAACTCTGTTAAGAATAGATGCATTTTGCAGTTTCCCTAGGTATTAAAATGACTCAGTTTTGTAGACTGATAATATAGTGAAGATTTTCAGACCTAATTGGAAAACAGGTAAAATGTATTGACATGCTAAATAACTAAATTCTCTATGATCTCTCAATTGATCTTGTTTTTATACCTTTAAAGGGGGAAAAAGCCTGTCCTGGGTCAGACAAATCTTGTTCTTATAGAACTTCCATGGATTATGTTTTTAGACCCATCTAGTAGTCTGGGCGTAGGCTGAACATTTTGCATAATGGATTTTATTGAGATTTTGTAATTAGTCCATGTATCACCAGACTCAGCATATTTCACTGTGTTGACTCAAATTTCTGTGATACCTTTTTGAAGCCCATTAAGTTCTTCTAAAGTGACAAATTCTTAGACACAAATTAGTAGCATAAATTAGTGAAGCAGGTGAGGGGAGACTCTAAATTGGAAATATGCTCTCTGTCTAGCGGGACAACATATACTCAGGTATGTGGGGTGTGGTGCTCATTGTAACTGGATCTTATAATGGAAAAGATTCTGGAAATCTGGATTTTTATGTAAATTCTTTTATAGTTAAATGTTAGCAACAAATTAAAAGAAAAACATAATAAACCAATGATGCCAATGCCTCCTCCCCTTTTACGACATCTATATAAGGACTTGAAAAAAAATCTGTCAATATTTACTTACTATACTCCTTTTACTCACTGTAGACCAAACTCTAAAAATGCATTTAAAGAAAAGCTATCCACACCAACATATTGTTTTAGCATCGTAATCTACTATGCATTTCACTTCCAGGTATTTTCTAAAATTAATGCAGTTGTATTTTAGTTTCATATGTTTTTATATGACTAACAGTACAATGCATCAGTGATAATGTGCCATATTCAAAGAGGAAAGTTAAGTGAGAAATTTACCCCTTTGATGACTATCTGTTTCTCTTGTTTATTTAAACCTTTGGGCGTCCATGCTGCTGGGTGGATTAAGGAACAGATGGGGGAGTTGTGATTTAATAGCACAGGATTTCACTGCCAATTCTGCTTCTAACTCCAGTTGCCCCTTGGCAATAAAAAAAATAAAATCACCCTGTAGTGTGTAGTACCTTGTTTTAAAAAGCCAGTTAAAACAATTAAAATACTCTGCAAGTATAAAATGGTACCCAAAAGCTTTTTAAATTATAAAAAATATGGTTCTGGATGAACCATTTTAAACAAAACAACAGAATTTTATATATGGCTAATATGATTATGTGTACATACAGAAAGGCAGACCTGGTCATACATCTAAAAATCTGTCTCCATTTGGAATGGAATTCTACATTACTCTACCATGAACGGCTCATATTGACTTAAGAGTGCAAAAAGAAAAGAATATAGAGGTCACAGTGAAGCACAAAATTGAAAATGAATTAGCAAGCAGTGGAATTGAATGAAGAATAACTTAATTTAGGATGAAAGTGTAAGATACTGGCCAGTAGCTAGTAAGATATATTTTAGTTATTTTCAGTATTAGGGGGTAAATTGTTCATCAAAAGCAGTTATCTCCTTTTAAATCAATAATGTCTATCTGTAGTTTACTGATTGATTTAATATTAATTTTGTAACATGCACTTGGAATAAAGTATTTTTCTCACCTCCTGTGAGGCCAAATATAAATCAAACACGAAACCCAACTTAATTAGCTTGGCAGTGAATAAGCATGGCATTTTAGGGTTTGGCCTGACAGCTCTGGGCTTGAATCCCAGCTCTGCTTAATAGGAAGTATGTATAATTGGGAAAATACTTTACTTTTCCAACCTCCATTTTCTTAGCCACAACTGGAGACAATATTATTTAGATCATGGGGGCATTGTAATGTTTATAGACAATAGTCTATGCTTCTATGTTTACAATAGCACGAGACACATAACAAGTCCTCAGTAAGTGGTGGCTGCAATTACTAGTATAAACTGAGCAACCCTGCTAGTCCAGATCCATTCTAAGAAATACAATGAGAGGAATTTTATTTTAATTCCCTCAATTAGAACTCAGTGAGCAATAATAGGAGCAAGGTAAAGAACTGACAAACTATTGGAAAACACTATCAAAGAGATGCATTATTTAGCAAGGAAGAGAAAGCCTGATAAATATCCTGATATTTTAAATAATATTAAAAAGGACTTGGAGAATTATTGAAAGGACACTTCTCTTTATTTGCAGAGCAATTGTAAAAAAAAGATTGACATACACTTAGATCGCATTAAGAGATATATGGAATAAAATTGAAACCTGATGTGAGATGACACACTGAAATGAAATTATTCTGATACAGACCTTGAGGGTTGAAATTAACCCTGAGGTTAATAATCTCAATAATATATTATTTTTGTTCAATGGCAAAAATTCAATATAAATTTTGGATAAAAGTAGGGATGCTATTGAAAAATAACTTGTGGATTAAAATTAACAACTAGCAGTGGCACTTTGCACTTGAAATAATGTGAACAATTTTTGGATTCCTACAAAATTTTAAATTTTAGTCTATATTGGAACATGAGAAAAAAGCAACAAAAAAAAAAACAAAGGCTACTTGGCAGTAGTGTGGCTATAATGTTACAGAGCATGGTTTGTATAACTAAATGCTTTCAACCTGGGATTTGAAAAAGTAGACTCTGGGACAAAGATCAGAAGTTCCTATAAGTGGATTTGGCTAATAATTTATATACAGAATCTGCAAGATAACTTGGAAACCAATTCTAAGTCCAAAGCAATTTGAGGTTCACAACTGAACATTTTTTTAAATAATTAAAGAGCATGAAAGAATTAAGGGAAGTAATTGCATAGGCATGTATTTTCATTTTCCTATAAGTGAACTTCTTATCTAGAACCTCAGTGGGTCCACAGGGCAAGACCACATCCAAAATGGTTGTCATGTTTTGTGGAATGATGTATTATTATTATTCAGAATAGCTATGTGAGAAAGGGAAGATATTGCTACCCTAAGGGCATCTCAAACACACAAAAGGTAATACCAAATATGGCAACACAGTTGAACTCAAGAGCATTTTGGCCAACTGGGGCCTATAAAAATATATGAAATGCTTGTGTGGATAGAATTTAGTCATGCAATCAATTGTAGAAAATTTGAAAAAAACAAACATATTGGGTAGTCATCATTTACTAAGTACCCTGTACTATGCTGTACACCTAAAACTAATCAAAATAATATTGAATGCAAAAACTAAAAAGTAATAAAAAAGAAATGGAGCAAAGGACAAATCTGTGCAGAATGTTATATTCCTCAGTATTGGTTCCCTTATGCAAAGTTTCTAGAAGTTGGGATTAAAAAAAAATGGCAAAGATAGTTTTAGGTGCTATGTAGACCTAACATTAAATAGCTTTGAATATTAGACGGAGACAGCTAATCTCCTTTTGATTTATTTAATTCCTCTGCTTATTATATATAGAAAGCCACAATTATTTATTATATAATAAATGCTGTCAGAGAGATTAGGAAATTAAGAAAACTAAAAGGAAGAAAAGTAAAATTTATCCATAATATCACCTATTGGCAATAAATAATGTTAATTTTTTTGTGTATTTCCTTCTAGTCCATCCATGTATATGCTTGTGCATGAGGGTAGGTCATTTCTATTTTTTTTCTATTACTAACCACACTTTGACAAGTAGCCATATACATAAATTTTCATCTGTATATAGGCCAAAAGGAAAGATCATTGGAAAGACTCTTTTTCTACCTTGACAAATCTCCTTCCATGAAGCTTGTATAATTTACACACTCATCAATGGTGCCAACAGTGTAGTCTATTCCAACATATTTTTGTCAGTAGTGGATATTATTAATTGTTTGAATATTTGCTAATATGATGGCAATAATTTATCTCATTACTCTTATTTGTTGGCCACTAGAAAGGTTGACTTTAAAAGTGTATTCGTTAGCCAGTTTTATTTCTCTTGGTATTGTTTGTTCATGCTCTTTGCCTTGGTTCCTATTAGAGTATTAATGATTTATTATTGATTTTTGTATCTTGATGAATAAAGTAATGCCTTAACCTTTTATCTTTTATATTTGTGGCAAATAACTTTCTTTTAAAAAATATTTTTTAAAATTGATTTCAGAGAGGAAGGGGGAGGAAGAGATAGAAACATCAATGGTGAGAGAGAAGCATTGATTGGCTGCCTCCTGCTTGTCCCCACTGGGGATCGAGCCAGCAACCAAGGCATGTGCCCTGGCTGGGAATCAAACTGTGACCTCCTGGTTCATAGGTTGACGCTGAATGTGGCAAATAACTTTCCAGAAATTTCATATAATCATTCAACAATTGAGTGATTATAGAGATTGACAGTGTAACTTAAGGTAAGTAAGGAGAGAAGTGAGAACATGAGGGGGTTGAGAATGAAAAGGATTGATGGATTCTCAATTGATCACCTGGTCAAATAATCAACTATGTCTTTGATTTTTGTTCTGTTTGGAATATATGTTGAAATATGGAGGCAAGCAGAGTTCTCAGATGGCTGCTTAAAGAGAATATCAGTCACACAATAAAAGACCTCTGTCCAGTTTTCTGTCTGATGAGACTTTGGCTCTATGAACCAGGCTCAGGCAATGTAGTCCCCAAGTTTAACATCACAGTCTATATAACTAATAGTTCACAAGGGAAATAACTCTGCAAGTTCATTCTTGAATAATAAACTATTCAAAAAAAGTTTCAGAATAATTTATTAAGAAACCATTCTCAGATATGATCAACAAATGGTACAGGCATTTCAGCTGTCCAAGGTGAAAGTGAGACTCTGAATGCAGAAAGTCAGAAACAGAAAGAAATGTAGAAAATTAGAGAGAAAGGAAAAATCAGACTGTAGAAAATAAGAAAGGAATTATGCCACATATACTTGTATTTGGGTCTTTATCTCCTTGTGTTAGATAGGTAAGAAGAAGTTGACGAGGGGTATGTGTAGGGGTGGTAAAAGGATCAGCTAGGGCAATTGGAGTGAGCAGAAAATACATATTACAGGGGGACTTTTAAGAACTAGGGCAAGCTATTCTTATGCAGTTAGATTTACCTTTGGGAAAGGTGGCGGTAACAGAGTAAAAGGGGGGACAAATTTTGACAGGATGTTACCCCCTTATATCTTGTGTATTTCTTATCTATATATATAAAGAGGTAATATGCAAATTAGCTGTAACAGTCACGACTGCTCAGGAGGAGGCTGCGTGTGCAGGTGGGTGGGATGGGACTGTGTGCGGTGGTGAGGCAAGCCACAGATGGTGCAGGCCTGGAGCGGAGACGGGGGGAGCCTGCCCGAGCCACGGCAGCGCGACTGGAGCAGGCCCACAGCGGACACACACAAGGGGGCCTGCCCGAGCCTCCGCGCACCAGCAGTCCCACCTCTGCACATGAGCTTCAGAGGAAACACCTTTTCTGACCACTCATTGGCTAAGCTCCCTGTACGCCACTCGCAGTGTTCTTGGTAACTTGGGTAATAAGAATCCAAGAAGGTGATCTAGGGTTTTTCCACCTCACTCCTGGAGGAAAAAAATGAAGGCCCGCTGCTGGAGGGACTAAGAAATGTTCTATCCTGCCCTAGCCGGTTTGGCTCAGTGGACAGAGCCTCAGCCTGTGGACTGCAGGGTCTGAGTTTGATTCTGATCAAAGGCATGTACCTAGGTTGCAGGCTCCTCCCTGGCTGGGACCCAGGTCAGGAATCATGCAGGAGGCAACCAATCGATGTGTCCCTCTCACATTGATGTTTCTCTTTGTCTTTCCCTCTCTCTTCCACGCTCTCTAAAAATCAATGGAAAAATGTCCTCAGTTGAGGATAAAAAAAAAGAAAGAAATGTCATATCCTATGAAAGAGACATCTTGAAAATGCCTAAAGAAAGTTGTCATTTTTTTGTGGTGAAGGGATTAGAGTCCATGTTGATGAAAACACCTTGGTGGCTGTGGCGGCTGGCAGTGGCAGCAGCAGCGGGGTGATGGCAGTGGCGCCTTCCCCTGATCAGCCCGGTCGCCTCCTGCAGAGGGAGGCCAAATTTTATGCACCGGGCCTCTAGTCTATATATATAAAAGGCTAATATGCAAAGTGTCCTCTCAGGAGTTCGACCGGGAGGCCGGGAGTTCGATTGCTTGCTATGATGTGTGCTGACCACCACGGGGGGTGCGGGGGGAGGGTTTGGAACGAAGGAAGGCCCCAGCTGGCAGCTGGCAGCCGGGGAAGGAAGGCCCGGGCTGGCAACCAGAAGGCCCTGATTGGCCCTGATCGCCAGCCAGGCCTAGGGACCCTACCCGTCCACGAATTTCGTGCACCAGGCTTTTAGTACTCTTATAAAAAGAGAGTTTGCATTTCTGAACTAGCCAGAAGATGGAATTATATCTTTCTTTCTCAGCTTCCTAGCTTTGTCAGGTTTCCTGGAATTTTAATTTAGATTCCTGACATCCCAGCTGTAATTTGTAGATGCTTCTGTTACCAATATCAATCTATGTGTTTAGCTCAGTGTAATCAAACCCATTTCTTTTAAAGTAGTGCCTGTTTATTCCCAGTGCTTATGTTCTGTAAAACACAGACATGATCAATAATTATGGTAAAATACTTTAATTTTGAATGTTACTGGCTCTACTGAATAATAGAAAAGTTATCTAATTGTTGTAATTACTTCCAAGGAATTTCCCTCCTTCCTGCCTTTCCTACTATATGTATTCTGTTGAACGTTCTAGAATGCATGCAAAACATGCTGCTAGTTATTTGTTTTTAAGTCTTGATAGGGTATTGCATATGGAATTTAATTAGCAAGCTATATTATTTTATGGCTTTTACATTAAACTTTTCTTTAACTTTTTTGGGTAATTTTAAGTAAAAATCATTTAAAAAACCCTCAATTATTCTTACACGGTTAACATTTTAAGGGGAAAATTGGTATATAAAACAAGACAGTTGTTATATTTTTTCAAGGAAAGTTATAAATCTCTTATATTATAAATTATGAAATGTACATCAAGATAAAATAATGAAAAATTACAGTTAAATAATGGGAAATTACACTTAAAATATAGATACATTTTTCAGGGTGTGATTGATTACAATTTTAGGTAAAGGCCAAATGCTATTTACAAAAATCTCCTCCATGAAGGTTTTTGTAATATGCTTATTTTACATCTTATTCATCTGTCTTCCACACAAGAAGAGAAATATAACTCAAGCTTTCTCTAAATATATGACACTGCAGTGGCAACAAATACAATTGTAGAAAAGTGACAATAGACAAACTATTGTTACAAAGTTTCGGGAGAAATATGTGGGCAGCCAAGTTATGGGCAGAGTTTAAAAATGCTGTGGATGTTTTTGGGCAGTCACGTTGTAAAATACTGCTGAGTAAAATGTATTTCCAGTATACTTTTACTTTCTGTTTATTCCCCTCTCTCCAATTTATAAATTATAATCATTAGAATGAGGAGTAAATGCTATAAGAATGCCTTGAAAACTAGATATTGTGATAATAGTGTCTAAAAGTGAATGGAATTTGAATTTTCTCATTTTTTCCCCCTATGTTCAATGATGCCTAAATCTGACCGAGGCAAGACCTGGGAATCCTGAGCTTCTTCAAGCTGGGCTTATTCCTGAATTGGTATGAGAACATATTCTTGCTAAAATGTTTCCACAACTTAATGTGGCTCTGATTTCAGTGGAAAAATCTTGACTGATTTAGGCTGATTTTATTTAAATAATCTCCAAAATATTTATTAAATTAGTCATCACTATACATCTAAAAACCTTACATTAAAAAGTCATTTTCAGAATAATCACCTTGGAAGATTCTATGTTCATGTTAGTGTTACTCAAATCATCATTTTTACAATTGCATGTATGTGTGCATGTGTGTAATTATGTTTTGAGTAAATTCAGTGGTGGCAAATATTTATTCTGAGGACAGCCTTCTTTGTTTTTTTTTTCTTTTTAAATATAACCTTTCCTTTGATTATAAAAATAGAAGTTTATCATAAAAATATTGGAAAGTGATAACCTTTCATATTGTGTCAAAGAATGTTTGAAGCCCAAAGAGAGCCACATCAAAACCCAATATAATTAAAATGTCAAAAGTTAAAGATAAGAAGAGAATATTAAATGCAGCAATAGAAAAATTAGTTATGTATAAGGGATATTAGCAGATTTGGCAGCAGAAATTTTGCAGGCCAGAAGTGACTGGCATCTATCTATCTATATTAATTAATATTAGACAAATATGTAAATTGACTGTCCCTCCACAATGCCCACAGCCAATCAGGAGTGAGTATGCAAATTAACCCAACAAAGATGATGGGCCTGTGGGCAGCACACATGCGTGCAGGCGCCAAGCAGCCAGAGGGCGGGGCGGGACGGCCTCCAAGCCGTCAGACGGAGAGCAGAGTGGGAAAGCAGGTGGAGAGCAGGCAGCTTAGGGGGCTTGGCAGAGCAGGAGAGTGGACGGAGAGCAGGCGACTTGTGGGGCTTGGCTCCCTTGGTCACCCCACCTTCTTCATCGCCACCGTGGAGACTGACAGCAGGGAGGAGGAAGTCCCACCCCCACAGAATCAGCCAGATTCAGCCATTGGTCAGACAGCTCTCTCTGTGGCCAGCAGAGTGTCCTTTCCTGTCAGTCCAGCCTGAGGGCAGCTGAAGTTCCCAGTCCTTTTGGTTTCTGCAGCCCCTGGACCGGAAGCGGAAACTAAGAGCGTGGGGAGCACCAGGAATTCTGGGAATCATAGTTCTGGTGGCAGATGTGATGCAGGATCACCTAGACACTAGAGTAAAGTGAGCCTGGAGCAAGTTACTGTTGCGGGTGGGGGATGGAGGGAAAGCAAAGGTGAGAGACATAAGTAAAGTCAGAGTGTCGAGGAAAAATTAAAGGGAAGATATCCTGCAACTTCTAGGAAATCTCCACCAATGGAGCAAAGAAACAAAATATCCTCTATTATTTTGTGAGCACCAAACCAAACTGGGTTGGGGTCTCAGACAATTCGCTCATATGATTGCAAAGACAGACAGAAACTCCTGGATTAGGGAGGGCTCCCCTGAGGGCTCCCAGATTGGAGAGGGTGCAGGTCGGGCTGAGGGACCCAACCCCCGGGCACGAATTTCGTGCACCGGGCAACTAGTATTAAATAATAGATTATTGATTTTTAGAGAGAGAAGAAGGGCGAGGAAGAGAGAGGCAAACATTGGTATAAGAACGTAATATCAGTTGGCTGCCTCCTACATGCCCCCCATGGGGGGTTGAGCCCACAACCTGGGCATGTGCCCTGATCAGGAATAGAACCAGCAACCTCTCGGTGCACAGGATGACACCCAACCAACTGAACCACACCAGCCAGGGGGCATGATATATTTAAAGTACTGAAAAAAACCTCCCAACCAAGAATACTTGATCCAGCAAAGTTATCATTCAGAAGTAAAGGAGAGGTAGAGTTTTCCAGAAAGGTATAAGCTGCAACTAGCCTTACAAGAAATGTTATAGGGACTCTTTAAGCTGAAAATAAAGAGGTCTTAATTAATAACAAGAACACATATGAAAAAATAAAATCTCACTGGAAAGGTAAATGTATAGTAAAGGTAATAGATTAGTCACTTATAAAGCTAGTAGTATGAAGGTTAAAGAAAAGAGAGCAAGAAAAGAAGAAAGAAATAGAAAGGAACTATAAAATAGCCATAACATAATTAATAAAATGGCAGTAATCACCTATCAATAATTACTTGAAATTAAAATGAACTAAATTCTTCAATCAAAATACATAGAGTGGCTGAACGGATTAAAAACACCAAACACCAATAAGACCCATGTGTATGGTGCCTATAAGAGACTCACTTTATTTTTTATTTATTTATTTTTTAAAATATATTTTTATTGATTTCAGA
>NW_005356674.1:10798240-10799001 GCF_000412655.1 Myotis brandtii
TTTTATTTTTTATTTATTTATTTTTTAAAAAATATTTTTATTGATTTCAGAGAGGAAGGGAGAGAGAGATAGATAGAAACATCAACGATGAGAGAGAATCACCAATCAACTGCCTCCTGCACACCCCCCCACTGGGGATGGAGCCCACAACCAGGCATGTGCCCTTGACCGGAATCGAACCCGGGACCCATCAGTCCCCAGGCCGATGATCTATTCACTGAGCCAAACCTGCCAGGGCGAGACTCACTTTAGATATAAGGACACAAACTCTGAAAGTGAAGGGGTAATAAAAGACATTTCATGCAAATGAAAACCAAAAGAAATCTGGAGTAGTTACATAACACAAAACAGAGTCTAAAATAAAGTCTGTAATAAGAAACAAAAAAGGGTGTTACATTATGATAAAGAGATCAATCCAATAAGAAGATATAATAATAGTAATAATTTATGTACCTAAAATAGGATCACCTAAATATATAAAGCAACTAGTAACAGACCTAAAAGGAGAAATAGACAACAATAATAGTAGGGGACTTTAATACTCCACTTACATCAATGGATAGATGATCCAGACAGAAAATAATCCTATAATAAAAGCCTAATATGCTAAGTGTCCGGTCGTCCTACTCAGCTGTTCAATCAAAGCGTAATATGCTAATGATATGCTAAGGCCGCTCAACAGCTGGTTATGACATGCACTGACCACCAGGGGGAAGTCGATTGGTCAACCAGTAGCTATGATGTGCACTGACCACCAGGGG
>NW_005356674.1:10799134-10820736 GCF_000412655.1 Myotis brandtii
CCTGGCCTGCACCCTCACAATCCAGGACCCCTTGGGGGATGTCGGAGAGCTGGTTTCGGACCAATCCCGCAGGCCAGGTCGAGGGACCCCACTGGTGCACGAATTCGTGCACCGGACCTCTAGTAAGAAAACATTGGCCTTAAACAACACATTAGAAGAGATGGACTTAACAGATAGTTATGGAACATTTCATGCAAAAGCAACAAAATACATATCCTTCTCAAGCACACATGGAACATTTTCTAATGCAGATCATATGTCAGACTACAAAATAAGTCTTTATACATTTAAGAGGATTAAAATCATATTAAACATCTTTTCCAACCACAATGGTATGAAACTAGAAATTAATTACACAAAGAAAACTGGAAAACTCACAAATATATGGAGATTAAACAACATGCTACTGAACAACCAATGGGTTAAAGGAGAAATAAAAAAAATACTTTGAGGCAAGTGAAATGGAAATACAACATACAATTTATGGAATGCAGCAAAAGCAATTCTAAGAGGAAAGTTTATAGCATTAAGAGCCTACCTCAAGAAACAAAATTTCAAATAAACAATCTAACTTTATACTTAAAGGAACTAGAAAAAAGAACAAACAAAATTCAAAGTTAGTAGAAGGAAGGAATTTTAAAAGATTAGGCAGAAATAAATGAATAGAGACCAAAACAATAGAAAAGATCAATGAAACTAACAGCAGGTTCTTTGAAAAGATAAATAAAATTGACAAATCTTTAGCTAGTCTTACCAAGAAAAAAAGACTCAAATAAATGAAATCAGAAATGAAAGAAGTGTGCCCTGGCCAGTGTTGCTCAGTTGTTAGAGTGTGGGCCTGCACACCAAAGAGTCTCGGGTCTAATTCCCAGTCAGAGCACATATCTGGGTGGCAGGTTTGATCTCTCACCCCAGTTGTGGGAGGCAACCAATTGATGTGTCTTGTGGGAGGCAACCAATTGATGTGTCTTTCTCGCATCAATGTCTCTCTCTTGCTCTCTCTCATTATGGGAAAAATATCTTGAGGTGAGGATTAACAGCATTTAAGGTCCAAGCATCTAAAGAAGACTTTGTGCTAGAGACTGGGAAGTCATAGCCAACCAGGTGGGAAGCAGCCAGAGAGTGGAGGATCATGGAATCCAGGAGAAGAGAATGTATCAATTGTGATGGAGACACCAGGGGTGTCAGATGTATTAAAGAGATCCACCAAGATAAGAATGGAAAAGTACTATGTTTATCAATAATTATTCTACTACTTTTGTGAGAGTAGAATCAGTAGAGAAGTGTTGAGCAAGATAAAAAGTGCAAGATAAATTGCAGAGGGATTGAGTGGTAGATGCCCATGTGGAAGTCATAGAAAGAGGAACATTTTTCAAAAGGCTTGACTTTGAAAGAAATGTCAGGGGAGGTCAAAATAGAGTTTTTCTTTTAGCTGAGAATTACTTCAGCTGTTTAAACAGGAAGGAATGGATAGCATGTTAATGGTTGAGGATATAGGAAAAAGGGATGGAGAAACAATGGAATATAGAAGCCAGGGAGTGATATCAGATTTATCTGAGATAAGGAAAAGATACCTTTCCTATCCTGACAGGAAAAAAGAAGCTGTGTTGACAATATATTTTGGATTGAGGAGGAAGATGACATTTGTGTGAATTCTGAATGATAATGTTACGTTGTGTGTGTGTGTGTGTGTGTGTGTGTGTGTGTGTGTGTGTGTGTGTGTGATGTAGGAGATAATGCTGTGGCCTCAGATTAAGGAGTAAGATGGAGGATAGAGATGTTTTGAAGGAGCCACAGTGGAGAATAGGGGAAAGAGCTGTCTAGGCACACATAGGATTGCTGGATGGAACTGAAAACTCATTTAGCCTAGAAACTGTGAATTTGTAGTGACACCAATCTATGAAAAATGAGCCAGCTTAAACATGCTGTGAGGGCTGGAACCTCGACTGTCTTTTCATCACTCTACCTTCCAAATCTACCAGAGAACCTGGCACATAAAGGTACTCTATAAATATTTTATAAATTTATCTGAAGAAGCTCAACAGCCTGATATAGGAGATGAGATAGCAGAATATTGGCATGGTCTAGAGCAGTGGTTCTCAACCTTCCTAATGCAGTTCCTCATGTTGTGATGACCCCCAATTTCATTGTTACAAATTGAACATAATTAAAGCATAGTGATTAATCACAAAAACAATATGTAATTATATATGTGTTTTCCGATGGTCTTAGGCGACCCCTGTGAAAGGGTCGTTCGACCCCCAAAGGGGTCGCGACCCACAGGTTGAGAACCGCTGGTCTTGAGGATTTCCCCCCTCTCCCCCAATATTAGTGTTTTATGTTACTGGATACACTAGAATGTATTTCTAGGGGTGGTTGTAGAAACCAATATATGATCCTCCTATATAAAAAAGATAATCAGACATTGGACAATGATAGTATACATTGGGAGAGGACAGGCAGGGACTAAGTAAGGAGACCTAGTAGAGAAGAATCTAAATGTTTGATCATGAAATTATGGGTCAGGGTTAGTTATTCTAGAGGATAGCCTTATGAATAATGTACCCGAAGCCATGCTCCAAATTGTGAGATTGAATTCTGGAGGAGAGATGTTAAAAGACACGAAAAGGATTCTCAAAAATCTAAATAAAATTCCATGGTGAGTGGTATCAATTCAGGACGGGACAGAAGTACTATGAGCTCCAAGCACTAGAAGCAGTCCAGGTGGTGCCTCAGAACGATCAAACACCAGGTAACAGAAACTCAGATATGGGTGATAATCCAGTTTCTGAGGCATTGGGGCATAAAGCAGGGACACTAGATAAGTATGGGGTATCTAGGATATGGAGATGTATTCATCTATTCACATGATGAATATTTATTTAAAATGTCTAAGGAACTGTGTAAGAAGAGGGAGGAAGGTAGGCATTGGAGGCTGAGACCACAACCTAATGATTGAAGAATTGTAGTGTTAAGTTTAGAAATGGTTCAACAGCAAGAATGGCCCAGAATTTATTCACTGTCAATGGTAAGCTGAACCCAGAGGTAGGATCTCCATGCATCAGCCCAGTTGCTGAGGTTATACTGGTAGAGTGCCAAGCCAGGCAATACAGAGCCAAGTCTTCTCAGTTGCTTGGAGGATGGTGGTTTAAAGTGGCCAAGGCTGTTGAGTAGACCAAGGAAGCAAGCTGTTTCAAAGAGCCTAGGTTCTGTGGACCCACAGGACAAAAAGTAGTTTCTGGTTAAATTTCACAGATAAACAAAGTTCTAACCTGTTGAGAAGGAAACTATTTTTTAAAAAGACTCTAAGGGGCCAGAGCAGACTTCCACATAGACGACTGGCAAAACCTTATCATTTCATGGGTAAAGGAAGATCTGCCCCCACTTAGTCTGCCAGATACTTACACATTTCTTTATGATGGATGTGGATGCTCAAAATTCCACCATGAGTCCTCATTAGTCTAGCTGGGAACATATGGGACAGAGGTGTGAATTAGTGTATTAAGATATTTATTATTTTGATTAGTGAGGAGAGGGTAGGGCATGTGCTTTAAAAGAGTGAATCTCTTAAATGTTTGTAATGGATGATGAAGATAACAAAAGGGGAAAGATGTAGAATGACTCAGATCATCTTTGATTATTCATCTCTACCTTCTAAGGGAGACAGAATAAAAAATATTGAGTGTATGCCTATTATCCTGTGCCCATTGAAATGATAACTGTATTTTTGTATTATGCCAATGTTGTTCTTGCTTATAGATTACAAATTCCCTGTTTAATCTGATGAAAAGTTATTTTGTTGAACATAGAAATCCATAAAATTATTGATTTCTAGAGTGTTTGTAGGGTGAAACTCAATTCAGTGAATAAATTAATAAAATGAATAAATTATAAATGAATTGAAACATAATGAATTAATAAAACTTCAATGTAATATGACATTTAATATGTTCAGGAGGGAGTGTTGCAGCTGTTAAATGGATTGCAGTTAAATGAATTAAAAAACAAAATAAAATTTAAAATGCTCCATTATTCATAAAGTACTTTAGTGCCTCATTAATCTATTTTGGATCACTCAGGCCCATAAGTGCATATTGTCAAAAGCTGATAAAGTGTGAGGAATTGTTTTTCAGTCAACTGAAAGCAGGAACACATCTTAAGGTGTTAAGGTCAAGTCTATAGGGCATAAAGTAAGCATCTCTGCCCCTGGAAACCTTTTAAAAGGAATATTTGGAGGAGTTATTTTCAAGTTTAAAGATAGTAGCACTTTAAAATGTTATTATGCAACATTTCCCAAGCATATTTTAAAAGGAATATGGTGGTGTTTTTCATAAAACATTTATTAACTTATATAAGAACTAGTTTTCTAGAAAATTCAGTAGGAGAGATGCTTACTTAGTTAAATATAAATAAAATCAACAGCAGGAAAAGTCAGAATAGAGTAAATTATACCAGGATGGAAAAATACACTATAATGTCTCACATGATTAAGCTCTAAATTTGTTTCTGACCTTCCTTGTGATCAAAGCTAAAGGAAAACTGGTTAACTACACAGTTCTCACTGTAGAGGAAGAAATAAGAATACATCATTTTCTTGGGGGCAGACTCATTGCCACTGGATTATGACAAATATGTTTCAGTTGGATACAGGTGGTCTTTCGGTATTTTTTGTAGCTTTCATAATGTCAACTTTTGCATGGGTAACAGGAGAATAAGCTGGGTGGGTTTTGCCAGAACCAGTGGTCTAGTAGTTAGGCAGTTTTATCCTACCAGAGGTGAGGTCCGGTGAAGCCAGCTCAAGTGTAGAGCAGCAGACAGGTAAGAGGCAGAGTCTGAATGTCAGACAGATACAGAGAAGTTGCTGGACAGTTTGATATAATAACACATTATCTCCCTTCCTTTGAGTTCAGTTTGAATATAAATTCACCTGACCTAGAAACAAATACCCATCCATCCATCCATCATCCATCTTCTATTTATCTACTTATCTATTTAAGGGGTTGTTGTATATGCCTTTTAAGGCATTGTTTTTGAAAATTAAAATGGGATATTTTTCATGTGCAGTTTTATATGCGTTTTATATATAAAGTAACTCTGAAATAAAACTGTTGACCCAATCACTAAGTCAACAGAATTCTTCATTTGTCTAGGATGTGGGAGTTAGACCATCTTCTCATGGAAAAAGTAGCCTTAAAAAGTCACTCTATGAAACTTGTCTATTTTCTAAATATTGGGTTGACCAGTTCTAATTTTTTCCAACAGATATACAAGTTGATCACTAGTTCAGTAGTTTATTAATGATATTGTAAAAGAATAATTATGTGCTATATTTCTTTATGCCACAAAATAAATAATTCCTCATTTATCATTCTTTATGAATTATAGCACAGAGGCTCAAATGAAAACCTCAGAAATTATAGTAAATTTTCAACATTAAGAAATGTTAGATTTTAATGGGTCAGAGCCTAGCTACAACATCTACTTATAATAGTTGTGGGAACTTAGGCAATTGCTTGAATCTCTTAGAACCTTAGTTTCCTTATCTGTAAAATGGAGAAATATTAGTACGTACCTTACAAGGTGGTGGTGAGGAATATGTAATAACAATACAAGCAAATTTTTGGAGCCTGAGACATAAAAATCACTCAATAATTTTTAGGTATTCTTATTATGATGATAAGGTATTTCATGATGAAGCATAGACTCATTGACTACTGTAGCACTGTTTTCAAGATTGTATAAACAGCACACCATTTATACTCAAAAGAGGAAAAGATAAATTCAACTCTCTTTTTATTTTATTATTTTAATGAAGAGTTCATTATTGCAAAATGACAGAGATAGATCTATGTTAAAACAACTTATTTTCAAAGGACTCTCTTTCCCCAAGCCTGAAAGACCCAGATAATACTGGAATCTAGCATTAAAAGTATGAAGTTCAAACTGTGGTTCCATTATTTATTTAATGAAGATTTGGGATTTTTCAGAAATTCTAGTTTTATTGTTCCTGTGTCAGATTCCATTAAGAATGACATGTTCTTCTAATCTCAATGGCTGCTTTTAGAATTTATCATCATTTTAGGATTTGGGAGAGTATATATTAGTTGGATTAAAGGAAAGATGGCAGTTTTAGGTAGGAAACATTAGAAATAGAAGGAAAAATGAGAAAGGAAGAAAATAGTGTCTGTTACAGAATCAATGCATTTTTCTGTGAATATTTATTAAGAACACTAGAGGCCTGGTGCACGGATTTGTGCACCTGTGGGGTCCCTCAGCCTGGCCTGTGCCCTCTCGCAATCCGGGACCCCTCGGGGGATGTTGGACTGCCGGTTTCGGCCTGATCAGAGCTGGCCTGCAAGGATCGGGCTGAAACCGGCAGTCCGACCACCCCGAGGGATGTAGTAGTATGCAAAGCTTCAGGAGGGTGGGGAGGAGCCCGAGCCTGGGCCAGGCGCCATGCCACTTCCGCTCATCCCAGCCCCACTGTGCCTCCTGCCACCGCTTGGTAGCACTGCCGCGGAGGCAGGAGAGGCTCGTGCTGCTGCAGCTGCACTTGCCAGCCGTGAGCCCAGTATCTGGAGCCTCTTGGTCAGCTGAACGGTGCTCCTGCTGTGGGAGCGCACTGACCACCAGGGGGCAGCTCCTGCATTGAGCGTCTGCCCCCTGGTGGTCAGTGCACATCATAGCGACCGGTCGACTGCTCGTTCGGTTGTTTGGTTGTTCGATCCTTCGGTCTCTTAGGCTTTTATATATATAGATAATTGTCACTTAATATCTAGGTGTTTTCTGATAAGAGATTCATTCATGATAGAACGAAGACTTAAGAAAACAACAACAATGAATTCAATTTATATTGAGAAAGGATTCCAAAACAAAATATTCATGGCCTTATAACACTTGAAGGTTGTTTATCCAGATCATGAAGACGCTGACTTGATTTAGGTTAATATTGTTTCTGGAGTTCAGAGAGCATAAATTCAGTGGAGCACATGATTTGACAAGAGACATTTTAGTATATTGTATATCTGATTGTGTTTGTGTCAACATCAGCCCTATCTATGCCAAGAGACACTTCAGCATCCCAGAAAGAGATACTGGGCTACAGTTTCTAGTTATTTCACAGTTTTCTGAAATGTCCCACTAAATGATTAGTAACTCTCACTAATCAATATAGCTACTTACTAATAATTTCTAAATTAAAAGCCTACTAAACAGAGAAGAATTACAACAAAGTGAAAAAAATTCTATATAAAACCATGGCAGTAATTATACTGATTATGAATAAATATTGTTCATATGTGTTCACAATAGGGCATTTCACAACTACATATTTGTTCTGTAGAATTTTTAAAAAAATAATAGTTAATCAACCCTTATTTAGTGTTAGCATTTCATTAAAAGAAGGGATGGTTAGTGCTATTGTTTTGTATAGACTCAGACATATCATATGATGACAGCCTAATTTACCTGACTTCATTGATCTTTTCCTTTCTTTTAAAATTTTCAAATGGAATCTCAAGTGAGTAAATTGGTAAATTTATCATTTTCTCTGTAACACTGTCATAAGGACAGTTTGATAAAATAGCTCATTATAGTCAATGATGTGAAATATGAGTTCCATCAGCATATTTTCATCAAATGCAGCTACATAAATTAGTTTGCTATTATCAAGGACTGTGAATGCAAAAATAAAATTAAGCATGCTATTATACTGCTTAAATTTTGGGTATTGACCCAAGTGAATTAAAAAATATATATATAGTGACAAAAGAAAATCAAAGAAATCATCTAAAATTAATTGACAAGTGATAACACCTCTCATGTAATGACTATCATTAAAATAAGTTGTCATCCTCTTCAAAGGCAGTGTGCAGGTCTACTTTAAAAAAAATTCCACAATAGTTCTAAAATGTGATTTTTAAGTCTTCTTTTGGTAAAGCAAATAAAATTCTATGTATGATAGGACTGCTTGTTATTTATAACTATTGTTTAGTGAATAAAGCAATTGTCTATACCTATTTTATCTGTATTTTGAACCTTTATTTTCTTAAAATGGGAAATTTAAGAGGAAGTAATGTAACAGTCTTCTTGATTTTGACTGGTACATAATTGGTTTATGGTTCATATGCCTATATCCATTATGACTGGTAAGTGCTGATATTAGACTATTTTATTCCTACAAATATCAATATTAGTTAGCTATTGCTACAAAAGTACCACATAGCCAATCACCACAAAATGTTGTGGCATACAACAATAAACATTTATTTAGCTCATTTTCCTGTAGGTAGGTGTTATGTGTTCTTGGCTGGTATAGCTGGCTGGGAGAGTTAGCTCCATGAATTTCTCATGCTCTTCCTGGAATCAGCAAGTTTTCTAGGTATATTCCTCTTATAGCAATGGTAGAAACACACGAGAACAAGCTTGTGAAGCTTCTTCAGGTTTAAGTTCAGAACTGGAACACAATCTCTTCCAAAACATTGGTCAAAGCAAGTCATGTGGCCAAACCTAAATATACTGTACTATTTGAATGGGGTAAACTGCAAAATCACATGGCAAAGAACATGGTTGTAAGGAGAGGTGAAGACTTGGGGTTGGGGATAACATTTACCATAACATCAATTCCACTAAGATAATAGTTAATCTTAAAACACATCGAATCAATCCATGATGCAATAAAAAGGACATAAAAGGTTGGTATGACTGTCCTGCTTTTTTCACATAGTCATATATTTGTGGGTATCCAACGAATCCATTGTAATTTAAATTCCTAGTATCCTAACTACAAATGAATCAATGGTAAATGCAGGCATGTTTCATTTTATTGCACTTGATTTTATTGCACTTCTCAGGTATTGTTTTTTTTTAAACAAATTGAAAGTTTGTTTCAACTCTGCATTTATCAGCACCATTTTTCTTTTTTTATATATATTTTTATTGATTTTTTAATATATTTTATTTAAAAAGAGAAACATAGATTCAGCTCCCTCCTGCACACCCCCTAGCCTGCACACATACAACCAAGGTACATGCCCTTGGCCGGAATCGAACCTGGGACCCTTTAGTCCGCAGGCCAACGCTCTAGCCACTGAGCCAAACCAGTTTGGGCAGCACCATTTTTTCTAAAAAGCATTTGCTCACTTTGTGTCTCTGAGTCACATTTTGGTAAGTCTCAGAATATTTTAAGCTTTTAAGTTATTACTATGTTTGTTATCCTGATCTGTGATGAGTGATCTTTATTGTTACTATTGTAATTGTTTTGGGGCACCACATATTTCAAGCCCTCCGGATGATTGTGATACTCAGGACAGTGTGTGAAGTACCCTCAGGGAGTTTTGATGGCCATTTCTCAGTTATTGGTGGATTTGGCCATTTTAGCATCTGAACCCCAGGTCAGAGAGATATTATTTTGATAGATTTAATTGCTCCTATGACCAGGTGGCATTAAAAATGATGAGGGGGCTCTAAGAACTGCATTTCTGCCCTGTTTCCTGGTTTGATAATAAATTACATTTACAGGTTAGGGTTAGTTCCTTTGAAACACTTCTAACATTTTTAGGTCCTAGTTTCTCATGATCAGTGTTGCCCACTTTTTATTATATTAGTACTTTTGTGTCAATAACACATAAACCAAAGTCAAACACAGAGTTATTTTAACCAACAATGGAAAATATGAACAATAGTATCTTTGGATGCACCCAATTACACTGCATTACTATTAACATGGCCTAGTTCTCTGTGATTCTGTTTTAGAATCTGTAGGTCTTCTTTTGTTGGACCTGCTTTGATGTTTTAAAAAGGTAAAACTCATCTTGAAAGAGAACCACATTTATAATAGGAGATCCAGAGACTTCAATGATTCTTCATCACAATGTCTTCTATTTTAACATTTCTCTAATTTTAGACTGTATTGTAACAAGACTTCACAGAAAGTTTAAAAAGGCAATTCACTCCAACTCCATTTTATACTGATCTAGGAAGACCTAAACATGTGCGTCTTAGAAAACAGTACTATATGCAAGCATTTATTCTATGTGTGGGCAGGATGGGACATGGATCCAATCATTTAAAGTCTGTAGTCTGGGGTAGTTGTAGAAACCAAAAACCTTGCAGTGGCTCTCTCTGATGGTTTGTTAAAAATAGACATAGACAGTAAGACTGACTGCAGAGTCTTAATAAAGGAAATTCTAAATGAAGGTAAGCAACTTGATTATCTCCAATGTTGTGTGACACTTCACCTCTTCCTTCGGCAAAGGAAGATCTGCAGATTCTGAAACTGAATTGCCCTCCACATCTTTCTCTTCACCCAAATATTTTAATATTTAAAATAAATAAAATGTATAGTTAATAGGATAGAGACGTAAAACATTTCTTAAATTTAGCCCCAGTGATCTTGCTAAATATGGATGCCATCTATATGTAGGGACTCGATGTTTGAGTTGCTCTAACATGATTTCATTTCTTTTTCTGCATTTCATCTCAATCCTATCTGCTTGTTTGTGGATTAGTAACAATTTGGAAATAAAGGAACTGAGTAAGTGAATGAGCTGGTGATTAAAAGGAGAATAAGATTTTGAATTGTTACCATGGAACATTTTAAAAAGAGATTCAGAAAGGTTAGAGTGTGAAATTTAAATCCCCATGTTCCAAATAGTTTAATCTAAATATTACATTTAGATAAATAAGAGAAACTAATTAGCAATTGGATTACTTTGTTAAAAAAATAATTCTTGGTTTAGGGTGGCAGCTGAGATTAAGAAATGAAGTTGAATATTTAAAAACGTCTTTGAATAGTGGTAGAATTAAATTTAGGGATGGGGCCTATGAGTCACAATGAAAATCTTTGGTGGTGAAAGTTTTTATGCTATTAATTTTTTGTTTGTACTAAATTGTGGGCTGTGAATAAATACTTTGTAGCAACTTCAGAATATCATCTCTGTGAGTGAGGCTCTAGGATTTGCCCTGCCAGCTGCAACTTCTGGAGGGCCTGTAGGAAAATTCTTTTAGGAGGCTCAGGGATCTGGCACAGTGAGAGGAATGTGACTGTGTAAATAGCAGGTACAGGATTAGTAAACCCTCCTGGGATGTGCAGAACTAAACAGACTACTTCTGTAAACATGGAAGCCAGTTTAAAAAGCACCAAAGGGATGTGTATTCTTTTATTGGAGCTAAAGTAAGTCTATGTGCAATCTTTGCATTTGAGGATGCAGCATTTTTATTAAATTTAACTTTAGGCTAACTTTCCCTTCAACTTGCTGAGATCAGATAATTTTAGATTTATCACCTTTTCATTGTTGAGCTATGGAAGGTTATAGTTATTATACAGAAGGAAGAGGTGTGTTTGTGGGAAGGTGTGTGGCTATAGGTTGGATGTGAATGTTTGAAATATGCAGTGTAGAGGGTTTGAAAGAAAAGTAGGAAAATAAGAGAATAATAGAGAGGTTTGATAATTATGGTTTTAGTTTAATCTCTTAGAACTTAATGTAAATTAAATTTTGTTAAAGAGATACATTTTTATGGAAATTGTTTTCATTTTTTTCACACTATTTCCTCCCAGGCCTTAGGTTCTCTAATTTCAACTTTTATTTTTATTATTTTTGTTAACCCTCGCCCGAGGATATTTTTCCATTGATTTTTAGGGAGAGTGGAAGAGAGAGGGAAAGACAGAGAAACATCGATGGGAGAGAAACACATCGATTGGTTGCTTCCTACACTAGCCCTGATCAGGGCCAGGGCTGGGGAGGAGCCTGCAACCAAGGTACATGCCCTTGACCGGAATTGAACCTGGGACCCTTTGATCCACAGGCCGACACTCTATCCACTGAGCCAAACTGGCTAGGGCTCTAATTTCAACTTTTAATCTCCATCTTTCATAAAGATAAATCTGTGCTTTGTTTAATTTTTGTACCCATAAATTAGGTTATATTATGGCATATTGAATGGCTCAGCTACCAAATGCATAGAGCCAAGTCTGCAAGAAGGAAGCAGTGTTTGTCGGTGGCCTGTTTTATATCTATACTTCAAGAAGAGTCCACATTGTATTCTTTTGAACTCCCTGAAACCAAGTACTGCATTTCTGCCCTGTTTCCTCGTTTGGTTTACAGGTTAAGGCTAGTTCCTTTGAAACACTTCTATCATTTTTAGGTCCTAGTTTTTCATGATCAGTGTGCCCACTTTTTATGATATCAGTACTTTTGTGTCAATAACACATAAACCAAAGCCAAAAAACAAAAAAATAACCACCACCACAAACCACCTGCAAAACAAACCCAAGTGTGTTGGAAAACAAAAGAGACATGTTTTTGCATCATATTTGAGCTTCTGAAAACCTTTATCTGTTTTTAGTTTTTCAAGTGGCCTATTATAGTTATCTTTTGCTGCATAATAAATTACCTTAAAGCTTTGCAGCTTAAAACAATAAACATTTCTTATCTCACTCAGGGAATGGCACAGCTGGGTGATTTTGACTCATGAGGGTTAAGATGTTGGCTGGGCTGAAGGCCATTTTGGATCTGGAAACATCTACTTCCAAAGGAATGGCAAGTTAGCACTGGCTGTTGGTTGCAGACCTCAATCCTTGCCATGAAGACTTCTGCATCAGGCTGACAGAGTGTTCCCACAACAGAGCAGTTTGCTGTTTGCAGAGCAGATGATCCAAGAGAGAACACAGTAGAACTCACAATGTTTTTGACCTAACTTTGGAAGTCACACACTGTCAGTTTCACAATATTCTCTGGTCTGCAGATAGGTGTGAATACCAGGAGATGGAGATCATTAGGGACCATTGTGGAGACTGGCTACCACAGCATTCATTTTCAAAAGTCGTGGAGAAAAAAGAGATTGGAACTGTGAGTTTGGAGTCTTTCAAGTGACTATAAAAATTGATTTTTCTCTATTTTAGGAAGCATATAATCTCATTACTTTAAATGTCATGTATAGAATTTTTCGCTCTATCTTATGTTGGTAGAGCATTGTTCCATGCATCAAAAGGTTGCCACTTGATCCCAGGTAGGGGGCATATGGGAGGCAGCCAATCAATGTTTCTCTTTCATCTGTTTCTCTCTCAAATCAATACACACACACACACACACACACACACACACACACACACACACTGAGTGGCCAGATTATGATGACCACCTGACATTTGTAGGCAAATTAGCTATTATTTCGCGCTGAAGTTGCTAGAGGGCCAGATCATTATAAACGTCTGAATAGCACAACATACCTAAGTATCATTGCTGATCAAGTTCATCCGATCATGTTGATGGCGTATCCCAATGAAGATTGCTTCTTCTAACAAGACAATGCGCCATGCCACGGTGCTCGTATTGTGCAGGAGTGGTTTCAAGAACATGAGGGAGACTTTACCTTGCTTAGGTGGCCCCCACAATCACCAGATCTCAATCCAATTGAGCATTTGTGGGACGAAGTTAAAAGAGCCATCAGGCAGCTGGTTCCAGTGAATGCCAAGAAAAATCGCCGCAGTATTGAAGGCAAAAGGTGGCCCAACGAAGTACTGATGGGGTGGTCATAATAATCTGGCCAGTCATAATAATTTGGCCTCTCAGTGTGTGTTTCTCAGGTCTCAGATAGTCTAGGGATCAGTTTCTAGGAGGTTAGGGAATCCGAACACCAGTTCTTTAAGACAAGATGATATGGCAAGTTCAATGATGGCAGGTTCAGCAAAGGACAGACACTCTGGTTCACAAATTCCTTGACACTCCTCTCATCAAAATAAAGGCCAGCCTTAGTGACTCACTTCTAATGATGAATACAGCACAGAAGTGTTTCTTCATGATTTATTGTTTAACTGTTTCTTAAAAACTTAATTTATGATTGTTTCTTCATGAATTATTAAGTTAGACAAGATGATATAGCGTCCACTGGACTCTCTCTTGGGATGCTTGCCCTTGGAACCCAGTCTGTGCTCAAGTCAGATTTATATTTACTGAGTAACTTCCCCAAGTTATTTACCTCTCCCACATTTAGCAGTCACATGGCAGGACCACATGTAGACATTCCAGCCACATCCCAGCTCGGGTCCCAGCTGGAAGCCAGCATCAAATGGCAGATCTGTGAGTGAGTAAGCAGGCCTTCACATGGTTCTATCACTCAATCTTTGAGTGCCTCCAGCTGGTGCTGCATGGAACAGAGGTGAAATATCCCCATTGAGCCCTACCAAAATGGTAAGATTGTTGAGTGTTTTAACAATTTTACCTTTGGTGAGGTATGGGGAGACCAGATGCAGATCAAGAGGGAGAAATGGGAAGGAGTTTTACAATTTTTTTAAAACTCACAGTTCCCTGGGGTTGAACATGACTTACCTCATGGAGTTACTCATCGGAAGCACCAGGACCTGTTATAAATCGAGGGGGAGAAGGGGAGACTTTGGAAAAGTGCCTTTATTGTGGTTTCTGTAGGGAGAAAAGAGAAGACAAGACAAGCAGCCTGAGGATTGACTAATTTGAATAATATCAGCAGGTTCTGGGGCATAGGGGTTGTCCCAGCTTGTCTGGTACCTGGCCCCAGTGAGTTGGGTGGTTTTTCCTGAGCAGGATGCAAGGGTGGTTTCTTTCCCAGGTTTGTGTGCAGGTGGATTCGAAGAATGAAGCCACAGACAAAAAGTGGTAGGTGCAAAGGGTGGAAATTTATTGGAAGCAAGTACAGACTCCCATGTAGGGAGGGGGTCCCAAGGGGGGTGACCTACCAAGCTCTTCTTTGCTAAGGTTGCAGTTCTTTGTTTATACTGCCGTCCAGTTGGTCACTATATCAGCTTCAAAGCTCAAACCCACGTGACACCCCCCTCTCTTTCTCCCCCTTCAGTGGTAGAATTCTCTATCGCCTGTGAAAATCTGTTTTCCTCTTTCTCCCATTTGTCAACATTTCTCTGTCCTCTGTGAATGGTTATTTCCTCTTTCTCGCCATACCCTGTGGCTTTTCCCCATCTTCTGTGAATGGATGCCTTCCTCTCCCCTTATCCTGTAGCATCTCTTTTTCTCTCTCTATGAATGCATGCCTTTGACAGCTCCAAGCCCTCATCTAGGCAGTCCTCCCCCATGGGCCCCCTAACTCCTAAAACTCCCTAAACCTGCCTATTTTACTCCTAAAACTCCTTTCACTGGGGTGATTATGGAGGGTTTATAGTGGCCAGGAGTGTGAGAGCCAGATAAGGGAGGTGCTTGGGGGTGTGGCCTTAACCAGCTGCTCAACAAGGGGAACTGACCAACCTCTAGCCAGGCAGGGCCTCAAGACAGAATTTATAAAACTATATTATTGTGAGCAAAATAAATGTTGACATTGTTTTAAGCTACTAGTTTTGGGTAGTTCATTATATAGCAGTAGATCATTGGAGTACTTGGATTGTTGGTAATTGCAGAAGCCCACAAGATGGAGCATCTGTTGCATTCTTCTGGACTCAAGGAGTGTAACTTCTTCTCTTGGCTTCTAGGGCCCTTTAAGGGACCCAGAGGGCTCTCTCTGAGCAAGAGTTCAGAATTATTGATTTCCTGGGTCAGAACATGGGCCATCAAACCTGGCTTCAAACCATTTCTCTGACTCCTGTGAAGTCTCGAGAGTGTGCTTTCTATAGGTCTATAGGTAACAGCCGGGAGAGAGGTACATTTTGGGTTTTGGGAGGAAAGAAGGTGTGTCTTGGTTTAGTCTGAGGATCTGAGGATGTCTCTCAGTTTGGGTTTCCCTCAATGTGAAGCTTGAGAAAAGAATGTGGGTACTTTATTTGGGAAGTGATCCCAGGAAGCAGGAATGAGGGAGTGGGAGAGATGGAGGAAAATCCAATATAAGGGAGTTGTTATCAAGATTGTTATAGAAAACAAGGCCTTGATTTTTCTGGGACTTCCTGAGCAGCATATCTCTCAGAAATATCCCCCTGTAGGATAGGAATTGGATATTTATCCAACTCTCTCATTTCCCTTTGGGTTGAAGGCTGTCCCTGAAAGCAGCCTCTGGATTGTGCTTGTGCATGGGCTGAGAAGGCTTCTGGGGCATCAGAAAAGGTCTTTGGCAGAAAGTAGGAAGATGAAGAACATGCCTTGACGTGGAACACTGTTACCTGAGGGTAGTCTAAGCTCATGTGGATTTCAGCTGAGTCTGAATTTCTACATGTTTAAGACAATGTGTATGGAACACCAGAGGTGTCTGCCACAAAATCAGAAAGGGAAAGTACACTGGAATTGGATTCAAAGGCCTGGGTTTCAGCCCACAATTATACTAACTGAGTAACTATGATATATTATCAGGCGACATTTGTTTGGAAAATAAAGCCAAGGGCAGTGCCTCACTAGGAGAGGTGAACTGGTTGGCTGCCAAGAGGCCTCCAAAGGAATTCTCCATAATCCATGAAGACTAGGGCTTTCCTTCCTGACTGTGGTGCTTCTCCCAAGGCAAGGTTTCTTAACCAAATTCATGACAACTGATGTTTAACTAACATGGAAATTTATTAATTTAGAATGAGAAAGGTAAGATCACTGGAATTGACAGCGATATTCTTTGGCTAGGAACATTGTCTTTGTAGGCAAGCTATTTTAGAAGTTCAGTCAAAGAATATTAAGTGGGTATAGGATTCAAATAAAGGTAGTTTGTTTCATGGTTTGAATTTTGGAGCAGCAGGGTAAGGGTAGCCTGATGTATCATTTTCTGATAAGGATATCAGCTCCTCTGACTTATCCAGTGACCTTCATTATGAATGACCTAGTTAGTCATTGGCAAATATCTTCAAACTCGCCTTATGTATGTCTGGGATTCAATTGACTTTTGTAAATCAACTTTGCTTCTCTATCACTATGCATTGTATTGATTTTGTGGTGCAAATCTCAGAGGGGAACTTCTTTTTTTTTTTTTAAACCAAACTGTTTAGGGGGCAATTCATCCTCTATACTGCCTGAACATAGTCCATAAAACCTGGCCCCAAACTATTTCTGTGGTTATTGGAGAGTTTAAATGGCACTGTTAAACTGATAAGCATTATGTGCATTGTTAAATCATGGGACCCAGTAGGCAGTAATGGGCTCTGGCAAGTAGAGGAATAGAGTTTGGCAATCTATGAAATAGAAGAGTACTTTTTAAAAATGCCTATTTTGTTGAGGAGGTAAAGGACTTTGTAATCATGAATAGAAGAGCTTAAGGCCAGGCTACTGTTGAAAATTATAACTTGATCTTAAAACTATTGCGAAGAATTTTATTAGAAATGGTCAAGCTTAGTAAAAAGGAATACAAATAGTTATGTTTGGGTTTATTGAATATAAAATATAATTTAAAGATGCCTTTAAAAGAAATAATACTAATCTGAAAATTGGGAGACTTGAATATTTGCCTTGTGTTGCTGACTAAAAGTTGTATAACTTTGGCTGATCACCTCTCTGGGATTCACTGGAAAAAGAGGACTAGATTAATAATTCCATTTATATTTCAACTCTAAAACTTTTCTGATATAAGTAATAGGTTTTCTTGGCAGTGAAGACAATCACATAACTTTTAAAAGTGTGAATGTTTTGGAGGGAAGTGAGAGATGGGAGGCGCTTCACTCTTCATAGAAGGGAAATCACTAATCTGTATTCCAGGAAGTTACAGTCTAACATTTTCAATGTCTGACACTAAAATGTAGGGAAAATACTTGAGGGATGTCTACAGGAAATCCCTAATGATAGTGAACAACCATCCCAGTTTGCCTGGATCTGAGAAGTTTATCAGAAATCAGGATGTTCACTATTGAGTAGGGGAAAGTCCTGAGCAAAAAGGGATGAGTTGGTCTTCTTACTCCTAACATGTAATTTGTGTTTGTCTTAGTCTATTCAAGCTGTTATATCAAAATACCATAGACTACTGTTGATTAAACAACATTTATTTCTCATAGTTCTGGAGGCTGGGAAGTCCAAGATCAAGGTACTTGCAGATTCAGTATCTTGTGAGGACCTGCTTCCTGATTCATAGAGGGTCCTTTTCTTACTGTGTCCTCACATGATCAAAGGGGTAAGGGAGCTTCCTGGGTCTCTTTTATACGGGCACTAGTCCCATTCTTGAGTGCTCTACCCTCATGACCTAATCACCTCTCAAAGGCCCAGCTTCTTAATATCATCACATTGGGGAATAGGTTTCAGCATATGAACTTTGGTGGGGGGTGGGGGAGTGTAGGGGACATAAACATTCAGCCATAGTAGCATTATTTTAGTATAAGCTTCAAGCTGTCCTCTGTATAGTAGTCAAGTGGTAAGAATAGTTGCTGCTAATAAACTTCAAACGCTAAAAATGGTGCTTCTAAAAGGCACCATTTAAGTGATGAATACAGTTTTAAAGTCATAGGCTGGGGAATATGCAGAAAGTGAGACATTAAACGATTAGAGGACAGAAACAAGTTTTTTCCCCCCACTGTTGTGTATTCAATTATTTGTTTATTCATGCCTTTAGTATTACTGAGTCCCTTCTTTGTGTGAAACACAGTGCTAGTTGCTGGAAATGGAAACAAACAAGCAAACAAGCATATAATAAAACAGGAACACCTCTCTCATAAGATTTATTTTAATCTACCTTGTTGCTATTAAATTGGTCTTTCCTTCCTGCCCCAGAGTGCTATCCTCACACATCTTGGTACTAAGGCCAGGGCCTAGTACTTGGGAGGCCCTCAACAAATATTTGTTGAATTGAATTTTTATTATTCCCTTTGGTCTTTCTGACTTTTTAAAAAACCTCTTTTCCCTTCTTTGTCTCAAAGGATTCCACTAATATTTTTTTTCTCTAGGACTCAAAACACTTGGCAAACATTTTCCAAGATCTTTACAGCCTATCTCTGAAATAGATAAGTACCCTGATAGCAATTGTACCATCACAAGCTATGGTTTCTCTTGGTTCTCTTATGTCCTATTACTGATGGTTCATTTGAGCTTCCACAGCAGGTCAAGACACCGGTTAATAGTTCTCATGGCTCATTTTGGGCATTTGCAGGGCAGTAGTCTCAGGAAATATGTGGACTTCAAAGGTACTTATCAGAAGCAAATTCAGATAAAAGTAAACAGCACAATAAAAATGCCAAGTGTAGGTAGGCCTCATGTTCCACAGCACAGGGCCTGTAAAGGTCTCCCGAGGACAGAAGCCAGAAAGAGCCACCTGGAGTTGTAATTTTCCAGCCCTTCTGGAGATTTAGGTGAGGTCATTGCTGTTGATTCCATTTTGGAGTTTGGCAGCAGGAAGGGATCTTGGGATTTAACTCTGTCCTCTGTCCGAGTGTCACTACATTGAAAATAGGACAAAATGGTAATACATTTATGACAAGGCTATTTGCCTTTTGTATAATTTCTGGAAGTGAAGTGCTAAAAATATTGCTAAGTTAAAATAATCCTTAATTAATTCCCATCACATTCCAGTGAGATAGATGAAGAGTAAGTTAATTTTTTTTAACAGAGGGGACAACTGAATCCCTTAGTAATTATCAAGTGTCACACATCAAATTTATAACAGCAGTTCACTCAGACAGACATCTATTATGACACCACAAAACATTTTTTGGTCTCAGCAGATGTTGCACATTTGAAATTATCTAAACTGTTGGGCTTTGCTCATATTGTAGAGTCACAATATAGGAGGTGCACATCTTATCTAATTTACTTACCTATCATTGTGACCTGACTCTTACATTGTTAATGGCCCTTAAGTCTAAATGATTGCCTCATTTTAGGCAGGCGGTTTGTGGGTAGATGTGCTTTTCTGTAATTGGGTCATCTCCTGCACTTGGGCAGGAAAAGTCCTTAAACTTGGAAATAGCAATGGGAAAATTAATTGTCTTGATAACAAAACAATAAAACCAGCCAGTCCTTTCTGCATATGTGTAACATGTGTGTGTGTGCACATCAAAGTGTATGTGTGTCCATTTGAGTGTTATCTACTAGAATTTATTATAGGTTATCAGCAACTCTTAAGAAAAAATAAAACTTCACAATGATGCAGTAGAAGCAACTAGCCAAAGTAATAATTATTTCTAGCCACTACTTTGATGATAAGCATGCTTTAAAAAAAAGCCCGTCCGTTCATCCACATGTGTGTGTGCACATCAAAGTGTATGTGTGTCCATTTGAGTGTTATCTACTAGAATTTATTATAGGTTATCAGCAACTCTTAAGAAAAAATAAAACTTCACAATGATGCAGTAGAAGCAACTAGCCAAAGTAATAATTATTTCTAGCCACTACTTTGATGATAAGCATGCTTTAAAAAAAAGCCCGTCCGTTCATCCATCCATCCATCATCTATCTATCTATCTGAGTTAATTCATGTGATTAAAAATAATTACAAAGTATAAAAAGTTCATAGTCACTAGTCTTCCTCCTATTCCTTGTCTTCCATGTGCCAAGAACCCTCAGTCATAGATAATCACTTTTTTAAATTTCTTAAATATCCAGAGTTTCAGAGTTTAAAAAATTTATATAAAATCCAATTAAAATATGATTTCTCTCCTTTTATACAAAAGATAACATATTACAGACATTCTTCTGCAGCTTGTTTTCATCACCTAAAAGGATCTTGGCAAACATGCCTTAGCAAGATATAGAGAGCTTTTTCATATTTTTTCCAGCTGCATGGTACTTCATTGCTTAGATCAGTATTTTAAAAATATGTACATGTATCAGAATCACCTGGAGTGTTGTTAAAATACAGATTACTGAGTTCTATCCCTAAATCCCTTATTCAAGAGGTCTGGGGTGGGGTCTGAAAATTTGCATTTCTATTAAGTTCCTAGGAGATGCTAATGTTACTGTCTGGGTACCACACTTTGAGAACCACTGTTTTAGATATACCATAACATATTTAGCCTGTGGACAAAAAAAACTTTCCCAACCTCTTGCTATTACAAACCATGCAGCAATGAATATTCTGGTTCATATAGCATTTCAAACAGATACAGGTATTTCTGTAGGATAAATTTCTAAGAGTGGATTTTGGGTTTGAGGGATATATAAATTTGTTATTTCAATATGTAGTGCTAAATTGATGGTGGTTTCAATTTATACTTCTAGCAGTAATACTTGAAAGTTCTATTATACCATGCCAAAAGAGTCTATTACAAAACCTTTTTTTTTTGCCAGTCTGATAGGTGACAAATAGTTTTAATTTACACTTACCTTTTCATATAATTAAGAACCATTTATATTTCTTTTCTGAAATTTTCCTTTTTTGAATCAGTTACCTAATCATTTTAGACATTAGTTTCTTTATCTGTAAAGTGGGAATATTAGTAATTCTTAGTAATTAGGCAGCCTAAACTGCTATGACTCCAAACTTTATTTTTTGATTCTTAATAATTAATTAAATTATACTTAATTTTAATCATTTTTCCAGTTACTTATATTTGAATAATTAGTCAGCACCTACAATATGTTGAGTACTGGGGATGATATGGTGAAAACCTTATTATCAAGAAATTCATTGTATATGAGGGAAGACCAATTTGAAAGGGTTATGTTAAAATAAAATGATGGCTGTAATGAAGGTGCCTACAAAGTCAAAGAGGCACATCAGAACAATAAACCTTAACTCTGCCTAGGGCAGTGGTCAGCAAACTGCGGCTCGCGAGCCACATGTGGCTCTTTGGCCCC
>NW_005356674.1:10820757-10877349 GCF_000412655.1 Myotis brandtii
TGTCAGCATTTTGGAAAACCCTAACTTAACTCTGGTGCCGTGTCACATATAGAAATTTTTTGATATTTGCAACCATAGTAAAACAAAGACTTATATTTTTGATATTTATTTTATATATTTAAATGCCATTTAACAAAGAAAAATCAACCAAAAAAATGAGTTTGCGTGTCACCTCTGACACGTGTGTCATAGGTTCGCCATCACTGGGCTAGGGGAATCAGGAAAGCTTCATGCAGAAGGCTTGAACTGACACCTGATGAAAAGGAGTTTGCCAGATGAATGAGGAGGGAGGATATCACAAACAGAAGAATAGCCTGTGTAGAGCCAGAGGCATGAGAAAAATATTGGTATTAGCTAACTATAATAGTGTAAATTTTAGAGTAGTAGTGGAAGAAGGACCACTCTGATTTTCAAGTTCACCTTTAGAGTAGGAGGACATCAGTCCTTCAATTTGAAATCATGAATGCTTCCCTCATTATTTTCAGTAGCCAATTTTCTCTCTATTAGTTTTCTCATCTGGTCCTCTTTACCATGGCATTTGTTTGGACACTTCTTTGTCTCAAATGAAGATTTATTTGGGGCTCTGCTATATGAGCTTGCCAATTTAATGTTTCACCCACTAGCACATAATTCTTAATCCGAGAGTCAGAGGTTAATAGAAAAAGAACATAGAGGGAATATATCTTATGCTATAACTTTAAGAGTATGTTCTCAGGGACTATTGGTGGAAATGAGGAGATGCTTAGAACATATTGAATAAAGAGATTTGTAGACTGTGAGCTAAAGCCTGATGACTTGACATATACCTTGAATGGACTGGATTTCTCCATGGATGAGTCACTGTCTGGGTCACTAAGGAAGTCTGGCCAAATACATGTTCTTTGTCTATTTTAGATATTCAAAGTAACCAAGACTGTGGACACCATTATCAAGAGCACAGAAATCTTAGCTTCAAGAAACTCAACAAGCAGTGTTACAAAATTGAAATATTTCTATTTATCAACCTCTTGGAATCTACTGGGTTAGATGTCCTCAGGGGTTAGCTCTTCTTTACTCTAACCTTTTATATAATATTTCTCTTTCTAGGCATGACTTTTTAAAAAATCCTCACCCAAGGATATGTTTTTTATTTATTTTAGAGAGAGGAAGGGGGGATGGAGAAAGAGAGAGCAACATCCGTCTGAGAGAGAAACATCAATTGGTTGCCTCCTGTACCTGCCCTGGCCAGGGATCAAACCTGCCGCCTAGGTATGTACCCTGACCAGGAATCGACCTATAACCTTTTGGTGTACAGGTTGATGCTTCAACCAACTGAGCCACCTGGTCATGGCTCTAGGCATCACACTTTTAAGATGCCTACAAAGTAGGACCCTAAAACAATGGACCTTTGTCACCACCTCTCAATATGTAGATGGTTGCTCTATTTTTTTCAAGAATAATATAAACAGGAGGCTATTGCTTAGACCCTGTTTCACCCACGTAGGAGGTTTATTCATCTGTAAGTGATACTCATCTTCAGCCTGTGCTCCTCTAAAAACAGTGTGGCTAAGAAATCCTCCTACACTTCTATGTTCTGGGAAATGACTTAACTGCAAGAACCAGCCTTCCCAACGTTACTTAGATGAGACTCAAGGATGAACCCTTTGTTTACCTAAGGCAGACACAAAACCTTGAAATCCTTATTCTTTTTTTAAAATATGTTTTTATTGATATTTAGAGAGAGAGGAAGGGAGAGAAATAGAAAGATAGAAACACCGATGAGAGAGAAACATCATCAATCAGCTGCCTCCTGCACTTACCCCCACTGGTGATTGAGCCTGCAACCCAGGCATGTGCCCTGACGGGGAATTGAACCCACCACCTCTTGGTTCCTGGGTCGGATGCTCAACCACTGAGCCATGCCGGCTGGGTGAAATCCTTATTCTTTATCTCATAAATGATTAGCTGAAATATTTGTCCCCTTTGACCAATCTGAAGAAAATGCTCATTAACTTGACTAAACTTTAGTCAGGGCTGTCTCCTTCCCCCAGGCTCCTAAATTTTGGCCCACCCTAGAGCATTGGAATGTAGACTAACCCCTCCTTAGTGAACATTCCCCAGAATCAGCTGTCCTGAGGGAAAACCATTCCATGACCCATTGTCCAATCAGGCTTCCCAGTCATCTCCCCTTTCCACATCTGGTTCTTTTTAGCAATATTTACTCCTTCCTATAAAAGAAAAGCCCTCTTCTGCCAGACCTTTGAGATACTTGTAGTTATCATGGTCATAAAATGTAAGTTTTCAACTCCTTTGGGTAAATACCAAGGAGCATGATTGCGAGGTCGTCCAATAAGGGTATGTTTAATTTTGTAAGAAACTGCCAAAATGTTTTCCAAAGTGGCTGTACCATTTTAATTCCCACCAGCAATAAATGAAAATTCCTACTGCTCCCCATCCTTGTCAGCATTTGGTGTTGTCCATGTTTTAGATTTTGGCCATTTTAGTAGGTAACGTACTGGTATCTCATTGTTGTTTTAATTTGCATTTCCCTGATGATATATGTGAAGCATTTTTTCAAATGCTTATTTGCCACCTGTATATCTTCATTGGAGAGGTGTCTGTTGAGGTGTTTGGCCCATATTTTAATCAGGTTGTTTGTTTGAAAGTTCTTTGTATATTTTAGATAATATTTCTCTTGAAAATATTTTTTTCCCCAGTCTGTGGCTTGTCTTCCCGTTCTTTTGATGGATATTTTACTTGACAGACATTTTCAGAAAAAAAACAACAACTCAAAACATAGTGGGAGACTGAAATGGTCAAACTCCCCACTCTACAAATGCCCTGTTAATGTAGTCTTCAGAGCTATCTATGTCTTTCACTGTCTTTGAGCTAATTTACAGCTTTATAAGCATCAGAAGACTGATAATAATCATGATTCTTTTCCTTAGAAATGCAAATAAACTGTGTCCAAAATGTAACTGGTTATTTCCTTGATGATAGACCTTTTTGCTTCTGTTTATAAATTAAGTTCAGCATTCCTTATTGTCTCCATAGGTGAAGTTCTTTGAATTATTCTTTGGACTGGTCGTAACATCTTACTGGTTTCATCATTAATTAATTAATGCATTACATAAAATCTTTGACATATGTTCATTTTATACTCACTTGTATGTAAGTCATGATTTTATCTTTTTTTTTTTTTTTAAATTTATCCTTTAACAGAAGTTGGTATAATGTAGGTTTCACAGCTAGTGGTGGAGACTTGTTTCACAAACAAGGCTCAGACCATAGAGCACATATTCTTTACTCACCACGTTATGCTTGGGAACTGAAAGGCAAGTTGGAGAAGCAAAGCATATTGCCCATAGAGATCAATGTGCTAATGGTTAAAGCCATTGGTTCCTATAGGGAACTCAAATGGAAAAGAACAGATAGGTTTATTTAGTAAGAATTGTAAAACCATTTTGCATACAATAGGTTCTGCCAGAAAACCTCCCTAGCATTTGGGAATCAGAGAAATTAGCAGAGAAATCAGGCTGCTCTGCTGGGTTTAAGAACATTTCCTAACAAAACCTACTATGAATATGGAATTCTTAATTTACATTCCTAGGGGGTGGTCACATGGGGCAGTGTGCCCAGGGTTCTCTGGGAGTTGCTTTGTTTGAGTGAAGTTCCCTAGTGTTCACAGTTGGATATCTGCAGATTAAGTGCAGACAATACTTAGACAGACAATTGAAAAAGTAATTTTTTGATGCTTTCCCCAGCTGCTGCTGAGAGATTAGCTGGGATGTTATCCAGGTTCTTTCGCTGTAGCTGATAAAACTTTATGAGAGCAGCACATAAGTTTATACATTATTGTTGATCTAGCTGGGGAAAGAATTTGGGAATACTGTTGCACTTCTTTTATGGGTTGGGAGTCAACAAGTCTAGGCTTTGTTTGCTGGACATTGCGCCTGTTGGGAGAAAAATATTACTAGAGATAGACAATCAATTAAAATAAAACTATACAAAACGAATATTCTAGTTGTTTCTCTGCTATGCATTCCACCTTATCCCATTTTGTGACCTCCATGATCCATGTCTTGTGCACTGGATTGTGAATAGCCAAAGCCAATCAGGGTTATCTGGGTTCCCTTGCCACAAAAAAGTGGTCAAGACCTGGCAGAAACTAAGATTCCTTTGACTATACTGATTACTCATGAGTAATCCAATAAGAGTAAAGTTTAGGGTTTTTGTATCATCTCCCACACTGGACATGTTTGACAAAGAACTGTAGCTTTACTTTCTGCTAGCAGTAGTGCTCTTACATTCATGAGAAAAGCAATCCTGAAGATCAACTGGATCCTGAGAGGAGTGCCTAAAACCTGTGAATTCCGATTATTGTTTGAATCAATTTGATTTTTTTTGTGTTTTTTTTTTGTTGTTGTTTTTTGTCATTCACAATGAAGGATTTCTGCCACCAAACATGGGATATTTTTATGATCCCTGTTGCTTCCTTTTCTTTAGATGGTGCTGTATTGTGTGCAGAAGAGACTTCAGAACATGACTTTGACTTGGACCTGGTCCTGGGGAGAGCTGAGATTAAGCTCACCGATATTCTCTGGGAGCTCTTAGAATCTGTTCAATCTTGGATGCTCTTTACCTATCCCAGCCCTAGTAATTTGAGGTACAATTTTTGGCTGGTTTTCTGTGACCTTTCAAGGAAGTGAAAATTCCAAGGAGAGAATGGAATTGGCCCCAAATAGTTTCCGAAAGCTGGAGAACTCTGGACAGATAGTATTTCATGGACTCCTGTCTAGGAAACACAGTTTTGCAGATTTGTGGATGATCATACAGCTGATCATTGACCAACACAGGTTTGAGCTGTGCAGGTCCATGTATAGATGAAACTTTTTGGATAAATACCTGTACTATTTTTGATCCATGATTGGAAGTCCACAGAACTGGAGCACTGACTGTATGCATTGATTTATGTCATTTTATACAGGGAACTTGAGCATCTACAGATTTTTCTCTCCACAAGGAACCAATTCCCTATGGATACCAAGGGTAGTCAAGTTTTGGGGGAGTCCAAAGTTACACATGAATTTTTGACTGCAGGGATGGGGTTGGGACCCTTAACCCCCAAGGGTCAACTGTACTTATATTTGTGTATCTTTAATTCAAGCACTGTAAGCATCCTTAAGAGGAGGAACCATGTTTGTTTTATTCATTACCATATCCTCAGTGCCTAACATGGTGGCTGTTCCCTAGGAAGCATTTGATCATATATGTTAAATTAGTAGGATGAACAGGAGTCAAGTGGTACAGGTATATTTCTTTTCATACTTTACCAATAAGGAGTTTTATTTCAGAACTCATGATTATAATTACAGGGTCCAGGGTTTATCTGAATTAAGCTCACTGGAAATTTTAACCTCTCACCCAATTCTTTGTTTAACCTTGCTTTCCTCTAAGTTCCAAAGAAACCCATCATCAGATTTTTTTTTAAAGAAGAAAGTTGTTTCATTTGTAATTATTGAACAAGTGTAGGGTTGATGAAATCTCTATGTGCCATAGGTAAAACAATGAATAATATATAAATACCCAACAAACTATATCACATTGATTTTTAAAATCATGAAATATCTTGCAGAGCTAGGGTCCCTGTTTTTGAGCAATCTATATGCTTTTGGTATTACCAGTTCAGTTGCAAGTAGCTGAACATGGTAATGGTAGAAGAAAAGAAAAAATGTCACTGTTAGCTCCTTTTTTTTTTTTTTGCTATAAGATATTTGTTAGTTGAAATGTTAACTTTTTTCATAGCTAATGGGACAGAAACCATGAATCCAATTCAGCTAACTCCAAGGAAGACTAGATAAGAACTATTCAATTATAGGTTGCTTATTTATCTAATTCTCTTGGCAGGATTTGCATTTGGTAAAACAAATCACCTGTTGAAGAAAAAAAAAGTCATTTAAGTGATTAAAATCTACTTTAGTTAATTTCCTCTTTAACTTATTTGTACGCCAGCAAGAGCTGATAATTGTAATGAATAATTCTTATGGGAAATTTTCGTTGACATTTGGATCTCATTAAACTTTGAAAAACTTGTGCCATCTTGTTCTTTTGGGGACTTCCTTTCCCCTACCCCCCAGGATAACTGTTTTCAAGGCAGGCTGCAGTGCATGAAGTTTGATGCATGAGCTTTAAAACTTCAGAGTTTGAAATCCAGTTCTTTCATTACTAGCTGTGTGAGCCAGGGCAATTTTAAGTTAAAAAACACACACAATTCAAATGCAGTTGTAAAAAGATTGTTACGATGGATTGTCAGGATAATTAAATGAGCTAATGTAAAGTGCTAGGGTTAGAGGTGTAAAGTGCTTAACATAGTTGGGCATATGGTAAGAATATATTAATAGTATTGCTCATTATTAATAAGAAGCTCAGAAATAGAAAAGCTGATTGGATGAAGAGGGGGTGCTGGAAAAACAAAGATCAGCTTCCTCTTTATAATCCTACATAATAAAAGGCTAATTTACAAATCTACCGAAAGGTAGAACGACTAGTCACTATGACACACACTGACCACCAGGGGGAAGACTCTCAATAAGGAGCTGTCCCCTGGTGGTCAGTGCACTCCCACAGGGGGAGTGCCTCTCAGCCAGAAGCCAGGCTCATGGCTGGCGAGCACAGTCACAGTGGTGGGAGCTTCTTCCGCCTCTGCAGCAGCGTTAAGGATGTCCGGACCGAAAGGTAGAACGACTGGTCACTATGACACACACTGACCACCAGGGGGAAGACTCTCAATAAGGAGCTGTCCCCTGGTGGTCAGTGCACTCCCACAGGGGGAGTGCCTCTCAGCCAGAAGCCAGGCTCATGGCTGGCGAGCACAGTCACAGTGGTGGGAGCTTCTTCCGCCTCTGCAGCAGCGTTAAGGATGTCCGCTTGCCAGCTTAGGCCTGCGGGGAGTGGGCCTAAGCCAGCAGTCGGACATCCCTCGAGGGCTCCTAAACTGTGAGAGGGCATAGGCCAGGCTGAAGGACCCCCCTGAATGCATGAATTTTGTGCACCAGACCTCTAGTTAATGTATAAGTTGCTAGAAAATTTAGCATATGAGTAATAGACATTTGCTCTATTATCAAGAAAACACAATTTTTCAAGTTCTTACCAAACTACTTCTGTATTATACATACTATCCATTCAGAATTCTTTTTTTAAAGGATATTTTAACTTAGGGGTCAGAGTATATAATACTTCAAGAACAAGAACACCTTAGTCCCATTGTAGAATTAAAATCAGTTAATGTGAATGTCAACCCTTCCTCTTGGTGTTTTAAAGTGCGTATCATTTAAAGGTAAAGAAAATGTAAAATAGAAAAAGATGACTGTAGGGACTGGTGAATATAGATGGTGTAAGAAAATGTGTGGTAGAGAATGAGAAAGGAGAGAAAAAGAGTAGTAGCATCTTGGTTTGAATATATCTGTATCTATCTATCTATCTATCTATCTATCTATCTATCTATCATCTATCTATCTATCTAAATCACAAATGTCATTGCTATATGTAGTAGGCATGTTATTAACCTCAATTGTTATCCCTTTTTGAAACTGGAGAATATGAATAATATTCTTAGACATGTAAGTCAACTTTTGATTTTTTTTGCAGAGGAGAGAGTGGGGTTTGTAAAAAATTTATTTAGGTATGCATTGGAAATGTTTGTGTGTATGTGAGGGAAACAGTCTTACCACTTCAAAATACGTTGTTCAGACTAATCTTAAAATTAATTTGTGTTTTGGACACACATCATTTGTTTCTGCTACTAAGAAGATTATTAAAGGCCAAGTTAGATGGATTTAAAAGTAAGCAAAATAATCCATACTGTAAATAATCTATGTGCAAAGAGATATAATAGGGAGTATCCATTTTTTATTTATTCAGTACTATACTTTGAGTTTAGATTTAATGTCTTATTTATAGTGGAAAAGGTAAGGAATTTCCCCCTAGTTTAGAAGTGATTTAGCTTAGAGATAAAAATTGTCAGAAGTCACTGAAAGAACAGAGTTTGGGACTTCTTCTCTCACTTAAAAGATGTTCCTAATTTCTTAAAAAGGTGTTTATTAGACGTAACAGAAGCCCGTCTTAGAGAATGAGGGAACATCCTGGCCGGAAATAAAACTCTGAGAAGTCAAGTCAACAACTGGTGCCTTGGAAGTTGATCCTTTTGTGTTTCTCCTGCTTTATAATTTATCTTTATAGCATCAACATGTGCTTTTAGCTACCATTTCTGTCTTGATGACTTGCCCTGTCATTATCAGCCTTTATTAATCCTAGCTCTCTCAGGACTGATTTATGAAATTGACCCCTAACCACCATCTCTTACTTCTCTGGGGGAGAGGGGATGGAACAAGAACAGAAGAAAGTACAAAGCTTTTATTTTTCTTTCTTTGTTAAACTAGACTTAAAACAGTCTTAAAGGAGCCTCTGAGAAGCCATATACTCCCATGATCCAAATTCCTGTGTCCTCAATCTAGTCAAGTAGACGTATTTCCATTTGGGAAGAGTCTTTCTATACCATCTTTCTTCTGGGAAAGAAAATCATTTAGTTCCTCCTGAATCCATATTGTTGAGGAGTTTGCAAAATGTAGGTATATACTGGAGGTTATTTTGGCTTTTTGTGCTTGTGTTTAGTGTATTCTATTGGAATCTATTATGAGGGCTGTGGGGAAAGAGAGAAAGATGAGCTGGTGTCTGCACTTTTCTTAAACAGCTGGGGCTATGAGCAGAAACTCTTTAAATTGCACATGCAAATGTAGCATCTGGCATAGTGGGAACAACAGAGCTCCAGGGACCCTGGAAGAGGTGAAGTAGGAGAGCTTGTCAAGTTTCTTACAGTTTTAACTCCAGACCTTAAGAATAGATTTAGCCAACAAAGAGGAGTGAGTTTTGCTCTAGCGTCTCAAGAAACACAATCAGTAGGACTTCAGCCTGAGCGAAAAGCATGTAGACTGTGACTGAAGAAGCAGGACTTGGAGATCAACATAAATTAGCTTCAAAGTAGTGGTTCCCAAAGTGTGCCCCCCACAACCCGGTCAGTGTCAGCATTACCTGGGAATTTGTGAGAAATGCACATTCTTGGTCCTCAACCCAGAACTACTGAATCAGAAATTGGGGGTAGGGCCCAGAAATCTATGATTCAACAAGTCCTCCAGATTATTCTGATGTATGCTAAAAATTGAGAATCACCATTTTAGGGCATTAGGGCCATTTTTTTTTAACTTAATAAGGAGGTGGCCTTCATCTCCTGTCCCACACTGATTGTTTCAGGTCCATAAATGAATGCATGTGTGCTTACTAGATTTAAAAAGTGATGATAGCCCAGCCAGTGTGGCTCAGTGGTTGAGCATCGACCTATGAACCAGGAAGTCACGGGTTTGATTCCTGGTCAGGGTACATGCCTGGGTTGAAGGCTCAATCCCCAGTGTGGGGTGTGCTGGAGGCAGCCAATCAATGAATCTCTCTCATCATTGATGTTTGTATCTCTCTCTCCTTCTCCCTTCCTCTCTAAAATTAATAAAAAAAATATTTTCAAAAAAGTGATGATAGAACCTGGAAGGGCTTTGCTGTTACATTTCATTATTTTAAGACCTGACATGACCCTTTTTTTGGGTGTTCCTCTTTCTTCTCAAGTCTTAGCTCTCTCAGTTTTGTGACTCTTGGCGGATACCATCTACTTGTTATTTCACAGTGGAACTGAGCTATTCAAACTGGTAGCCTACACATGGCCACATGTGACTACTTAAATTAAAATTAAGTAAAATAAAAAGTTTAGCTTCTCAACTCTAGCCATATTTCAACTGCTCAGTAGCCACATGTGGATAGTAGCTACTCTATTGGACAGTACTAATATGGAACATCTTCATCTCTTGGATACTAAACTTGTAAAGCTATCAGTAATGTTTACTAACTTCTGTTGTGTAAACACTCCCACCATGACCAGTGTTGAGCTACTAACATGGAGTTGAAAAAAGATACGTACAATCAACTCTTGAGAGCCAACATGAATTGGTTCCAGGTCACCATTTGTTTTATGAGAGGAATTATTTCTTGATGGCAGAAAGTACAAATTCTGTTCTTTGTATTCTAATTTGATTTTACGTGGTTGGTTTTCCAAGAATACAATATTAATAGCATACTAAAAATGGCCAATAAATCCTTAACTCTATTTTAGGTATAAGGTATAATATACAATACACAAATTAATTTAAAAGATCTATTCTAAGCATAAAAAAAAAATGCGGAGACAAAAAAAACATGACAGAAAAGTGGATTGGGATCAGTGTCTTACAGTGTCTTTGTACTCAAAACTAAACCCTACAAGATGTTAAGATGCATTTGTTTTAGTCTGAATTTTATATTGAGTCAATGTTGTACTCCATTTATTATTTCTATAAAGTGGGAGGTGTTTATAGTCATGTCTGGTTGTGGATAGTAAGTGGGTAGGATTGACTTGCTTGTTTATTAAAAATGGAAGAATTTTCTTTCATCTTTGAGGTCATGAATGACTTGTAAGTATGCTTAAAAGGATGAGCAATGTACTTAGCTTTTAAAATATATGCCATTTTTAAAGTGCTTAGAAATCCTTTTTGAAAGATGTAAAATTATTCTTTTATTGCAAGACAAACAGAAGCCAGGGGCTAGTTTTTAAGTATCATAATCAGACTTGGAAAAGACCTTTTTGATGTTGTTTGTTAAGCTGTGCATTCTCTAAACGTGTGTGTGTGTGTGTGTGTGTGTGTGTGTATCTGCAGTGATGGTGGGGGTTTATGGTCATGAATGATGCTCTTGCCTCACTAAGTTAACAACATAGCTGTTAGACAGAAATAAATTTTAATTCATGGATTTTACACCCACAATTCTTGAAAATGAGAAATGAAATTATTCTGATATGATTTCCTTTTTTTAAAAAGGAAAACCCCTAACTCTGAATGACTCTGTTATTAAAACTCTTTGTTAATTGTTGTAGTCATAATTAGACAAGAATTATCAGTTAAACTGATAACCTTGTTGAGTCTAATTATTTCTGCAGAAATATTATACACATTTGTGTCAAACTGGGTCATTTTTTGGCTCTTGGGAATCTGCCATTTTAATGCTGGTCCAGCTAAAGCTGGGTGTCCTTGAGTAACAGCTGCTAAAAATTAAATCAATAAGTGGTGTCCAAATGTCAGGGAGAGTGGTGCACCTGGGGACAGTTTGAGACAGTATGTGGGGTTTGATTCTGGGTAGTCAGAGTTTAAATTTGACTTAGAAAAGAAATAAGTCAGCATCTTTAATGCCCAAACATTATACACCATCTAGTCAGTAGACTTAGTAAAGGTCAAACAATCGATATGGTTGGCATTAGCAGAGCTAGGTTATGGAAGATGGTTTTATTCCTTGAAGTTGTTATTTAGAATTCCAACATACAGAAAGATAGGCAGATTGTCAGGTGAAGTAAAAGAGAAGCTGATCATTGGTCAAGGAGCTAAGTTAAGATATTCAGTGGACTTGGAAAACAATGGGGATCTCAAATTGCTTCCACATTTGTCTTTGTTAAAGGTTTAATATTTTGAATGTGTACTTGTCCTTTGGGGAAAATGGGTCTGATAGATATATCATCAATCCAGTAAGATGGGAATGCCAGGAGAAGCATTTTATGGTTCATCATGTTGTTACTCTAGTATTGACTTATACTAGAAAAAATTAAAAAAGAAAAAGGAACAAGAATACGTTTTTGCCCTTTGCAAAATCACTTGGAATTGAGTAAAGATAATTGGTGAAAATATTAGGTTCTCCCATTAAGTTATATATTATTTCTAGAGAGGTAGCAGAGCAAGTATGGAATGGAAAAACATGAATAAAAACTGAGGAGTGAGGAGATAATAACTTGGTTAAAAACTAGTCATTTGACAACTAAATAAACATTATATGAACATATTCAAATAAGAGAATTTAGCATGGCCATTCGAAAGCCAAAAGAAAATGTTTTTGGATACTATCTTATAAGTAAAAAAAATTTCCAAATAGTATGTGTGTTTTAATTTTCACCCAGAAAGACTCCTATTACAATTGATCAAGAAATTAACCTGTGCTACTTTATTTTACAAATCTTATTTTGTCACACATAAAAAAATTTAAAAAACACAAATATATTTTTATTGATTTCAGAGAGGAAGGGGGGCAGAGAGAGAGAGAGATAGAAACATTAATGATGAGAGAGAATCATTGATTGGCTGCCTCCAGCACACCCCCTACTGGGGATAGAGCCCATACCCCGGGCATGTGCCCTTGATCAGAATCAAACCTGGGACCCTTCAATCCATAGGCCAATGCTCTATCCATTGAGCCAAACCAGCTAGGGCAGATATATATTTTTGACCAAAGATTGTGATATAGTAGGAGACAAAATTAGGGCCATTTTCTTGCTTTTTCTTTAACTCTAGACTGCTCTATAATGAAGTTTGGATCAGGTAGCAATGAGAAATTGGTGGCAATCAGAGGCAACTCTGATATAATCTCTTTAGTTAGCTGGGTGTTTCGGATCTCACGGGGAGAAAAGTTGCCCTTAAGGTTTAAGTATGTCTTCTTTATTAAATGTTATCAGGGCAATCTGGAGAGCACTGTTTGTAGATCATCCATTGAGAAGAGTATACGTGAAGAAAGACTATATTGGGGAAATAGTTACCTAGCAGATTTTATTGATTCTCTTGGCCTGTGGTAGGTTCCAGTCATGGCTCCAATTCTTTAACCTGTGCCTACATCCACATCCTTTGCCCTGAGACTGCATTTCCTCTCAATGAAAAGACAGAGTCTATTTCCCTTAAATCTGGACTTGTTTTGTTAATTGCTTTGGTCAATAGAATGTAGCAGAAGTGAGAGTATGCCATTTCTGAGCCTCTGTCTAAGAAGGCATTGTGTTTGCCATTTGTTCACTAATGGAGAGCAATGCTTTCTCGTCTGCTGCGTGATGAGAGACAGTTTCAGACATGTGAGACATGTGACAGAGCTGTCATGTAGACCACACCAGACAGGAGAGCAACAAATGCTTAATGCTGTATGCCACTGATGTTTTGTGGTTGTTATGCAGCACTGTTGTGGCAATAGAGAGCTGACATAGGGCACTAGTTTTGTCTCAGGGTATGGAGAGTTGATAAATCCTTCATGAACTCTTGATGCTTTATTAAAATAAACAGGAAGTCCTTGAAGTGACAGACTTGCTTAGCTCAAGCACCTTCCATGAGGCATTTATTTACTGAGTTGATATGACCTGGGGGGCAAAAGTTTCAGCCCTTTGCTTGGTAGCAGCAGTATGCAAATGTAAAGGGTGTCCCAAAATTCACGCAAGAAGTAATTTTGATAGAAAACACAGGTTTATAATTAAAAATTGTAAATTTTTTATTGATTCATAAAGTATACAGTATAGGATTATGTATGGAATAGCATATCGGGTAAATGGCCTCCACGGCTTTGCTGGCACGTACGCACTCTTTTGTTAAAATTTTCCATGACCGTTTTGCATAAATGTGGCTGAATTTCGATGAGGCTCATTTTCATCTTGATGGCTTGGTTAATCGACAAAATTGTCACATTTGGGGTTCAGAAAATCCACGAGTGATTGTTGAGAAACAAATGCATCACAACGTGTCACTGTTTGGTGCGGATTTTGGGCTGGAGGCATCATCGGACCATTCTTCTTCGAAAATGCGGCTGCTCAGGCAATAATAGTTAATGGTGCTCGCTATCACGACATGACAATCCATTTACCCTATATGCTATTCCATACATAACCCTATACTGTATACTTTATGAATCAATAAAAAATTTACAATTTTTAATTATAAACCTGTGTTTTCTATCAAAATTACTTCTTGCGTGAATTTTGGATTTCTGGTATATTTGAGACTGCCATTCCATTGTCTTCTGGCTGTATTTTACTTCTACTTTTCCTTCTTACTAGAGAAAACAATGGCATTTTGTAGAAGCCCCGAGGGATCTGAATCTAAGAGGGACAGGTTTTTATCTGTGAATAGAAAGGGAATTTGGTTGAAAATAGAGGCTACTTATGATTCATTCAGAGGAATTTTTTCCTCTCCATCATTTTATTAGCCTAGTGATTTGATCCTCCGTGGCACTTCAGAGCCCTCTGTGAGATGACTTGGTTCAGCTGCACTGGATCTTTTTCAAATATTTTCTAAGGACAAACACCCTCCCTGCGGGTTTCCTCAGCTGCAATGATTGTCTTGTCTGGGGATTGTATTCTGATTAATTTAACTTAAGCTTCCTTACTGCTTCAGTGGATTCCAAATTTGTCATGGTTAAAAAAAAAATTCTCCTGAGAAGTCTCATAAAAGAAGTTCATGAGAATAGGGCTTAGAATTTGTTCTTCTGAGCAATCTTTATAATGTGGCAGAGGGCTGAGAAGAAGAATAGAAGGAATGCCAAATTCTTCCTGATTCATGCTTGCAGGTCAGGCATAATACCGGAGTGTACAGAAATTTCCATGATCATTTCTCTGCATAGACCCCTCTCCTCCAACTGAACTAAAATCAGTGAAAAGCATGCATGCAATAATTTCACATAGTCAGCAGGGGGCAGGAGCGCCCCGGCCATAATTCCCAATCTCTTCACTAGGTGTTGCTCAAACCAACCACTGCACACTGTTCTCAAAGCCAGCTGGTTCTGAACTATTATCAAGACTTGTTTTTTTGTTTTTTGTTTTTGTAAAATTTTGCTTTTACTAAGTCTCATCTGCTGACAGTGTGGGCAGTAGAGTCAGTCTGCTTGAATTTGAATTCTGGCTGCTCCAATTGCTAGCTTTGCCATCTCTTTGTGCTTTAGTCTTTCTCATCTGAAAGTGGGAAAAGAACAGTTGTGAGGATGACTGAGTTAACTTGTGTAATGCATTTAGAATAGTACCAGGCACTTAGTAAGTTCTTGCTAAATATCAGCTAATAATAGTATAGCTTTTTTTGGTTTTTTAACCTTTCACCTTTTATCCTCCTAAGTCTGAACGTAAAAATAAACTTATCTGGCAATAGATTCTGCAGGCTGACTCCTCCTCTTTGTTCTTCAAAATTCACCTCAAAAATACAATATCACCTCTGATAAATATCAGCTAATAATAGTATAGCTTTTTTTTTTTGTTTTTTAACCTTCCACCTTGTATCCTCCTAAGTCTGAATGTAAAAATAAACTTATCTGGCACTAGATTCTGCAGGCTGACTCCTCCTCTTTGTTCTTCAAAATTCACCTCAAAAATACAATATCACCTCTGTGGCATTTCTGCCAAAATGCTTACGCTAAATCTAATAATGAGAAAATATCAGACAAAACCAAACTGAGGAACATTCTAAATAACTAGACTATGCACTTCAAAAATGACAAGGTCACGAGAGACAAACTGTTCCAGACTGTAGGATACTAAACAGACATGACAATTGAATACTGACTTTACAGTAAGACAACTGGCAAAAGTTGAATAAGGTCTGTAGGTAAGATAGTAGTATTAGGTTAGTATTAATTTTCTGGTTTTGTAAATTGTAGGTAATGGGAGAGAATGCCCTTGATCTTAGAAAACATACACTGGAATATTTAAGAGTAAAAGGGACAATCTCTGAAAGTTATTCTTAAATGTTTAAAAATGTATGTTTGTATATATATATGTATATATATATATTATATATGAGGGCATATGATGAATGGTTTATGAGAATTATTTGTATTATTCATGCAACTTTTTTTTTGGAGGCCTGAAATTACATAAAAAATACAAAGTTAAAAAAATAAAAACCATGAATAAAAAATGAAATATCTTATCCCAGACACCTCCTTCTCCAAGAAGTTTTTCCTGATGTTTCCGTGCCCTCACTCTTAGGTGGGTTAGGTGCTTCTGCCCTGTGTGCCCTTGACCTTCAGCCTGTCTCTCTGTCATAACTCTGTATTGTGACTACCTTTTATGTCATTGTGAGCCTGGGCAAGAAGGCAGGGACTCCATGTCATTGTTCACCTTTGTGTCACTGAGCCTAGCGAATACCTGGCACAGAGAAGAAACTCATTACATATTTGCTGAGTGATAAGGTCGTGGGACATGGTGGTATATCCACAGTTTGATTATCCAGGGGCCTGTTGTGAATTTTAGGCTTGCTTTTCAGGTTTTGTAGCAGGGATGTAGCACAGGTTTGGGACTCAACACACCTAGTCAGAGAGCCAAGTTCTGTCACATCGTGCACAAGGGACAGTCTCTTCAGTTTATTTATACCTTAGTGCTGTGATTGTCTAGTTCAGAGACAACCTGAGGATAGAATTTGAGCTCTTTGAAAGAAAGGCAAATCAGTGGACTCTCTCTGTCTAGGCATTTAACTTAAGGGAATTCCACTCTATGTTTAGTATGAAAAGAAACTTATTTTACTTACAGTGTAGCCACCAAATGTAAACCATGATTTCATTTGGTGTACAACTGAAGAAACAGCAACCTGAACTGAAGCTAGAGGCAGAAATGACTGTAAGGGCATTAGTGAGAAACGTACATGCATGCATGCTTCCCACTTGTTCCCTTTTTTATGGGTTATGTTTGGGATGTTTTAAAGACAGGTTTGTCTATAAGCAGTCTGCTGATGTTAGAATGTAACTTCATAAAGATGTAACTCATATTTATTTGTGATCTCCATATTAATTTACTCTCATAAGAGGGTATACATTGTGGTCACTACTTCACCACTATTTTTATCTGATATTAACTTCCAAGCTGGGTAGTTTGCCTTTTGGCAAAGATAACAATATAATAAAAAAATCAACATTACTTTTGTCTTTACCATAGAAGCCTATCCAGAAAACATTCAAATGTGTGCATATGACTCTAGAAAAGGAATGTAACTCCAAATTGTAAGAAATGTAAAACCAAACCAGGTTTCCTACCGAGGTTTATTTTTAATTTATGACCTGATGAACTGAGGCTGTCACATGCATTGTCTAGTTCAGAATGGAATCTCTGTGAGGAAGACAAATTGGATCGGAGAGAGACTGATCAGTATGAATAGATGAGGACAAAGTGGAACTCCCCACACCTCAAATATAACTCCCTCACACATTCCACCCATCAGTGACTCATTTGAAATAACAGGTTCTTTTTCTAAAAGCTGCGATGAAAGTGAAGCCTACTATCTAGACTTTGGTACGAATTGGTTTAATCAGGCATTTTGATTGCTTTTCCTCTAACACCTAGTTGAAAAGATGAAATAGTGGTCTTGTTTGGAGGGAATTGGAGGAGGAGGAAAGGGCAATTTTAGAGTGAGATATAGTTTGGAAAAGGTGCTGACCAGGGGAAGTGCTGACGTGGATGCTTAGGAGAGCTGCAAACAGTGTCCTGGTTCTTGGAAGTAGGGGAACACAAGTAGGGAGAGGAGTGGAAGTGGTCAAGCCTCCAGGAAGAGAAGGGTGATGTTGCCAAAACAGATGTTGGCCATGTGGCAGTGGTGGCATGAGTCCTGCTTGGCATACCGCGAAGTAACATGTAAGTCATGGTTCTGCAGTTGTTTGCCTTGTGAATTACCTGGCTTGTTTCTCTTGAGAATGAACTGTCTTATACATCTACGTTTATCTTAGAATAGAGTTACCTATGCTTGTTCTTAATAAACACATATTTAGTTAAACATATAATGTTCCCGACACCTTTGCTGTACCTACTGATACTTGTCTAGGACCGTGCCCCCTGAAACTTAATTTCTCAACAAAGTTTTCAAAGTACTTGGCCCAAACTAACTTCCACTAACTTTAAAAAGAAAATGATCAAATTCCAGAGCAGCCAACTGAATATGCTGTTATATGAAGCATTACCATAAATGGCTCATTTATCTAAATGGCATTCAATCTCATGTGGGCATTCAAGGATGCAAAGACAGACAATGGCTATCTCTCCAAACCCTAAAAATGTCATAAGATATGGATGGGCAGTGTGCAGAAAGTTTTTATTTTTGTCAAAACCAGTTTTGACTTTGGGGTATCAAAAGGCTGTGTCATTGTCCTCTAGAACCAAACACATTCTAGAACTAAGAGATTTTGCCACATTAATGAAGAATTGAAAAGTAGAAAAGGTCAGAGTTCATAAGTAGGAAGAAAGAAACCAAGAAATGGCTGAGAGGTCAACATAGACATGGAATCTGCTCTCATGGAGGGAGGGAAAAGGGAGGGAAAGGGAGAATGTGTCTAGGTAATGAAAAATAAGCTCAGCAGGGCATATATATTTGCAGGTTTCATAGTTATTTGTCATTTGCTCCCAGATTTTCTCCGACAAACTCTCAGGATAACTTCTTAGAGGAAATGTGCTCTTTTTTGGGGGCGGTAGGGTGGGGGAGGTAAAAATCTAAATCAGGCTGTCAAATACATTTATGGATCAGTTCAATCTACTTTCACTGCCACTGCCTTTATTCAGATCCACACCTCTCTTCTCTGGGCAGTTACAACCACCCTGTAAGGGCTGACGTTGCCTCCATTGCCCTGCTTCTGTTGCTTCACCCCTTGCCTTCAATGTCATCCTCCACTCTACTACAAGGGAATTTTTCTGAGATGCAAATATTGTTTGACAGCCCTGCTTAAAAGCTTTCATTGACTTTTTATTTTCTGTGGAATAAATCTCAAAATTTATAGCATTAAGAACCTTCATATTTTATCCCTCCAACCTTATCTCTTATGACATCCCTTTATTGATTCTAGCATCACACAGAGTTTTTATAATTTATATCTCCAGTTCTTTATATATGCCTGACAAACTGCTACTCCACCATTTAAAGGCAAAAATCAAGTCTTTTGTCATCTTTGGAAGCCTCCTCTTCCTCCTATTCTCACTTCCGAACTCCAAGTCAAAGTGAGTATATTCACTGATGCTGCCACTCTATCTAGTTTACATATCTAACTACATTTAGTGGTCTATGCACTTATTTCCCCTATTAGACTTTGACCTTTTTCAAGGTTGGTACCTAATTGATTTATTTTTGTAGATCAAGGACATGGCACATAATAAGTACATAACAATTGTTTATTGGATGAACAAGTGAAGTTTTCATGCTTAAATCCCAGTGTTTAGTTAGTAACTCAATAAGTAAAACTGAGGACTGTTTACTAAGAGTTAGCCTGGCACTGGGCTAGGTCCCATGTGGGTTGTTGGGTAGTGAAGGACACACTCATTGCAGATAAGGGTTTGAACCCATGTAGATGTGGGTTCATATTTAAGGGGAAAATAAATGTAGAAAGACAAACAATAGGTGGTGGGGTGCAGCTATTACTAAGTAGGGGAGATATTCATGATATCATGGAAAACATTAGTAGCTTAAATTGTTTGAATGGGAAGTGTTATGTTAGCGGTGGCCATGCACATGTGTTTGGATAGGAATGAAATGTGTTAAAATAGTAGAATTAGATGAACATGAATTGGTCAGCGAGAAAATGAATGTTGTGGTCAGTAAGATACTTGAAGCTGCAGGTGTGGTAAAGACCAAGGGGCTTTGTGACTCTGATATTCTGTCAACTATGCTGAGAGGGAGAGGGAGCCTGGGGAGGCATCTGAGAGAGGTTTGTGCAGAGAACAAAGACTGCAGTCATATTTTCTGCTGCACTGGGACTCTCCTTCCCTAGTAAGAGGAACCTTCTCACTCCATGCAGCAATGCCTCAGTGACGATGAGCAATAAAGGTTCATGAATTTTCTATTTATTGGTGCTGTAGCAGCTGCTACAGTGAGAGGCTCACAGCTTGGTACCTCAGCTGTATACAACTTTCTGACCCAGTATGTAGCTCTTTTAAGAGTATTTTATACTGAAAATGTACAAACACACAAAATAGAGAGATTTTACCCATGTAAACATGAGCTGCTTTTAACAAATATCAACATTTTGTGGTTCTTTTTAACTGACATTTTAAAGCAAACTCTAGACTCATAGTATTTTATACATAAGTATATCAGTATGTACCTCTAACTGATAAGGATATTAAAAATCATATAACCACCAAGCCATATCACATCTAGGGTTGCTTTTAATATGCTCGAGGGACTGGCTCCCTCCCTGCCACTTCACCCCATTCCTCTATCAGGCTGCATATACTATTTCCGGTTATGCCTGATGCCACTGTCTTTCTGAGGGAAGAACCAGCTATTATGCCCATGCTCCTTGTGCAGACAGAGTCTTTCATTTGCAAAACCTCATCTATGAAGAATGAAGTTTTCTGGCCTTTACCTCTGTTCCACTTATACCTGACATTTTAATTAGCAGAAAGATATATTTCGTCTGTAAATGAATCTAGCACTATTTCAAGTCCGACCCCTCTCTGCTATGTCAAAAGGATTTGTTTTAAAAATTTTTGGCTTGAGAATTCTTAGAGATTTTCAAGAAGTGTAAATATGCCAAGTGTTTATATACATGGAATTGCCTGTTCTGACCCATCACTTTTGGGGGAATAAATGAACCTCATTTATACAGTGACTTTTTGAGCTAACTTGGGATGGTAGCAGTCATCACAGGCAGCTACATTAGTTGCTCTCTTTGTCCCTCTTTGCCTCTAGAGAAAGCCAAAAGCACCTGTATGAATTAGGATTGATCAACAGAATACATGCAAAGAATTCTAGCACTCAAGTATTTATGATCTACTTGGCAAGGTAAAGCACATATGTAAAGATTTAACTGTCCATTAGGTATTGGAATTAAGGGTCCAAAGATAGCGGTGTTCATGCTGTGGGCATTAAGAGTTGGAGGCTTCTAACTGGAAATAGTCCTGGGTTTTGTTGAGAAGTGAGATTTCACCTGGACTTTGATTGCTGGTCATAATCATAGCCAGAGAGAAAGGAGTGGGTGTTTGAGGGTACAGTGGTCTTGGGACAGAACACAGGACAAGCAAAATTTGGAGAGGTGAAGGCACAGGCCAGGCACAGAGAAGTACATGTAACCCAGTGTAGCAGTCATTTGTAGTGACCAGCACTGCATATCACCACTTTCCCACCTGATTTAAGGTCAAGTGGGATAAACAGTTCCATCTCAAGTGTCTACTATGATGGCTTTCTGCTTTTTTTGGCTTCAGATCTTTCTTTGATGCCTAGAAAGTTTGCTCAGCACCACAGATATAACCCACCAGCGTTGGGGAATCAGTGTCTGTGTTTGCAGGTCTCAACGAAGGGAAGCTGGGAGTCAGTGGAAAATGTCCTAGAAAATGTCACGGGGACAATTCTGAGATGCATTCTACATGGTTGTGGAGAGAGCCCCTAATGGAACTGAGCCTCAGTTGCCCATGTGCTAACCAGCTCAAGCACATCTCTGCACTGGTTTTCCTTCCTTCCCTCTTTTACATTCACTTTCCCATTCCCCTGCTCCCTGAAAACTGCTTCCAAAATAACCTCTGCACACCCAAATCCTTGTTGAAGACTCAGCTTTTGGGGGAACTCAAACTAAGAAAACCAGATTGGTGAAATAAGGCAATATCCAGGGAAAGAGAAAGAAATGTAGAATGTAGGGTTGATGAAGGCTTGGTATACTTTTTTACTAATGAAAATAAGTATTCCTCCCTCCTTATTTGGTTTTCCTTTGCTTGCTTTTCCCTTGCTGTTATTTTTTTTATATAAATTGTGCTTTTAGATTACAGTTCATGTGGAACTAGCATGAGCTATAGTTTATAGTCTTCATGGATTCTGAGGTTAGGGATTCTGTCCTGTTGTCTCCTCATTTCAGTAAATGACAATCAGTTCTTCCCACTGAACAGTTCAGAAACGTTGAGGTCATCTCTGACTTCCTTCCATGTCTCACAATCCATCTTTATCTGTCAGAAAATCTTGTTGGCTCCATGTTCACAATATATGGAGAACCTGGCTATGTCTCAGCACCTCCACCACTACCGCTCTGGTTTAAGCCACAGATAGCTCTCCCTTGGATCACTGTTAAGAGCATCCTGGTCTCATTGCTTCTGCCTTTAACTCTTTATTCTATTCTCAGAGTGAGTGTGTTAAAATATAAGCCAGAGAATATCTTTCCAACCCTCAGCATTCTCCTATAGTTTTCCATTGTACTTTGAATAAAAGCCAGAATTCTTACAATGGCTGAGTAAAGCCAAAGTTTTTACATGATTTTTCATCTTTCCTTTTTTTGATCTTTTTTCTTACTACTCTCCCCCTGGCTTCTTGCACTCCAACCCACTGGCCTCATTGCTGCAATTCAGACAGGCCAGCATGCTCTTAACACAGAATTTTTGCACTTATGCAACCTCACATGATCTGCTTTCCTCCTGGATATGCACATGGCTCGCCTCCTCACCTTCTCAGGTGTTTACTCACCTGTCATTTCTCAGTCAGTCCTTTTTAGACTTCCCTATCTAAAATCGTACCTTCCACCTGGGTATTTCCTTTCCCCCTCCCCTGCTTTATTTTTTTCCTTTTGTATCTTTCACTATCTAATAAGCATTATTTTACTCATTAAAACTTTTTAACCTTTTTTCACCTTCCAGGAGGCAAACTCTATGAGAGCAGGTGCCTTTTCTTGAGTGAGTGGGAGAATCTCTTGTTCATTTTTTCTCTTCCAAGCCTAAAACAGTACACAACACACACACACATACACACACACATGCACACACACACACACACAGATTTATAGTGCATGAACAAAAAATTTAGTGGATATTTGATAAATGTGTGGATACTTAATAGTTATGCCCCAGCCTATTCAGTGGGTGCCACAGAAATATATATATTTGTGGATGACTGATAAATAAATAAATAAATAGTGGGAAGAAGAGGTATGTGTCTTTATTTAACCTCTCTGAGGCTCTATTTTTTCAGCTGAAAATGGAGCTCTAATACCTAACTTATGGAAGCGAATTACTAGTAAATAATGTATTTAAAGATCTTAGGAGAGAAAAGAACCTAGATAGATGGTAGGAATGACTGTTTATCAGAACTCATGTTCTGATTTTTAGCTCACAAGCCAGAGTCTTGAGATTTATATCTTAAGCCATGAGAGGACCCTTTAGAAGTTTTATAAGTGATGTGTAAAATACTAAAAATCACTTCTCTTGCAATTCATTTTTCTCAGGAAAGCAGGTGGGAATGAATCCCCTGAAACCTTTGACTTGCTGAAAGCCTAATCTGAGTTTCTAGACTAGACCACAAGCTCCATCAGAACAGGTATGTAATTATCTTGCACACTACAGTGTTTATAGTAACTGCACCTGGTGTACATAAGTTCTCAGTAAATATCTGTTGAGTATATAAATAAAGATAACGTAACATTTTTTTTCTCCATCTAAGAAGTCCCATTAATGAGGCCAAGATTTTGCTAGGGACTATTTCTTCCCCTGCAAGAAGCCACAGGTGTTGACTCCATCCAGTGTTCCTGACTCACTTCCTCCCTGGGCATTGGTTTGGATTGTGTCGCTCTTAGCAGCCTCTCTGCTGTTGCTGTTACCCATTCTCAGCACATGACTGACCCAGCATCTGTTCCTTTCTTACTGAATACAGTGCCGGGAGAGAAAGGCAGGAACTTTACTATTTCCACTCTATCACTGCCTTACCTTTAGGGAGTGATTATGTGGGTACCAGGAGGGAGAAAGAGAATGAATTGGATGGAAATATTTGAGTTGTTTGTATAAGAGATTGAGCAGTGATTGCAAATGGGAGAAATGGTAATGCACAATAGTGTCCTCCTGAGTTGTTAAGATTAGAGGGCGCCATCTACTATAATATAAAAAAATGAAGTATTCCTCCCATGGGGACTTTTCTACTTTTTAGAGAATAATTGTTCTCATTCGTGGGTAACATGTAGGATAGAAATAAAGTCTGTTAGTTTCAATGGTTGCATCTGGCTTAGTTTTTCTTGCATTCCTAGGAATGTAGTCTTTGCTAGTAAAACCAGCACAAGATGTTTACGTAGATGAACATCTGCTAGTTCGGATCATTTGGCTTTTTTTTTTCCTGGAGGTGTGAGAAGAGGAGTTGAAGGGTGATGCAACGAGAATGACTTTTAAAGAGGACCTATTAACTGGATTTTGGAAAAATGTATCATGACTTTGTTTTACTTAATTTACACAAATTTAGAAATAAAATATGGTTTCAGATAAATAGGCAACAACAAAAGGAAAACATGACTTCCAGTTGTAATACTATACCTTTTTAAGGACCTTATTGTTATTGGTTTAATGGCAACACAATTCTATTAAGCTAGGATATGCTTAGTTTTTGATCATGTAATAGTGATGAGAATGTGAACAAGGCAGCAGACAGCTCTCCTCCACTCAGTCATTCAGAGACTCAGACTAACAGAGGCTCTGTTACATATAGGCTTCCAAGGTGACCCTGTTTATTTTTATTTTTCCTCTTTAATTAGTCTCCAGGAAAAATAGCATATTGTTATGTGCCAAGTTTGGGAGTGGTATACATAATTTCTCCTTATATTCCATTGGTTGGAATTCAGTGCCGTGGTCACATTTAACTTGAAAACAATCTGGATAATGTAGTTGTTTAAGTTGAGTTCCCTGGAAAATAGACTCTGAGGCAAGGACTAAAGTGCTAATGCTTTATCTGAGATATAAGTCCAGGGCAGCAAGAATGAGAGAAAAGGGAAACAGGGCAGAGAAGGATGGTATGCAATACAAGGTAATATCCTGGCTGTTACTTCACAAGAAGCTGAAAGAGATAAGAGGTCACTTAGCAGGTCAACCCAGTTGGCCAGGCTGCTTGGTGTAATCATGATTCAGAATTTTCCATTTGGAGTGAGTAAGGGGAAGGGAATTCATCTGCCAAGCTCTCTCCCATCTCTTACCTCTCACTGGTCAAAGTTTGCCCCTCAGCACTATTGGTTTGTACTATCCAGCATCTTCAGCAACTTCTCAGAAGCCAAAACCAATGTCCTTGATGTTTTATTTCATCTGAATCTGAGTCAGAAAGTGTGAGGAGAAGACAGAGACTCAAGTATGGCTGGTTGGCTGCAGGTAGCAAAAATTCATGGGGCTGGCTATAGCGGCAGAGTCTGTGATGCCAAAACAATCTGAAAAGTTACAAAAAGATGTCTTACAGTCTCCCCCTTGCATATTAAGATCCATTTATGCCCTCTAATTATATCTGGTTTACAACTAAAATATGAGAACATTTTTGGTTGTTGTTGTTAGAACAAGAGGACATTATAACTTCCTGGAAAGCAGAAGTAAAAGTCCAACCAGTCAGAATCACCTTGAAGTTGCATTTTCCTAGAAGAGACAGGCCAAGAGGGTCAGTGAAAAGCAACTACAATCCTTGCTGCTACAGCTGGTCCTGAGGCTGTCAGGGATATTTATCATCTCTCTCCTCCACCATTCATTGTCGATTTCCCTCACCCTCTGCCAGCACTTCCCATGGTCCACTTGCCTCGATTTTCATTCTGAGGATTCTAAGCCTTTTGGTTCCTGGATATTATTGGATTATGGTTGTAACAGTTGGCCAATGACAGTTATTACTGGACATGGAAATACTAAGACATAACATAGTGAATATCCTGTATTCATAGGCATGTTCCTCTGACCACATTCTGAGAAGCAACCCGACTTCTTATGATACTCAAGGTTGATTATCTCAGCTAGCCTAGTAACTTTTCTTTGACTGCCACTGTCATGAAGAGGTCAAACTATCCTAGTTGTAGATATGGCTTCTAGTGCAATGAAATCACCATTCTGTCTCTGGTAAAAGTGTTCCTCTCCTCTGGGAATTGGGACCTGTAACCCAACAGAGACTACGGTTTTGGGAAAGGAAGCACAAATACCACAAGTGAATGATTGAGTATGATGGTGAGAGGGGACACTTCTATTTATATGTCTTTGTTCTTTTACCTTTGTATACAAGTTATTGGAGACATAGTACCATGTGTTAATTATTGGTGTGGCACATATACTGCATCCTGGACACGCAGATCCTTAGTGTGTTGTTCTTCAGCCAGCACTTTAGCTGAGCCTTTAACAGATCATTCCACTGTTCTTTCAGGTTGGCTGCTCCTGAGTAATGAACCCATTTGGTAGAAAGGCATGGATAATCTTAAGAATATACTCATTTAATCAAGGATACAATGAAAAACCAAAACAGGGTGTGTCAATAATTTCATAAGCTGTAAACTATATGTGAAGAATCTGAATAATATACTCTTTAAAATATATATTTTTATTGATTTTAGAGAGGAAGGGAAAGGGAGAGAGAGATAGAAACATCACTGATGAGAGACAATCATTGATTGACTGCTTTCTGCACGCACCCTACTGGGCATCAAGCCCACAATCCCAGTGTGTGCCCTGACTAGGAATCGAACAGTGACCTCCTGCTTCGTAGGTTGATGCTCAACCACTGAGCAATACTGGCCAGGCTGAATAATATACACTTAACAGAGAAATATATATTTTATTATATATAAAATGTCTGGGGGGAAGCTCTTTTTCTTCCTTCCAGACTTTGCTGCTTTATCACCTCCTCTTTGAAGACCTTCCTGATTTGCCACGCCTACCAGGTGGCAGAATGATCTGGAAATGTCACTTCTCATCCTCGTTTACTCTAGATTTTCCCCTGTTCCCCTGGGAAGACAGGGCATGAAGCTTTCTCTTAACCGCTTCTTCCTTGCTCCTTCTCCTGCCTTTTTCTGTGCCTCTTTTCCCTGCTTTCCATCTTCTTAACACTTTTTGTCAATTTAATTCAGCAAACATTTAAAAGGTCCTATAAAAGACACTGGATGTTAGAGGGGAGTTAGTGATGAGGGAGGGGTTCCTGCCATGGCAAGGTTCACATCTGCTGGGACAAATGCATGTGTGATGATGATAGTGACCAGGTGCTTCAGGCCAGGGACAGGCAATGTGCTGGGTGGATGGTATTTACCAGTCCCCTTTGGCTATGAATGAAAGGTGATTGCTTGTATTTAAAAAAGATTTCTTAAAAGGATAATGGAATGATGCATTTCTCGTACCTCTTTCTTTTGCTTTTGTCTCATCTCTACATATCCTTAGCCACTCCAATATTTCATCAATTTTAAGATGTGAGAGTTAAGTTGTCTGAGTTTGTGTCTGACCCCATTACTTTATATCTCTGTGACATTGGGCAGGCTACTCTCCAGTAACCTCTTCCTGTCTCAGTTTTCTCATCTTCAAAATGAGAGAAATAATATCTACTTCATAGAACATTGAGGAAATTTAAGGAGATATCTATATAAAACATTTAATATGTCTTAAAAGAATAAGCACTCAATAAAATTAAGTGATTAATATAATCAATATTTAATTACGCACATGCTCACACATTATGTTCTGGTGACTTCCAAAGTTGTAATTAGGATTTTAGCTAACATCATTAAGAGAAATTCCAGTGCTGTGGTTAAGCATGTAGACTCTGGAGCCAAACTGCTGGGATTCAGATCAGTCATTTCCTGCTTTGTGAGTTTCTCTGCATTTGTTTCCTCGTCTTTAACATGGAGGTAATAGTATCAATGATATAAGATTGTGAAGATTAAATGAGTGCATATATATTTATAGAGCAGTATCTGGTACATAGGAGGTACTGAATAAATATTTTTGAATTACTTATTTTTATTAAGCTGCACTGAGAGCTTCATATATGTTATCTCTGGTATTCTGAGATAGCTTCACAACATCCTATATAATAAAAGCCTAATATGCTAAGTGTATGGTTGTCTGGTTGGCCAGACACTTTAGCATATTCAACAAATCAAAGCATAATATGCTAATGAATGCTAAGGCCACTCAACCACTCCCTATGATGTGCACTGACCACCAGGGGGCAGATGCTCTGACTGGTAGGTTAGTTTGCTGCTGGAGTCCGGCCGATCGGGACTGAGTGAGACGGGCCAGACACACCCTGGAGCCCTCCTGCAGTCCCTTCCTGGCTGGCCAACCTCCTGCGTCCTTCCCCGACCCCAATCATGCACTAGTGGGGTCCCTCAGACTGGCCTGCATCCTCTTGCAATCTGGGACCCCTTGGGGGATGTTGGAGAGCTGGTTTCGGCCCAACAGCAGAATGACTGGTTGCTATGATGCTCACTGACCACCAGGGGATAGACGCTCAATGCAAGAGCTGCCCCCTGGTGCTCAGCCAGAAGCTGGGCTTATAGCTGGCAAGCGCAGTGGCGATGGCGGAAGCCTTTCCCGCCTCCACGGCAGCGCTAAGGATGTCCGACTGACAGCTTTTGAATTACTTATTTTTATTAAGCTGAACTGAGAGCTTCATATATGTTATCTCTGGTATGTAAGCTGTCAGTCGGACATCCCCCGAGGGCTCCCGGACTGCAAGAGGGCACACCTGGCTGAGGGATCCCCTGAGTGCACGAATTTTATGCACCTCTAGTAGAAGTATAATAGTAATCCTTGTACAGATGAAGAAACTGAGGCATGGAGAGTTTCAGTAGCTTGCCCAAGGGACACACCTATTAAATAGCAGAGCTAGGACTTGGAGCCAGATATTTCTGAATCCAAAGCCTGAGCCTGTATTCACTGTCACTATCCCTCTGAGTGCCAAACTCACACATGCAACTGTCTAGGAGGCATCTCCCAGAAGTTGTTTCATGGGCACTTTATATTCAAAATTTCCAAAGCCAATCTCATCATGCTCCTTCTGAACCTGCTCCCTCCTAAGACTCGCTATCTTTATAAATGGGACCACCAACTCTCCAGCTGCCTAAGCCAGAGAAATAGGGGTTGTACTTGATTGTTCCTTTCCATCCCTACCTGCTCAATCAAGCACCAATACCTGTGGCTTCTAACTCCTAATGATCTCTTGTATTGGTCCATTTTTTCCCCTTATTTTCACTGCCACCACCCTAGTCCAAGTTGCCATCATTTCTTTTTGAGCAAATGCAATTACCTTCTAATTGAGCTATTTAATTGCTTAATGAGGCACAGAATATTATTTTCACCTGGATTCCTTTGAAAGCATGCTCTATCTTCATAGGTAAAGATTGGAATAGAGTCTCTTCCCCCCCCCCCCCCCCCCCCGCCCCCCCCCCCACACACATTCCAAGCACTTCTGGTATATCATAGTTAAGGATATTAGGTGATACCAAGAAGTTAGGGCAAGAGGAAAGTTACTTTTTTATGAGCATAGAGGAAAGAATTTTGTGGTCACACACCCAGCAGAGGTGGTGAGAAGATAGAAAGAGGAAAGAGAAGGGAGGAGGAGTAAGGGTGAAGAGCCAAAAGATGGTTAGAAGATGGGGGCCAGTGAAAATTCACAGGTTGGAGAAACAACAAATATTTAAAAAACACAATAGTTTAATTGCAAGTATTGTTTGCTTTGCTTTGAAGTAATTCCTTCCCATTTCCTCATAAAAATTTTCAAAAATTTTTAAGATCTTGGGAGAGTATACCTGTTTTGGGTAAGCTGAGCCTCATTTGTGACTAGGTTAATGTAGTGTGTTACAGAGAAACCATAAGCCCAGAAGGCAAAGGAGGCCATGAGAAATTGAACCATGGAAATTTGCGGAAACTTTAGAGCCATACTTTGGCCTTCTATTAGGCCATGGAACTGTTGAGAGCTAAAGACAGTTATTCTGAGATCTCCAAAGAGATGAGGGATACCCAACTGACATCTGATTTACATTAGCATGTACACAAAATCAGTATTCCCTGCATGACAAAGTGATGTTCTAAAAGAAGCATGCAAATCTAGAATTTCTTTTCTTCTTTGTGAAGATATAGCCAAGTAAGTAATTGTTTTAATTTCAGGATTGAATAAATCAGAAGCTGATTTGAAAATGGCATTCCAACCAGCTGGATTTGATTCACAGTTTTGCCTCTTAGTTCCAAGGGCTTTGTCAATTACACTTTAAATTTATATTGTAGTTATTTATGCTTGCATATTTTCTCCCTATTACACTACAAGGTCCATCATAGAATCCAGGTCAGATCAGCACTACAACTCTGGAGAGTGCCAAGCACAGTGTTCTCCCAAAGTGATTGAGTCAAATGCTGATTAAATGAATATATATATTTTTCTGTTTGAAACACTACCTGATGATTGTGGTATAATGGTAAAGGGAACAATTTAAGAAATCACTTTATATAATTTGGAATCATAAAGATTTTCTCAAAATTTGCCATTCAGTCTGTTAATCTATTGAAATCATGAATGTGTTTATGATGTTTATTATTCTAGACTTGTAACTATTTTATAATTCCATTTTTCTTATTATAAGTAGGCCTAAAAAACTGAGGTTTGTTTTTTGTTTGTTTGTTTTGTTTGTTTTTTGTGGGTGGGGTGGGGGAGGCAGTTTCAAGACCTGTACTAAAGTAACTGTTGGTTTATATTTTTACATCTAGTTTTAAAATTATTCTTATTATTTTGGCTATTTCCTCCAATTAACTCTTATCTGATTAGTATTTTGTAAACCATTTTTTTCTCAGGGAATTAGCCCTTTTAATTTTGGATTACAGAATCTATTTTGAGAGTTTTTTAAATGTCTTGATGGTTTAGATTTATTAAAAAATTCCAGACTTAAAAAAAGTGATGTTTTATTAAAAATGTCCTTTAAGCCCTAACCGGTTTGGCTCAGTGGATAGAGCATTGGCCTGCAGACTCAAGGGTCCCAGGTTCGATTCTGGCCAAGGGCATGTACCTTGGTTGCGGGCACATACCCAGTAGGGAGTGTGCAGGAGGCAGCTGATTGATGTTTCTTTCTCATTGATGTTTCTAACTCTCTATCCCTCTCCCCTCCTCTCTGGAAAAAATCAATAAAATATATTTTAAAAAATGTCCTTTAATAATCCTATATAATAAAAGCCCAATATGCAAATTGTCCCCTCAGGTGATCATTCGACCAGGAGTTCAACTGGGAGAGTGGGAGTTTGACTGCTTGCTATGACATGCGCTGACCACCAGGGCGTGGCACGGAACATGGTGGGCATCGGCGAAGCAGCGCTGGCAGCGGGCGGCAGTGGAGGCGCTGCCGGCCCCAATGGGCCCCGACGAAAGCGGGACCGTGGCGGGATGGTGGAGCAGGTGAGTGGGTGGCGCCAGGCCAAGGCGGATGAGAGTGGGGGCCCAATCCCCACAGGGCACCCTGAGGGGCCCCACTCATGCACGAATTCATGCACTGGGCCTCTAGTTAAATATATTTGGACTATTATTTACAATGGACATTCTTTAGATTTGGTGAAGGGGCAGATTTAGTCTTTTTTCCTTGGCAATAATAAACCTGCCTGCCACTCAGCTATGGACCAGCAACATCAGTGTAACCTGGGAGTTTGATGGAAACGCAATGTAGTTCCTCAATCCAGACCTATTGAATCAGAATCTGCATTTTTAACAACATCCCCAGGAGATTTGTATGCACATTAAGGTTTGAGAAAAGCAAATCAATTGAGTGTTTTTTTTTTTTTCAAAATTCACCCACTGCAAAAGCAACTAACTATAACATATTCTTCAATGCAGGCCACAGCTTGGAATTCTGATTTATTTGATGGCTTAATGTTTATTGACTACACCTGGTGTGCTAGATGTTGCAAGGAAAATTCAAACCACCCAGCCATTGCTCTATAGTTACTGTACTCCAAAATAAGAAGATACAGACAATTTACTTTTTTTTTCATTAATTGGTTCTTTACAAAATACACATGAATTAAAAGAAGAAAAAGAGTTGTACAGAAGAGACAGATTAGTGTCCCACTTCAGGGGATGTGCTCATTGTTAAAATAAGAGTAGGTAAGGGATGTTCACATACACAAGTAGAAATGAGGGGAATTCCATCAATCATTTAGATGTTTGGTCTAGGAAAAGCAAACATCTGGATGGCTGAATTTTGTGTAGACAAGGTATCTGGATAATTGCTTGCATTTTGTTCTTCTCCTCCAAATGTTTCAGCTTTGTGTTGATGTAGCTCAAGCCTATTGCTCTCAGACATTTCATGAATTTTTAGTAGAAAAAGTTCTGAAAGCATTGATTTCCTGTCTACATTCCATTATTCATGAAAATTATAGTCTTTTGAACCGACCATTTGGTCAAGTTTCCCCCCCTTGTGTTAAATTGCCATTTTATATAGTGGATATAGGAGACATTCTTAGTCACTATTATTACGATATGTATGTTGAAGTGAAAGTAAGAATTTTGAAGGGGTCCAGATTTTTTTCAACCGCAAATATGCCATTTTGGCACAAGGATTATTTTAAGTGGAAGGCAAATGAGAACCAAAAGATATAAGAAGAGTGTTTTGCCCTCTCCTGCCCTGTACCAGGAATGGAAGAGCAACGCTTATCACTATACTCTGCACTGAGTCTGCACTACCAAACCTTACTAAAATAACCCTTTTCCTCCATTAGTTTCCCCCATATTTCCTAGTCACCTTTCTACAATTTATTGTTCCTCAAAGTCCAACCTACTTCCCTCTGTTAAAATGGTAAATATAAGCCCCTGGGTCTATTTGCTTGAGTTTCACTTTTTTTTTCTGTGAACTCCTGTGCATGCAAACTGTTAATACACTTGTATTATTTTTCTCCTGCTGATGGGTCATTTGCCAGTTAAATTTGCATTCCCCCAGTCACTGAATCTATGCGGGTAGAGGAAAAGATTTCTAACCATTTTAACTCTACTAAAACTTCCTTTTCAGAAACCTAATAAATCATTTTAAGAGAGGAAAGGAAGAAATAAAGAAGGAAGGATAAGAAGGTAAGAAATGAAGCATGCGGGAAGTCTGAAACATCAATAGAAATGGAATGAGAGTTTTTGGGAATTGGCTCTTTAATCATCTGTTTCATCTAATCATTGTTCAACCTGTCAATGACTGCAGGCACCGTATATGGAGAAATTATTATTGTCACACCCCAAGCCTGCAGTGAGGTCAACTGTTGGATCAATAACAACTTTGCTCCATCAGATAATGAATCTAAATGAGAATTGCCACTGTTAATCAGGTATCTTGAAATTCTTGAACAGGGCACTATTATAAATGATTGCTGACTATTCTTCTCCCTTTAACCTCAGTGGACTTTGCTCACCCATATTTTTAATTAGCTAATTTAGTTCAGGGCATTTAAAATGCTCAAATCTTTTCAAAATTCTCCCCAGGGAGGTTATTCTTGGAGTAGATATCAGGAAGACTGTCCTTTCTTTATTTGTAGGGATATATTTGGCACATTCTAATTTTTTTCTTAGAGGAGCATGTTTCCAAGGAAGACTTTGGTTTCACATTTCACTTAGCACTTAGTTCTTTCCCTCATAGAATGGTAGCATTTTGAAATTCAGCAAAAATACACAATGTTCTTTACGGAGTATTAAACAAAAGTCAAAGCTTTGGAAAATTACAACCTTCGGTGCACAAGGAGATGTCTTCTGCTTTTATGGAAGTTAATTAGTAATGAAAAGTCTTTTAGGAAAAAAATGTTGAGTTAAACTGAGGCTATGGGGAAGTTTTAACAATGAAAAGGTATTTTATTCATTAAAAAAGACTGAGATCTTTGCAGTTATGAATATTATTTAGTTTACATTTTTGTGGTCTTTGTCCTTTATATGTATTAAGATCTGAAATTTTAAAATTTAGAGTTTGCATTTTCCTGAACAACACTGAGAAGAACCAATGATATTATTTCTTTTTCTTTTTTTAAAAAATATATTTTATTGTTTTTTTACAGAGAGGAAGGGAGAGGGATAGAGAGTAAGAAACATCGATGAGAGAGAACCATCGATCAGCTGTCTCCTGCACACCCCCTACTGGGGATGTGCCCGCAACCAAGGTACATGCCCCTGACCAGAATCGAACCTGGGACCCTTCAGTCCGCAGGCCGACGCTCTATCCACTGAACCAAACCGGTTAGGGCGATATTATTTCTTAAGTAATTTTATAATAGCAGGGTTGACATTATAGTTACTAGACATATGCCACTCAAGTGCATTTTGCTTTCCAATTTATCTCTCATATCTAGATGATGGGACTGAACTGACCAAGACAAGACAGTCAAAAAATGTTGATTTTTTATTTTTTGTCTTTCTGACTTGACTGGTAAATTAGCAAATGCAGTTAAAATACTATGTGTGCATCCAAAGGTGTGTGTGTGTGTGTGTGTGTGTGGAGGGAGGGGGGGGGGTGGACATGAGTTGTTCCAGCACTCATTAAAAACTTTTATTGGTATTGAGATCAACCTTGATCTCCAGAAACCTCCCTTTTTATTCAGACAAGCTCTAGCTTCCAGCATGAAAACACATATCTCTTTAGGTTACCTAAATGTTAGATATTTTAATCGCTGCCATTTATGGCATACATGGACCACCATTTCCAGTTATTGTTGCAAAAGAAAGCATCTCAACATGCAATACAACAACAAACGTGGGTTAGGAATTCAGACAGGGTATGTGGGGATGTTTTTTTCTTTCAAATTCTGGAGCTTCAGCTGCAAAGACTTAAATGGCTGAGCAATGGCTCAGATGATCGGGGGCTGGAATTATTTGGAAACTTCTTTATTTTTATGTCTGATACATGGGCCAGAATGATGCAAAGGCTGGGCTCAGCTGGAGCTGTTGACAGGAGCACATCCACGTGGCCTCTCCATGTGGAGGAGCCTCTGTAGTGAGGTGGCTGGGCTCTCAGTGGGAGCGTTCCAAGGGGGAGCATCAGGAAGGATTCTGAGAGAACCAGGTGGAACTGCATGGCTTTTGGTGACCTAGCCTCAAAGATCACAGAATGTTACTTCTTTGATCAAAGCAGTGACAGGCTTGCCCCTATCCAGGAAGTGGTGTTACAGATCTCACCCCTGGAAGGGAGCGATATCAAAGTTTGTGATGGTTTCTGTTTGAATTTATCTAAGGATACTTTGCATCTCCCAATATTACCCAGTTTATCAGTCTACACACAGTGGGTTCCAGAAAAATGTAAGGGGAAAAGTAAATTGCTATGAGAATATAACATGAATTATGTTTCTTCCAAGGCTCCTTGCAGTCAGGCTGTTGCATTAGTGTTCTCTCGGATGTGGCCATTATTAACTAGAGTTCTATTAGTTGTTCATTTGTGGCATAAAATAGACCTAAATACAGAGATTACTTTTAAACTGAGCCATTGTTTTATGAATGTTAGAGCACAAATCAATGCATATTGACTGGGTTTGTGTAGATGAATATGATAGCATTGCCCTCAACAAAACATGGTTCATTTCTTAAAAAAAAATGCACGAGGCTAGAACAAAAATAAGAAGCAATTAAATTTTTCAAGATATTGAATTTTAGGTACTGTGCTAATATGTTCATTTCTTGAAATGCTTGAAGCTGTATGAACAGGTGCTACACTTTCTAAAGTACTTGCTTCTGTGTGGATGGTGGTGGGCAAAGATCAGAGGAGTATATTAACTATGGTAACACTCCTATGACACTTTGATGAGCATCTATCATTTCTGTTGACATGAACCTTGTCAGGTAGGTATAATCATCTCAAATTTACAAATAATCAAATTGACGTCAGAGGTTTTCTGCCACATGTCTAAGGTCATTTCCTTGAGGTGCTGATAAGGAGATTTGAACTTCTCAGACATGAATACCTTTGAAAAGTCATACCTAATTCTTAGCTAAATTTAAGTACTCCTTCTCTATGATCTAATTATTTTATGTGTTTGTTTCTCCCCACTTGAGTTGAAAGAAAGGACTTTGTCTCATATATTTACTCCCACTAAGGATTTGACCCAAAGTGATGAATGAAATGCTTGAGTGATTGAAGGTTCTGGCAAAGGAAAACTTGATAAAAATTCACATAAAGTGTTTCTAATTGTTTTTGTTGGGATAAAGGACCCTCCCTGAAATCCCATTCTTACATCTCTTTCAGTACCAGCAAGCAATGAGTTTAGGAACATCAAATCAATCATAAAAACAAATGAATAAGCTCCATTTCATTTGCAGTCCTCAGTGTTGCACAGAAGGATTGGGACACTATTACATTTACACAACCAGAGGCTAGCCCACTCAGGATTCATATTCTTTTGATTCTTCTCTGCCTACGTTTTCTTAAAAGCAATACTCCTTACCCAATGTTATATTTCATAAGTGAGAGCTGGAAATTGGTATCTTTCCTCTGCAACATAATGAGCTGTTGAATCTACTTTTTCAGTAGAGGAATAGCAGAGAAGAAAAAGACACTAAGAGAGTAAATTGAATATACCAACACACAATTTGATTGATTCATTGAAGAGTAAATGAAAAATAAAAGTAAAAAAAGTATAATTAAAAATTAAGGGAAACGGGACTGGTTTTCTATCTTACGGTTCTACCCTTGGTGGGTAGCAACCTTAGGACATGCAGGTTGCTATGCAGGCAAGTGGTTTTAACTGGTGAGTGTCATTGAATGGCTTCTACTCCCACTCAGCAATGTAAGTCTCATCAATACAAAGTGCTGGATGAAGCCGAACACCTTCTTTAACTCCTGTGATATAGTAGTAGCCAGTGGTGCTGGTTCAGGCATCATTCTGAAAAAAAACTTGCTGGGGAAGTTTTCCAATGCAAAGGTGGCCAGATATATTTAGCCAGCGCCTCCACTACATAGTCAAAGGGCGTTTGTACTCCACACAGACACAGTGAAGGCTACATCTCTATTCACATATAGCATCTGAGGCAGCATTCCTTGGAACAGATGCTGGGTTTGAGCATTGTAAAGCTTGTGTACCATGTGAATATCTGGCCTGGCATTGCCATGATTTATTTCCTCATAAAAAGTGTTAAAATCTATGGCATGAGGTCCTTAAGCTTGTGAGGGACATGAGGTCTGAGCTGACTGGCTGGGTAGTTGGTATGGTTATAATGCTCCAAAGGCAATGGCGATATTGGTACCCGCTCCTCTGCCAAGGTCTGTATGTTTGTTATAGAGAAAGGACACAATTTGTTGAAGTGAAATTAAGGCTTGAAAAGCTGAAGAACTGTTGGAGTAAGCAGTATGATTAATGTTTGTTTTTCTCTTTAATTGTGTCAACTGTACTTAATGAAAATTCTTGATTCATTTAAAACATTTTATTAATTTGTAATAAGTGCTCACACAAGCACTATACGAAGTAAAGGTTCAGCCCTAGGTAGACCTCAAATGTCTAATTACTTTGAAAAATTTCCCAGGATGTACAGTTGGTAGCTTATTACACTGACATCCACTACACACCACACCACACACACACACACACACGGATTTTCATTTAGTCACTCATTCAGCAATTTTTTATTGAGCTTTTATTTTTGTACTGACTGTGTTAAATACTGGATGAAAAGATGAGTAAGACTCCTGACTTGAAGGTTTTTGTGTGTAGTAAGATGTAATTGGAGTGTTAATTTTTATTTCCTCTATGGATTTTGAAATTACATTGGCTGCATTGGTCAGCATCGTATAAAAGAAAAGTAGACAATGTGAATTATGAAGTGAGCTTCAGACTGTCTTTGGAGAACCAGTACTGATGTAGATGTGAGAAAAGGTTTGGAAGTCATCTGTCTTATTAAAAATTTGAATTCTGACTTACTCTTTGCCTTCAGGGGTACAAGTAATTTGCTTTCCAGGACTGGGAACAGGTCTACCTTTCCTTCTGAAATTTCTGCCCCCAGGCAGTTCCAATCATTTAAAAGTTATGACTAGAGCATAGGTGGTGCCTTTATGTCCCTGATGTCATCAGACACCACACCTTCCCTTTTTGAGAGAGGCTAGGCCAGTAGTGGTTTTATTTGCAAGTTACAGATTGACATATTGCTTGTCAAGGTCATATGGCTGCCAAGTGTTGGAGCAAAGACTCAGTTGGCTTCTAACCATAATCAACAAAGTAAATTTTTCTCAGGTAGAAAATGTCCAGGGTTGCCTTTGCCAATTTTGAGAGCAGTAAACAAGTGTTCCACCTACCAAAACCTTACCACCTTCTTTCCTCTCTACATGGGACTGAGGATAAGTAGAATACCAACAGGAAGTAGAAGTGACATGCTCAGTATTTTTGGTTCTTACCTGGAAATTCTGGTTCTGAAAGGGGAAAGCATTTCCTGAGCTGCAAACATCAGAAGTGCCCCCGCCTTCATCATATCACACAGAGAGGTAGATAGCATGTTCTCCTTTTATAACCGAAGAAACTGAGTCTCAGAGGGTTGAAATAATTGGCTCATAATTACACAGGTTGTAATTGGCTGTGTTTATTCAGGTCCCATCTGCCATCAAGTTTTCTATATCCTTGGATACTCCAGGTCCTTAAACAGCAGTGCAGGAGAGAAAAATGGAGGGGTAGCTAGGTTGTAAAAAAGAAGCGAGAAGAGCTAGATGAATCCTGCTGACCCAGGACAGCAGGAGAGTGGGAGGAGCTGGAGAGGGAGGGAGAGAAGTTGGCCCCTGTGGAGACACTTTGGTGTGTGAATATTTAAGACACTCTGCGTCTCCTCCAGACAGAACAATGTTCTCTTTATACCCTTCCTTCATTTCAGAGGTTATGTAATTCTGTCAGTGTTCTTTTCGTGGACATAATTATAGGAAACTTCTTAAAACAAAATTTACTAGTAGAAAATTATTTTAAATTGTATATTTATAAAACATATTATCTTGGTGATTACATCCTAAAATTAAAATTCCCAGAGGACCTTTTATTCACATTTATAACAGAGTTTTTTCACATGGCTGATATTGCTTCTCATGTTTTGGACCCACATAATGCCTTTCTAATAAGGAGCTCAAATTATTCTAGTAGGTGGGTGCTTAGCTGCACAGAAGTTAGGAGCAGACAGATAGCCTTCAAATCCGGACTCTCGTACAGCTGCCTGACCTTGGCAAGGGTCTCAACCTCTTTTAACATATCTACAAAAATGGAGTCATTTCCACCACTCCGAGATGTTGTGAAGATTAAGTGACACGTGATATGAGGTCTAATGCAGGGTCTCCTGTAAAATAAGGGGCCAGTCTCTGTTAGTTTTCTTCCCCTTTCCTCCCCACACGAGGGAGGATTGGCTTCAATCTGTTGCCTCATTTTGTAGATGGAGAAATAAAAACAGGAGTGAAGGATTTACCAAATTTCCTAGAAGAATCTAGTCCCATTAACTTCCAATTTGCTATTCTAGCTACTGTCTCTATTAGATCTACCTATTGGATCAATTCTAGATGTACAGACAGGAAAGAGACCCAGTAGGAGGGAATGATCCTAACGTGGGGCTGTTGAAAGATGCTGATTCTGTCAGTGTGACATTTTCTGGGGCGCCAGAAATGTGGGAGAAGTGGTGGCTCTGCTTCTAGCTCCCTACCACTCTTGGCCTCACTGCTTTTGTGACAGGTGGACTTTACCTCTCTTCTAGAACTTACACTTTTTCTTTTATTATTATGTTACGTATAAACTTGCCTGTTTCCACCACTAGATCCTGAGTGTATGGAGGATTGAGGTACATACTACTCACCTCGTATCTTGCACAGTACCTCGTCCAATGCCTCTTAGGTTGCTAATCAGAAAAACTGGAGCAGGTTTGGTATGAGATGGTATGATGATGTTGAAATTCATAGCAAAGTTATGATTCTGTTACAGTAATTGAATACACACACACAGGCATATACTCACATACTCACACATACTTACCTGCTCAAGATATTGCCATCCAAAGGGCATAGTGTGATCAGTATGGTTGACTGTTTCCTTCTCAAATTAGCTTTAAGGTGAAATTATTGAAGGCTTCTCTTCAGCATTGTGAAACTAACCCTTGTTAAACTTATTTGATTGCTTATTTATTGTTTCTCTTTCCTGCTAATATGTGAGCATCATGAGAACTGAAACCTATCTTGTTCTCCACTATATCCAGTGCATTAGAATAGTCTAAACATGGTCCGACTTCAGCTTATATTTGTTGAATAAATTATAACGGATAAAAAGTTATCACCTCCTTTATACTGTTTGCCTGTAAGGCAAGAGTACCAGAAAGATGACAAGGTTCTAGCCATTGTTGCAACCAAGTCACTTGTACAGGCATGTTACTAGAGCCCTTGTAAAGAAAGGGGTTGGGGTAACTGTCAAGATGTTATGGCTTTTGGGGTCCACAACACCTACAAGTGGCCTCCTCAAAGGTTAAAGAATTCCAGTAAGATCCATGTTATGGGGGCTGTCTATATTGACATAAGAGTTGACATAGAGTTGGTGTAATAACTCTAAATTAGGATGACAGAAGCTATCTTTAATAGTTCAATAATTACACTGTAGACACTCATCATTTCTCATATCTTTTGACTTACTTTTTACTCATTTGTCTAAATTTCCTTCTCCTTTAGTGCCAAATCACATTCCTACTCTTCTATTTATCCTGTGAAGATAAATATGCCTAGAATTATGCCTTCTTTCTCCCCCCAACTCTTCAAGGCTCACACACTAATTTTAAAGGATAAATCTCTATTTCATCTGTCTAAGACACCTGGAAATTCTGTGTGATAAGTTTCTCCTTTTTGGCATTTAATTTAATATTATCCTATATAATAAAAGGCTAATATGCAAATTGTCCCCTCGATCATGAGTTTGACCAGGAGTTCCACCAGGGGCAGGGCTGGCCAACTGCCTGCAGCCCCTCCCCGCAGCTGGCCCCATCCCTGATCACTGCCCCCACTCTGATCAGGGATGGGGCCAGTCCGCCAACCACCCTCAGTTGATCGCTGAGGTTGGCCCCACCCCTAACCCCCCCCCCCCGATTGGGGGCGGGGCTTGCCAGCCAACCTCCCACATCCCCTCCTCCTGGCTGGCCTGGCCTGATCAGCCCCGATCAGGGCAGGCCAGCTGGATCCACCTGTGCATAAATTCATGCACCGGGCCTCTAGTTGATATAATAATTTATTTCAGTGGATACAAGTTCTCAATGACTGAAACTCCACAGAAAAACAAGACTTGCCTACCTTACTCTCCTGGGAGATTTTCACCCCTGTACAAAGACAGTCTTTGCCACTCTCCTGGATTCACCCCATTTCTCTTCCTTTCTTCCTATTTACAAAGTAGCTCCCACATTTCCCATAGCTGAATTAATTTAACTGTATCTGTATGTGTCAAAGAGGTGACTGTAGCCAACACTGATTTGTGCTGTTCTGCTGAGAGATAATATGTCCCCAAGTAAGTCATTGTTATCTCATAGAACACCCAATTTTGTATGTTTAGGGATTGATGACTTTGAAATGTTTAATTCACTATTTAGTTAAAACTTCAGGAGAGGAGAAATAATTAAAATATTAAGCAATGGGATATTGTAAACAATATTTATGTTTTTATGCTTCTATAAATATACTTTAGAAATATAATTTCTACTCCCATTGTTTTACTTAACATTTTCTGTGCTGCTACATGGAACTTAATAATGATATTTTTAAAAACATATTTTCATTGATTTTAGAAAGGAAGGGAGAGGGAGAGAGAGAAACATCAATGATGAGAAAGAATTCATTGATCAGCTGCCTTTTGCACGCCCCCTCCTGGGGATCAAGCCCACAACCCGGGTATGTGCCCTTGACTAGAATCGAACCTGGGACCCTTCAGTTCACAAGCTGATGCTCTATCTACTGAGCCAAACCAGCTAGGGCCATAATGATACTTTTTAATGAAACATACTATTCCATTGAGTGGCTATATCATGATTGATTTAACTATTCCCTTGTTATTGACTACCTTCAACTTTTCATTATTCACTGTTTGGGTTATCTTTATGAATGTGATTTTTTCATACTTTGTTTTTTTACTTTCTAAAGGTACTATTTATTTGATAAAAATGATGGGTATTAATTAAGAAAAGAACCATTTTGAAAAGTAAGACAATAAGGGCAAAAATATCCATCCCCAATTTCACTATCCTGATAGAGTGATAGTTAATATTAGGTGAATATTATTTCAGATATCTTCCTATGCCAAGAGATTAGCAGAGATTCTGTTGTGTAAATATTAAATCTCTAGCCTCTTAAAATATGTGTGTCTGTAGCTCTCTATTCCCAGATCCAGGAGGCTTATGTCACAGGGAAGGAGAGGCTGGGCTGGAATTATCTCATGAGTTTTCAAAAATCAATACAGATGCTGAAGCACTTTTCCCAGAAATTTAAAAGTCTTCAAGGTAAACCCACCAGCTTTGAGGTTTAATGCATGTATTTATCTTAAAACCTTCATAGCAAAACAATAGGTCTGAAAACTGGTGTTGAGAAAGAAATTTTATAATATGTCAAAATCTAGGCCTTATGGACTTGATCATTCAAGTGGATTATGGGAGAGAAACAGTGGCCAAATGAGAAGGAATTGACCTGACCCTCTGAGGCTGGACCTCTGTGTGAGGGGGTGGCTTTAGGAACACCCAGAGAAGTCGTGAACCTCTGAAGACATAAGGTCAAGTGGGCCACTTTCCTAGGACAAGTCAGGGGGAAGCTCTTGGCTCCTCTGAGAACTATAGCTTCTGTTTAGCGTCACTTGCAATACGGCTGGGAGCGATGGCACAGAGGTGATGGCAGAAGGCAGGAAGACATGAGCTTGGACAGAGCTCCCAGTTCCCCATCCTCTGTGTTTGAAAGCCGAGGACCAAGAGTATTCCTGAGTGCTCTGTGGAGGAGATGCAAAAGAGCCACGAGGGCTAAGGGTTTTCAGGGGGAAGATCCTAGAGGACCACAGGAAATTGGTCAGAATCATGGACCCCATGTAGGGGTGAGTACATGAGTATTAGCTCCTCTCCTATCCATTGGCTCAGTGTCACAGTGCAGGGAAAGACAGAGAACAATTCTTTACAGCACAGAATCTTCAGAGAAGACTGAAAATGTGAGGACTTTATTTTCCTCCACATACACTGCCACAAGGTCATGCAAGCAAGCCATACTTCTAACATACCCAGATGCTGTCTTGGAGAACAGTAAGGGGAGAAGAATACAACCTTAAATATTTGAGCATTTACTGTCTTATCAGCCAGGGACAGATACAGACTAGCACTGTTTTCATTACTGAATCTCACTGAGTCATCTGGGTTTTGGCAGTGGGACTGTAGAATACACCTGTTCCCCAGCCCACAGGCTGGCAAACTCTTTCCACATAAAGAGTGCTTATTCAGCCATGCAGCAATCATTTTAACTGCCAGCAAGATGACTTCTGGGGCTAGCTTCAAATCTACGTGTAAAGGTCAAAGAGTTTTATAAATTATAGATTATAGCTGTTTCCTTGGGCTAATCTATATCTGTTTATTCATAATCTTCTTAATGTTTAAACCTAAAATATTCACTAGAGCTGAGAGAAATAGATGTTTTTGGCATTTGACCTCTATAAAAGTCACAGTTTTCTTTTAAAAGTCTTCTTTATGCCTAGATCTGTCACTTTGGGGTCCAGTTTCTAATGTGCAAATGCTCCAAGCAGTTATTCTTAAAAACATCAATACATAAAACTACGTAAACACACATTAGCTTTATTTCTAAATGGCACTCTTGTTTTAATATAACTATTGAAACTATTGAGCACAAGGGTTATTGTCTTAGCTACCCTGGGGTATTTCAAATATTTAAAAAGATTGGACTTCAGAGAAATTTTTCTCCTTAATCCTTAACTAATTGCAAATGTCTATGGGTCATAACATCAACACATAAAACTACCTAAACACACATTAGCTTTATTTCTAAATGGCAGTATTGAAACTATTGAGAGCAAGGGTGATTGTCTCAGCTACTCTGGGAAATTTCAAATATTTAAAAAGATTGGACTTTGGAGAAATTTTTTCTCCTTCTTAATCCTTAACTAATTGCAAATGTCTATGGGTCATAGAGTTGTTTCATAACATTGTCTGGTGGATCAACGTGATGCATTCATGCCCTTTAAATTAGGAACTTCTGGCTTTAAATCTCCCAACATATTCCTTAGATAAGAGCTGAAGTTTAATGCACAGCCTGTGCCCACCCAACACTGGGTCACACTTCACAGGTCACATCAGTGATTGCTCAGATGTAATAGGAACCTGGCAACTTCAAAGGGTAAGGCAGGGAACCTCTCCATCATCTCAGGGGTGCCCGTCCTCCCTCCCTCACTGCATCAGGCATAAAGCATGTGTCAGTGTAACAGCAGCAGGGCAGACGAAAGGCTGCTGGGCAGGCATTCCATTTCAACCCTCATGGAGAACTGAGGGGAACAGTGCAGAGGCAGCCAAGGTTGTAATGCTCTTTTCTTGCAAGTTTCTGTTTGGGTGTAAAAAAGTCCAGCTGGCCATGCATGAATCACCCTGTGCAGTGCAGAGCACGCTGTGGCAATGGGAACCGTGGCTGCTCAAGTGATGATGGCTTTTGCCTCCCACTGCAAATCTGTCCAAGAATTTTGATAAAGTTCATACCAGTTCAATTAATGATCTGGCATGCAGAAATGGGCAATTTTTTCAACTTGTTCAGTAGGCAAAGGACTGGATAGCTGAGCATCTAGACCTGGAGTTGACAATATTTTCCTGGTCAAAGATATACTAGTATAAAATTGAACACCGGGTTGTCGTTGCTTTGTTTTATTGCAACAAGTTTTAGAACATGCTGGGCACATTTTCTTCAGAGGTTTTAAAAATGCAAGTCTCTAAAAGATATATGATGGGATGAGTTTGAAGACATGGGGACAAGATAAAAAGTTGACTTTGCCATGAGTCTCATAGATAATATACTTTATTACCACCTACGTTTTTTTTTGCTATTATTTTCTGTAAATTACTTTTCTGTATTGAATGGCACATTTGAGCTGGATATTCCAAAATTCTCTTTATGTTAGTAATCTAGATGTGGCATATTATATTTTCCAAAGATGGCTGAACTATCATGCCACATGTTATTCTTATAATGTGACTAACACTCCTTTCACCAAAAAGCGGCCCTATATTTCTTCCCTTGAATCTGGGTGGGAAGCTTGTGACCTTTTGCTCTAACAAACAGCGAGTGTCAGAAGTGATGCTATGTGACTTCAAAACTAGGTCATCAAAAGGATACAGCATCTTCCTGGCTCTGCTTGGGATGCTTGACCTTGGGAACCAGGAGCATGCTGTGACGATGCCCAAACTAACCCATGCAGAGTGACCACATAGAGAAACCTGTGTGGAGAGAAGGTAATGTTCCCAGGTGACAACCAGCAGCACCTGCCACATGAGAGTGAATGTGCCTTCAAAAGATTCCAGTCCCAGGCTTTAGGTCTTCCAACTGAAAGCCCGGACAGACCTTGTGGAGCAAAGACAAGCCTTCCCTGGCCCACAGAAACCATGAGAGAAGTTATTTTAAGCCACTGCATTTTGTCCAGTCTGACGACTTCCAAGGCAAATTGTTCACCAGAAAGATGTGACTGTGGTTTCTAGAATTTTGATCCCATCCCAGGGGACATAAATGGATTCCTGAGCTACAGGCAATGACATTTGCAGCATAGCTGCTTTTATAACAATTGCCTTTTAACCTCAATCATTGAAAGTATAGTGGAAAAAAAACAACCCATCCAAATTAACTATAATTGCACCACACTTTAGCTGTCTTCTATAGCTGTTATGGAGCTGGCCCTCTCCATGCACACGTCACGTGTCACATTTTCAGATGGCCTGATTCGTAAGTGGCTGCATGACCTCAGTATGGCTTCTTGTTTTATTTAATGTAATAAATGATTTTTTCCAGGCTCATCTGAGAAATATATTGGAAGTAGCACTTGACCCATCTGTCTGTCCTGGCTCTACAGTAGTGCCTGTTTTGACCAGGGCTTATCTACCAGCTGGAGATAGTATTATTACACTAAAGAGGTCTGGAGCCCACACTTAATGCTCAGTGCAATATTTACCCAAAATTTCTGCACATTAACAATATAAGCTTTTTTCTCCTAAAAAGATGAACATGTTAAAATTTTACAGTTGAACTTTCTATGATGAGAAAACTGAAAAATTGAATTTGTTTTTAAATGTATAACAGTCTAAAGGCAAATGGGTATCTGGAGACAATGAAGAGAGGCTGGTTCTCTGCTGGACCCAGAGAAAAGCTGGTGCGCAGTTACCTGGTGGATGGGAAGAGTGGGGGAGCCATAGCCAGCAGGGCACCCGGACTGTACATCAGCCAGCAGATGAGACTGTCTTTGCGTTCATGGCAAACCATTTGTTCTAGGCTGCGTATGGTCTAGTGAAAATGGGACTTCGTTTTTGTCTTAGGTAGGGGTCTCTAGGAGCAGAGCCTGACTTGCAGATTCTTGTGCCAGCAACCTAGTTAGGGGGTGTATTTAGAAAAAGAAGAATGAAGGAAGCAAGGCAGGGCCAGGGAAGAAGACAGGATGTGGTCTTAACTGAAGTTTAGTGGAGCCTCATCCCATGGGCATCTGTGGTGCACATGTTGCACCATGGAGCTGAGCTCCTCCTTGAGATCCCACCTTGTTACTCTGAGTCTGTCATTGGCCGTTTTCTGCTTGTGGGTGGTGGTGGACAGTGATGTAATCTGGGTTAGGTGGCTTCTGTTCCGATGAAGGCAATTCTTTGGAGGAGGAGGCTGCTGTGAGCCATGAACAGCCAACACAGTAGGGTGGGTGCAGTGACCTGCTGAAGGGGTCTGGATGGAACATGAAAAGCATCCACTATATCTATTGTCCAGTTAATATTTATTTAATATTGGATTTTACTTTTCCCTCCCACCATGATCCATAGATGTTCTGGTCACTCCTGGACAACTGATCATCCTACAGTCTCTTTAAATGGAAAGACAGCATTTTTTTATATATATTTATTTGATTTAAAATATATATTTTATTGATTTTTTACAGAGAGGAAGGGGGATAGATAGATAGTTAGAAACATTGATGGGAGAGAGACATCGATCAGCTGCCTCCTGCACATCTCCCACTGGGGGGGATGTGCCCGCAACCCAGGTACATGCCCTTGACCGGAATCGAACCTGGGACCTTTCAGTCCGCAGGCTGACGCTCTATCCACTGAGCCAAACCGGTTTTGGCAAGACAGCATTTTGATTAAGAAGCTCAAATGTCCAGTTCAACATATTAAATAATACTTTTCATTTTATGTTACGATAAGTCTTATCTCCCCTCCCTTCTCACCACCATGCCAACTCCCTCAGTATGGCATGGTAAGGCTGGTTATGTGCCTTTAAGAGAAAAACGGTGAGATATATAGGGTGTCCCAAAAGATGTATAAACATAGTTCAAATAATTATAAAGGTAGTGTTTATTAAAGTACATTTCATTTTCAAAATTGAGTATCAGCTGTTAAAGTATGTATACATTTTTTTGGGGGCGGGGGACACCCTGTATATAAAAAGGTAAAGCTAGGGGTAAAATTAAAACACAGAATATGTACTGTAAGATCCTGGTGGGACTGCCCCAATATTTGTCTCTGAACTTTCTGGCAATCATTAAAAGAGGAAAACAGTTCATATATGCAAAGTAAAACAAAGCATTTTTTCAAAGGAAGCAATCTATTAATTGCTGAAAATAATTTTTACCTGTAGGTCATTCTTATGATGACATAGGATATGTAATGAATGATGTTCTCAACAATATTCCTTAGTAATATTCCCCAGTGTGTGTGGGTGGTATAATACCAGTGTGATTCAGTAAAAGAAGTGTTTAATTTTCCCTTGGAGAAAGAGGGTATAGAGAAGGAAGTAATATTTATCTATTTACGTATATTTGTAGTTATATGGTTCAGTTTGAGGATAAGCTGTTTTGAATGTTAGAGGACTGGGTGGACTATTTGTTCTCCAGGCAATTTTCTAGAAATATTATTTCCCTTGACCAAAATTTTGATAAGTCCTAAGTGTCAATGAATTGGAGATTATACTTTCTGACAAGCACTTGGTCTGGAAATATCCTCTCACACTTATTATGGTTTTAGTGTTCTGCTGCTTTTTGGATAATGTAGACATCTCATGAGACATCTCATCTCTGACCAGCAGACCCTGAGCAATGGATGAATGGATTACTCTGACACACATTTCTGTGAAAGAGAGGATAAGGGACTGCTTGACAGGAGGCACCAAAACAGCCCTGATTGCCTGCCTTCTTAGGCTTTTATTGTAACAACAGTTTGAACTAAAATTAACCTCTAGATACAACCCGCAGGGTAAGTACCCTTGAGAAAGCACATGCTTCTACAAGGTCGGGTCCAAAAGACTAAACATAGATTCCAGCAAAACACCTCGGGGCTCAGACTTGTTTGGAAAAGTCAAGGCAGGGGCTGTCGCCTTCGGTAAGTTCCCCCTAAGAGGCTCCCAAGCTTTAGGAGAATCCTCCTTACAGACTTTCCAACCAAGTCCCATGTTTCCCACATCATGAAATTTGAAAAGCTTGATAGGAGAAAACCTTAACCTGTCAGGAAGGTGGGCTGAGAAGAGACATGTTCTTTCTTGGAAAGGAAAACAGAATCTGCTCCAATTCACAAAAAATGGTTACCTGAGACCATTACAGAGCATGGCAACTTTAATCTGGAAAATATTTCCAAATGCTTACTTCAGCCATGGAGAAGTGTTAACAAAGTTCCCATAGAATATTTAAATTTTAATAGCAAATTTCTCAGTTGAGTTCTTCAAGGTAAAGCAATTTACAAAATGTACCTGTTAGTAGCTGAATGGGTTGATTTGCTGTGTGGAATTGCTAGCTCTCAGTTTTGGAGAAGATTATTTTGGTTCTTCTTTGGAGAAGTTGGCAACATGTTCTTCCTACCAACTATTACAAACCAGGAATAACATCTGTAGAAGTCATGCCTAGAGCATGATAATGGGAAAACATACTTAGATGGGTACTTGACTATTTAGTGTATGTACAAATTTTGTTCACTAAAGAAAATGTATTTATATCCTCTCTGTTAGAGCAAGAGTAGCAGGTAAGCTATGTTTATTTTACAGATGGATCTGTTTAGGGAGCAATTTCAAAAATGTGTCTTTTTCTTAGACACACATAGCTACAAAATCAGATTTAGAAAAAATGGTTCTGATTGGCCTTAATCTTACTACAGGACTGAGAAACATTCATAGTAATCAGCCAGTTAAAAACTCATTCAACTAACTAGACCTGCATATCTTGGTTTCTCTCTCCCATGGTTTCCAATACGAGCAATCCTGCTGCTATTCTTTTACAACGAAATTAAATGCAGAAAAATGAAATTGGACTCCCATCTTACAAAACTCACAATTAACTTGAAATGGTTTAAACCCTTAAACATATGACCTTAGGTCATAAAACTCCTAGGGAAAAAAAATTGGGAGAAAGCTCCTTGACATTGTTTTTGGCAGTGGCTTTTTAGCCAAGACATCCAAAGCACAAGAAACAAAAAACAAAAATCTACAAGCAGGACTACATCAGAATATAAAGCCTTTTTACAACAAAAGAAACAATCAACAAAATGAAAAGGCAACCTATTGAATGAGAGAAAATATTTTTAAACCATTTATCTGATAATGGTTACTATTCAAAATATATAAAGAACTCATACAACTCAATAACAAAAAAATCCCAAACAATCTAAATAAAAACTGTGCAGAGGAATGAACAGATAGTTTTCCAGAAAGTACGTACAATGTCTAACAAGTACATGAAAAGATACTCAACATACCTAATCAGCAGGGCAATACAGATTAAAACCACAGGGAGCTATCATTTCATACCTGTCAGAATGGCTATAAAAAGAAGACAAGAAATAAGAGTTGGTGAGGATGTGGAGAAATAGGAAACCTCGTGCACTATGGGGGGGAATGTAAATTGGTTCAGCCACTATGGAAAACAGTATAAAGTTCCTCAAAAACTTAAAAACAGAACTACAATATGATCCAGCAATCACACTTCTGGGTATACAGCCAAAAGAAATTAATACAGGGTCCTGAGGAGATATCTTCATTCCCTTTATTTCAGCTTTATTCACAATAGACAAAATATGGGAAAAACTTAAGTGTCCATCAATGGATGAATGTGTAAAGATGATGTGGCTCATATATACAATGAAATATTATTCTGCCATTGAAATAAGGAAATCCTGCTATTTGCATGGATGGGCATTGAAGGCATTATGCTAGGTGAAATGTCAGACAGAGAAAGGCAAATACTGTATGTTGTCACTTACATAAGGAATCTAAAAAAGCTAAACTTGCAGAAACAGAGCAGAGTAGTGGTTACCAGGGTCTGGGGGTAGGGAATTGGGGAGATGTTGGTCAAAGGGTATAAACTTGCCGCTAGAAGTTAAATAAGTTGTGGGAGTCTAATACCATTGTGATTATAGTTAACAATACTGTATTATATACTTAAAAGTTGTTAAGAGACTAGATCTTAGATGTTCTCATCACAAAAGAGGAAATGATAATTGCATGATGTGATGGAGGAGTTCGCTAACACTATGATGGTAATCATATTGCAATATGTAAGTGTATCAAATAGACATTGTGTATCTTAAACTTCCAATATTATGTATCAGTTATATTTTAATACTAATAAAGAAACTGAAACGTATTTCTGAAGTGTATCTATTTTGTGCTTTACTTGACAGCACTACCAGCTTATACTTACTGATATTAATTGCTATAACAATGATTGACATTAGAGAAAACTAAGAATGCTTTTTTTCCATTTTCCTACTTCTTTTCCCAAGTGGCCCAGCTTTCATCCAAGCTCTAGTAGCCACACCTGGGCCTGTAACCAAGGAAATTTTAGCCTAGTAAAAATTTAGGAATATCTTACTAGAGGTGTTGGTTGGAAATATTTTTTCCCTGCTCTATACCCAAGGGAAGCTGCTAGATGGTACTAAAAATGATTTGGCTGAACGATTGACTGAAGCTTGCCATTATGGGTACATTAGCCTCCTGTCACAAGCTATCTGACCTGGGCTAGCCCTGTCTACTTCCCCTGCAGGCCCCTTCATTCTTCTTATCTGGCATTTGGCCGTCTCTGTTTCAGATGAAAGGCTGAGCTACAGCTGTGCTCTGCACCTGCCCATCTAACCGCCTGCTTTTACCCTTATTTGACTGTGTACCCCCTTAGAATTGGGCTTTGCTTGATTGGGAAGATTTAATGCAAAGGAGTTATTGCACTATACTTCAGACATGGGGAGGACATCCGTGGTGTGTGTGTGTGTGTGTGTGTGTGTGTATGTGTGTTTGTGCGTATACGTTTAGCAAAATAAGGTCCAGAAAAAAGTGGTAGCTGGGAAAATAGGAATCTCATATGCAGACACCAGTAGTTATTGGTAGATCACTACCCTTGAAAAATAAGATATCTAATGTATTTAGATGACAAAAGCTAAGGATAAACCAATCAAAAAGCAAATTGCACCCTGGAGTTGACTATCGCCCCACATCATCTTCTGTCCCTGAACAGTGGCATGAAACCCATCCCACTGCATCTACACAGGAACAGAAATGAATATGGGAAAGATGACCTGGGACACAAAAGCCTAACTGCAGGCCTGAAACTTCCATGATCCAGAGAAAACATCCATCATCAGAGGAGGCAGGAAGGTAGAACCTGCCTGTTGAGGAACCGGAAGCGCCTATGTGGAAGTTCTGTGGCTGAAGGAATGTCCCACCAGATAGAACAGTTCTGTGCAGTGAGACACCAAGCTTTTCCACCAGTGCCAGCTAGCAACACAAGGGTTTTCACTTCCCTCAATGTTCTCTGCTTGGAATTTTATCACATGGATCCACCTAGGGACAGTACCCAGCAAGGGAAATAAATAGATTTATTCTGTGGGTGTACCCCCCTCCCCAAATAGATGAAACTCACACTCTTTGTTATTGAAAGATTGGGACCAGGCAGGGATCAGCCCCACACTGTTTGCATTTCCATTCTCTATAGTTATCATTAGAATAGTATCCCCTCCCCCCCATTCTGATTTATGAAATTGGTTTAACTTTTCCTGACAGTCTCCAAATTACCAGTCACTCTGCATTACTAGGCCTTGCACTAGTCAGGCATCCCTGTGCATTCTATCTCTTCTACCTCGCCTTGCCATCTGTCACTGTAATACCTGTGTCGCCGAGTTTTGAACCATAATACTTATACCTCATCAGCTTCCAAATGGTTCCATGATCTGTCAGCAGTGATCAAGGTAGTGCAATGAGACATGACAGGGCATCCAAGTAATTTTTTAGGGAGGCTGGAGAGTGGAAAAGTTGAAGCCCGGGACATTTGAGTCACTCCGCCTTGAGTTGCTTTTGCAAGGTCTCTAAGTTCCTGACACACACACCCCCTTTTTTTAAATATCCTGAAGTAAAATGCATACATCTGACTTTCATTTGATGTGGTAGGCTGATAGAAGCATATTGTACAGAACCCCAGTAAGTATACCTTCATACATCAAGGGGCTTGTCTACGTATATGGTGGGACAAAGCACGAGAAGGGTAGGATGTGGGGATGGGAGTGTTATATGCCTTTGTGTTTGTGTGTATGTGAGAGTGAGGGCCTTGGGAGGCAGTTCACCTTGAATGGCAGAGATGTGGGTGGAAGGTCACTAACATTGATTTATTTAGAACCTGCTTTCCTATATGCATTGGGCCAATGCTTGTGTGCACATTGTCTTATTTACCTTAAAAGAACTTAAGCAGCACTGGGTTCTGATTTCCTTTTTTTAAACAGATGAAGGCATACACATTTTTTATTTTTTACAAAAAAAATCAAGGTCATACCTGCAATCAATGAACCAGCGATGTGACCTTGGACAATTTAAGATGTGTCAGATTCTAAGACTGTATGCTATTTCCATGATAAATGAGGGCTGTGGGTATCAAGATTTTTCAGCTATCTCTTTGAACCCCATTTCCCACAGAACATTTTGGGGATGGCTCCAATTTTCAGATACTGTTCTCTAAATCTATCCTGCAAGATATTTTCAAGTCCTATTTCCTATCATTTGGAAAACATTTATTCTCTCCTTACCACTGTGGCAGTCTGCCTGGAAAGAGGTGCAATGTATCATTTTGCACACTAATGGAAGGTGGGCTAGGAATTACCTATAATTTGTTTCTCCATCCAGGCACGTCAAACTAAGTTATGATGAAAGTGGAGCGGCAACCTTGATCACCTACTGTTTTATAGCTGATGTGATTGTTTTTATGAAGCCTATAACGTTTTTAACGCTGTGGTTGTGATGATCTCGATTCTTGTCTCAGCAGAACAATATGACAAGATTTGAGTCAATTATGATTGCAGAGGACGGGAGTGTGGCTTGCTAGTGACAGGGATGGAGAGAGAATTGCACAAAGCCTGCTCCTGTTGCCCCCTACAGACAGGCCACTGAGGGACCTCTGGCCAGCATTCTGCTGCCTCCATGAATTACTCAGTTTTCTGTTTGGCAGATGGCAATGAGTTGCAACTAAATCATTCTCAGATAACTAGGGATTTAAGATGAAATTCCCTCTAGACTGTTATATTCAAAGAGAAGACCTGGATCAAGGACACTATGGAATGAACCTCATGTTCAGGGAGATTTGGAGCAAGATACGATAGCCATTTCCCTTGGTTAAAACTCTGTAGTAGAAGAAAGAGGCAGGTGGGGAAGTATCTAATTTTATTTAAACAGATATTTCTAGAACATCTAGTAGTGAGCATACTGACGCTAGACTCCATGGAGAAAAAGATGAGACTCCATTGCACCAAAATTTAGGGATACCACCCCCTAACATTTTAAACACATTTTGAAAGTGCTATAATAATGTTATAAATACAAATGATGAGCCTTCTAGGGGAAATGACCAGGGAAGATGATGAAGAGGTGATGTAATCTGAGTTGATCCACGGCGGTTTGAGTAATGCATTTTGCAACACAAAGATGGGGAGGATACTCTGACCATAAAAGCCAGCATGCTAATAAGCACAGAGGCATGACATCTGCTGGGGAAGGATGCGAGGTGGCAGGTGTTTATGGGAGGGGTGTGGCTGGAACTTTGGCTTGGCAGATTTAAGTTGGAGCAATATTTTGAAGAGCTTGGAAAGTAATGATAAAGAGTTTGCGTTTGATATTGTAGGTCATAGGTTATAGACTCAGTTGTAGACAGAGGCCAGGAGGGTAATATAAAGGAACGACACTGACCAAATAGTGGCTGTGGTAACTTGGGTAGTAAAGTCCCTTCTGAGGAAGGCAGCTGAGACTCTGCTCCCACAGATAGTAGCTTCTCTAGTGTAAGAACTCTGTATGGCCAGATGTCCCAATTTTCTTAGAGAAGACTGAAATCTCATTTTTTTTTAAAAAATGTGAGCTTTCATGACACTTAAATGCTGGCAACTAATAAAAATTTTTTTGGGAAACAACTGGGGGCCAAAAAGAGCCAGTTTAAGGTTTGTGTCTTATGTCTGTGCATCTGCTAGTGGCTTATAATTACAGAAGGAGAAATGGGAACATATAACTATTTATACTCAAGGAACTGACTCTATTGTATGGAAGATGATACTTGAGCAAGGAGACAGTTGGACAGCCAGAGTCTGAGAGGTGAAGGCTTGACATCAGGCATTTATGGGGGGGAGGGGAAGGAGGAGGAGGACTGGAGGTGAGAGCCTTGAGCCACCTGGTGACCACTGGATGTGGGAGAAAGGTTGTGATGCCATCATAGATGGCCCCTGGGAGGTCGTGAGGCTGCTAACTGAATGGAGGAGACGGTAAAGGGAGCTACTGTCATACATCTCCTGGGTAATGATTTTATTTTGCTTTTTACCAATCGTATATTTGCTTTTTGCCATATACTTTATACCTGTACTCTACTATCTACTCTATATTTCTGGAAGAAATTATTTGCAGTAAAGATAATAGATTTTTTTTCTTAAACCAAATAAATACTCCTTTCCCTTCTTCCCATTCATACTCCAAGATGAACTATGGGCACGCGCTGCTAGATTTCAGACTCTTTCCCTGTGTAGCATTAGACACATTGATGTGGTTGAAGCAATGAGCTGAAAGTATTTTAATCCTTGATGGATAGCAGAAGAAGAGGAGTTTATGAGTCCAATTCTTCTCAAGTTTGAAGATAATGATTTTTGCCTCTTCTGCCTCCGCTTATTTCTTTTGCATTTTACATTTTGCGACAGTGAATCAGACACATTATTATTCCATTCAGCAGCCTTGACATCAGCAGCAGATTTGCATGAACTAGGAAAGAAATGTTTCTATATTATTTTCTCCCATTCTAAGTGGTATTTTATTGCAATAGAGATTTTAAGTGGTCTCTCCATCCAAACTTCCAATTTGATGGGAGCCTTTGATATTGCCCATTGATTTGTTTACAGGACCATTGGAATAGGAGAGAGCCTGGTTTCTTGATTGGTGAGTGTGACACAGAGGAATGAATGGATTAATTTAACACTGCTCAGTGCACTTGAAAAAAACCTGAGTCTACAGTAGAATTCCACCTGCCATACTGCATTTACTAAAAAAGGGCTTCCCAAATGTCTCCCATGCAGAATGCTTTTTTTGGTTATCCAACCAAACGTAGGAACCCTGCTGTACCTGACCTTGTCAAAGGTCATGCCTATTTTTCCTTTGCCATTGCTTCACACTCAGACTTTTATTCCTGCACCAAGTCAACTGGGTAATTCCTGACAAAATTAGGCAAAATCTTTTTTACTAAGACATTGTGAACTCGGTAGGGTTTTTAGATAACTTTTAATGCCTGAAGCAAGTTTCCATCATCTCACGTGCTCCTAGACAGTTACCAATAGTCAAGGATCTTGTCCCATTTCAATTCCTCTGAAGTGATCCACCAGGGATCCATGGGGCATGAAGGAATCTCCATTAATCTGTGTCAACATTCTCTCCCTTATCCTTTACAGGAAATACTCAGTTGTACAGGAACTGTGTGCTTAGAATTTAATAGAGCCTGGATACACGTGGAAAGATTGTCAGGTAATAGATGCCTTTGGTCCTTGTACTGTTGGATGGCTGGCGAGTTGGCAAAGAACCAGTAGTAGAATCCATTTCTTCCCTTAAATGAGATTGCATGTTCCCTTAACATGCTGTCATTAAAAAATATGTCAACATGAAGATTTTTGGATCAGCTAATATATGCAAATGGTGAAAACTCAAATAGTATAAATTATTCTTTAGTATATGTTTTAAATGTTGGCAAGAGCTCAGAAAGGAAGAATAAAAGAGATTTTACTCCCAGTTTTGCCACTGACTTATTTGGTGGAACTGGTCCAAATAGGATACCTTTTTGTGTCTCAGTTTCTTCACCTAAAGCCTAGAATGGGAATCTTTGCCCAATAACTCTTCAGGATTGTTGTGAGACCTTAATAAATCTGGTGTGTGAAAGTGCTTTAAGTGCATAGACATTAAAGGGTCTTTGCTATAGTTTCCCATGGTCTCTGTTAAGTACTCAGCCAATATCTACTGTGTCCTTGGTATTGGCTGGGAGGAGATAAAGAGCTTTAAATTATTAACTCAATTCTCAAACTAGTTCCATCAGGTAAGTCTGTTATTATCTCAAATTTACAGTGAGAAAATGAAGGCACAGACAAGCTAAATAACTTGCCAAAGTTCACATAGCTGGTAATTAGTAGCAAAGTTGAGATTTAAACCTCATCTTTCTCTTTTTTCCTCCCTTTCTCTCCCCCTCCCTTTTCCTTTCTATCTATGTGTAATATATATGTATTTATAATACATACATGAATATATCTATAAATAAACTCCTCTATATATTATCATTGTAGCCACCTGCTCTTTTACTGAATACATTTTTAAATTTATCTTTATTGTTGAAAGTATTAC
>NW_005356674.1:10877538-10900215 GCF_000412655.1 Myotis brandtii
ACCCCCTCCACCTTACCCCCACCCCCACCCCCATCTTTTACTTAATATTTTATGCTGAACATTGCGTATATGTCATTAAACTTTCCTTTAAAACCTATTTTTAATGATTTTGAAATACATCATGTGTCTATAGGGGAGTTACCAACTTCCAGCTGTTAGGCATTTGTTTTCTTTCTTTTTTGGGGGGTCATTATGCATAAGGCAAATTTCTTGGTTCACAAATCGTTGTGGGCATCTGTGATTATTTTCTTAGAAAAATAAATTCCAGAGATGGCATTGCTATGTCAAAGAGAATGGACATTTTTAAGGCTTTTGATATATATTGCCAACTTGCTCTCAGAAAAGGTTGTGCCAATTTATTCTTCCTCCAGCACTCTATATTCTATTTTTATGAAGATGACAGAGCAATTATAGGAGGCTAGATTAGAACAGGACTTTCAAGATCAGCACTTACATCTGTGTGTGCAGTTGATCACATGCACCATAGACAAGGAGACAGAAGGTAGATAACTTGTCCAAGGACACAAGGCAAATTAATGGTTGAATCCTAGTGATATTAGTTAATGATAAGCAATAGATGGGTAGAAAATGCCTATGTGGGAGTAGAAATATTATTTTTCAGTCATTTTACAGTCTAATTACCAAATGTCATTCTTTCATTTTTCTGGTTGCTTTATTCTGATGACTTCAGAAGCTAAGCTAGCCCACATTGTTAGAAGTAAATCAATCTTGTGCTGAGGAGCAATTTCAGATAGCAGTGGGAAACCTGAGAGGAGGGGGCGGGGTGAGTTCAGCCACATCTACAAAGCTCCCTACAATTGTTTTGGGGTTGCTTATCTATAGGGTGAACACAAATTGTTTTTGCAAATGTCAATTTGCTGCAGAAACAACCTAATAGCAACATGAATGAAAATAAAAACTGAACTAGAAAATATCTACAACTCTGCCACTACAAGTTTTTGTTGTTGTTGTTGTTAATCCCTATTGGCCATTTAGGTTATTTACCAATTTTGAATATTTTTAAGTAATGTGGCCAAGATAGGTAAATTATATACATGTATTTTCTCTTTTAGATATGTTCTTTGTAATTCCTTAGAAGGCGATTAACTACCTTAAAAATGTGAACATTTTTGTGTGTTTTAATCTGTGCTGCAAGAGCTTTCCAAAATGGTTAGATAACTAGATTATGTCAATACATATTATGAAGTATTTTTAGATGCAATATAATATTCAATGATTTGTTTAAAATATTGTAAGTTATTTTATTTATTTATTATTATTATTTTATTTTTTTTATTGATTAAGGTATTATATATTTGTCCTTATCCCCCTAGTGCTTCATCTGTCCCCCACCCCCGCTCATGTCCTTACCCCCCTGGTGTCTGTGTCCATTGGTTATGCTTATATGCATGCATACAAGTCCTTTGGTTGATCTCATCCCCTTACCCCCATCCTCCCTTGCCTTTCCTTTGAGGTTTGACGGTCTGATCAATGCGTCTCTGGATCTGTTTTTGTTCATCCGTCTATGTTGTTCATTATATTCCACAAATGAGTGAGATCATATGATATTTATCTTTCTCCAAATGACTTATTTCGCTTAGCATAATGCTCTCCAGGTTTATCCATGCTGTTGCAAATGGTAGGAGTTCCTTCCTTTTTACAGCAGTGTAGTATTCCATTGTGTAGATGTACCACAGTTTTGTAATCCACTCATCTTCTGATGGGCACTTAGGCTGTTTCCAAATCTTAGCTATGGTAAATTGTGCTGCTGTGAACATAGGGGTACATATATCCTTTCTGATTAGTGTTTCTAGTTTCTTGGGATAAGTTATTTAAGCCAACTCTAGCTTCTGTCCAGGGAGCCATGGCTTCTGGTCTCATAGAGGATTTTCTCATAACACTTTTGGTTAGGTGACTTTGTCATTTTTGTCCAGATTGGAGGGGATGAATGGCTGTTTAACCAATTTGGCTGGCTCTTAGCTGACCTCTGTAGATTTTGTTTTTGTCTGGGTTTGTATTGCCTAGAGCAGGGGTGGGCAACCTTTTTGTGAGTGCTTGCCAAAACCAGCAAAATCTCTGACTCAAAATTCTTCTGCGTGCCAACCCTAATTTTTTGAGAACATGTTAGGTCTACTTGGTATCTCTTAAGGTGTACGTATGTGAAGAACCTTGAAGAAATAATAAAATTCATTCGAGCGACAAAAACACAGTATATGATGATGAAAAATACATTTATTTTTTAATGTATACATGTACACTGATAGTCCGACAGAAAACTTTATGACTCCGTTTGATATTATCAGTGGGACTTTTGCTGCTGCATCACTGATGACAGAGATTTTACATCAGGTTTATATTTCGTGACCTTCAGAAATATGCACGAGCTACTACTTTCATCCGTCAGGCTACTCCTATTACGAGACTTAACAAAATTCATCACTGAGAACAAAGATTCACAAGCGTATGTGGATGAAACCAAAACACTGGTCGGATCTAGGAAAGCAGGGAGAGTTAAGGCAGAGGCATAGAAATTGCTCTTCCCCTCTCTCGTCAATCCATGTCTATGGTCTTTAAGATAACTTGTTATGTAAAATTATTTATTTATCTAAGATGCACCTACACTGAATTTATCTGAAAAATAAAAAAGTCGATATTAAGAAAAAAATTGTAAATGGAAGATTATAAGAGAGGGTTCCGCGTGCCATCAAAAGTTACTGGCGTGCCATGTTTGGCACGCGTGCCAAGGGTTGCCCACCCATGGCCTAGAGCTTCCTTGATTTGTAAGGGTTGAAGGCAGACCTTCTCAATTTATATACTTATTTTTCCTCTGTCATCCTGGGCATAGCTTGAAGTCCCCTGTTTATTCGAGTTGGAATTAGTTCAATGCTTACTATGGCAGTCCTGAATTCAATGAACAGACAGCAGTGACCTCACTGGCTAGAGCACCACTCTGATTATTTTCTTTATTACATAGTTATGATGAGACCCTTTGTTTATGATAAAAGAACACAATAGCTTCCCAAGCATATTTTACCAAATTGCCTGATTGGGTGAATACTATTAACAGAAATTGGGATGTAGGGGGACTGAAGAGCGAAAATGAGCTCAATTTTGTTATTCAATTTGAAGGATAAGAGGACATCTAATGGAGGTGTCAGTCATGTAAAAAGTAGGCTTGATACCCTGGAAAGCTGTTGGTAGGAGAAAATGAGATTTGGATTTCATAAGAGGTAGTAGGTAAAGTAGTTGTGATCTTTAAAAAGAGAAAAAAATAGGCATTATAGGACCAATGTTAAAAATTGAGCTTATAGGTTTGATGGACTTGGGTTAAAACATTGTTTCTGCCTCTTACTGTTTGGCCTTCGGCATGTTATTTAACCTTCAAGCCTTAGTTACAACACTGACATAATGCAGTAACACCTACTTAATACAATGAATGTGAGCATTAAAGGATATAATGCAGTTTATTGAAATCAATGAATATTAGCTGTTGTTACTGTTATAAAACTGATGGTAGGTGGAAGAAAAAATGGCGGAGGCTTAGACGGACGTGTTGGGAGGAATCACCAGAAGACAAAGAATAAATGGTCACAGAGAGAGAAAGAAAACCAGCATAATCCAGAAACCCCGGAGAAGAAGGAACCCAAGGGAGGAAGAAAGGAGAAACAGAGTCAAATATGAGACAAAAGGCAACATCAAAATCAGAAAAGGTTTTTCAATCTGGGGATCACTAGGTCTCCTATGATTTCCTAGAGAATGCTTTCAGTATAAAAATTGGGCAAAAATCTCATTGTAGGGCATTAGTCAGCATTGAGGAATGTTTCCTAGCACCTACTAAACTCAAAACAGATAAGGTAAATTGCTAATGACAGATGAAACTATCAGCTAGGTGAGTCTCATTGGATTATCAATGGACTTGGATATTACATGTGCTCTTTTGTCCTACATCCACCAAAAAATGGTGAGTTCCATGCTCATCTGAACCTGAGATAAAGCACTTGTATAAACTTCCTTGTAGCCTGGCTTATATATCAACTTCTGATTTAATAGGAGATACATTTTTATTCCTGCCGTTGGTCACATTTCAGCTGCTTATAAGGAAAATAGCATGAAATAAATAGTTACAAGTTGGGTTCAGCATGTTTACAAAGAGCTGATGGCATTTAACTGTTAGCTGCCTACCGCACACACTCCTCTTACAGACAGTTCACCTGGAATTAAAGACAGGATGTTCAGCTAAACCCACCGAATCCCTCCATCTATGAACTTGCTTAAAAAGTTACTCATTGAAAGCAGCTTTTGATCCTGTTTAGCCTTTGGTTTTATTATCTCTCTTGCAGTCTCAAAAAGGGTTTCTTTGTGACATATTGTTGAAAATTCTGCTAGGACAAACCCATTTAACTCTCAGTGGAGATGAGAGTTGAAAGAAAATTGCAGGTTTTGGTTTGCCAACATGATACAGGACTATGGCAGGCATACCATACTTTATAATTTCAGAGAATTTGATCTAACCACAGACAAATGAGAAATTAATCAGAACCATTTCAGTGTTGGCAAAAAAATTGAAGCCAACCCCCCCCCCCTAATTAGAACCTCATTCTGGATTCAAATATTTCAGACCTTGAGCACTTGTTTGTACTAACCTTGGGTATTGTCTCTACCCTTAGGTTGTGCCTGGTGCTGGTTCATCATTTTGCTGCTGACACCCAGAACATTGCAGATGCTTCTGCTCAGGTGCTAAGGTATCTGTACAAGCACAGTGAAGTATTTTGGTACTGACAGAACATATAATTAGTATCTATTCTTAGGAAAAGATGTCATCCACATGACTGACATTTTAGGTGGAAGTTCCTTTAAAATACAGGAAAGGGAATGGAGGTGTTCTGAGGACAGCCGTCTCTCTGCTGCTGACAAAAAGTTATGCAGTTGCAGACTGAGTTCTTGTGTTAATTGTGTTTAAAGGCCACCTTGCAATTTTCTAATCACATATCGAAGTCTAATCTCAAAGATGCTATCATAAAATGGTTTACTGGTGAACCCACAATTCTCTTCCACAAAGAGACTTAAGTAGTTATGGGAGTCAGTGATGAATGACTCAAAGATGGATTGGAAAGTGATCATAATAGCTCAAAGGAGGAATTAAACAAATGTTCATAGAATGCACTATATATACCAAGTACTGGTTAGTATTTTGTGGAGGGATTGCTCTTGATCCTCAGTAGTACTAGGAATATAGGCATTGTTTAAAATTGGGACCCCTCCAATAGGCATGGTTTCTGCAATTTCACTGAAAGAGGCAGTTATGCTCATAGCATATGAGAGTTTTATCCCCCTCACAAGGCACACAGGCATTCATCACCCCCAATTCAGGGAAGTGCTCATTTACAATAATTGATATCAGAGGTTGGAATGGGTGGTGCTCACCTTATTAAAAAATAATTTTAGGTGGTTGCCAGTATTTAAAAATTTATAGATTTTCCATATAAATTTTGATTTGTGCCTCATGAAAAACAACAATGGATGATCTAACAATGAGGCTTAATTAAGTCACTAACTGGAGTTGAGAAACAGTTGTTGTGATTAGCTGGCCCAAAAGCCTTCCACGTAGCATTAGTGTTCTATTTATGTAGAAAAAAATGTCTCTTTATATACCCCTCCTAATTCAGCTTTTTCAGATCATCATATTATCCCACATCTGAAAACACACAATGGGAAACATTAGTAAGAGAGAAAAAAGGGGTAAGTAATCTAGTTATTATTTTTAGTGTTTCATTCAGAATCTTATGTTTAGGCCCTTGAGATATTAACACATTTTCCCTAGACAATCAGCGCATTAAACAGTTCCTCTCTGGATCAAGGTGCTCCTGTTATGGCTCCAGGGATAAAACCCAGAGAGTAATGTCTTCTCCAACATTAGCATCAATGCATCAAAGAAGAAGCTAATGCTAAAATCACATTGATCCTACAGAGCAAATACTGAGACCACAAACCATATCCTAAGCATAAAAGTTTATAAAATATCGTAGACTTACACAATATCATAGAGATAGAAAGGGATGTATGATGTCACACAGAGTGCAGACTAAACTTACGAGGCAGGTTTCAGATGTCCAAGGGAGTTTACTTAGTAAAGCTCCAAGTATCTCTACTATAACCCCTCTTAATCATATAGTTACCATAGTTTCATTTTACAGGTTCAGAACTTTAGGAAGTATATGTAATCTGACCTGGAAACTATTAACTGGGATTTGAACCCTGACAACACATATCTTTGTCTATATCAATATCAGTGTCTGTGTCCAGGTCTATGTCTGTATTTATCTATCTATATACTGTATATTTATCTATTCTATGTATAATCTACACTAATAAAAGAGAAATATGCAAATTGACTGTACCTTTGCGATGCCCACCAGCCAATTAGGAGTGAGCATGCAAATTAATCCAACAAAGATGGCGGATTAATTTGCATATGCAGGCACTATGCAGCTGGGGGCATTCCACACCACCCCAGCCCCTCCAGGCCTTTGGGCAGCGTGGGAAGGCAGAAAGGCACCTCCGGGCTGGAGCGAAGGTGGTGCTGGCAGCCAGGGAAAGGAAGGCCCATTCTTGCATGAATCTTTCTGCATCGGGCCTCTAGTACACACACACACACACACACACACACAAATAGAGTTTTATTTGTCTGTTTAAATGACATTCATTGTCAGATTTAGACTTAAAAGTCATATTACCAATGGCAACTTTTTTCAGCCACTTAAATATCTGTTATCTTCCCAGTGGGAATCATGAGAGAAGGTAACATGGGGCCTGGTTCTCAAAGAAGAGGACCTGCACACATTACCAGAAATGAGCTTGCAAATGGGGCTCTTCTTCCAGTAGGGGCTGTGCAGGAGGCAACCGATCAATGATTCTCATCATTGATGTTTCTATCTCTTCCTCTTCTTCCTCTCTGATATAAACAAACAAACAAACATTAGAAAATGTATCACTGGTTCATCTGATGAGGCCTTGGCTTGCAATGGCCCATTGTTTTACATATATAAATTGTACATTCTAAATTGATTTTTTAGAGAGAGAGGAAGGGAGAGGAAGAGAGAAACATCAATGAGAGAGAGAAACATCCATTGGCTGCCTCCTACATGACCCCTCCTGGGAATTGACCTCACAACTCTGGCATGTGCCCTGACAGGAAATTGGATCAGTGATCTCTCGATGCATGGGACGATGCTCAACCAACTGAACCACACTGGCCTTAGCATATATTATTAAGGTATAATTGAAATCTAGCATTTATTAGTTTTAGGTATACTTCATAATGATTTGATATTTGTATACATGATCATCACAATAAATCTAGTTACCTTTCATCACTATATACACTTACCATTTTTTTCTGGGGATGAGAACTTTTAAGATTTACTCTCTTAGTAACTTTCAAATATGCAATACAGTATTACTAACTGCTGTCACCATGTTGCACATTACATCTCCTTGACTTACCCACCAGTACTTTAAACTCCCATTTGGAGTCAGGATTTCTATTCAGGTTTTCCCATGTCTATAGCCTAATGGGCAAGATAAAGAATTTACAACTTTGTTTACTATACCCTGAAGTAAACAAAAATCTAAGATAAAAGGAATTCAGCGTCCTAGCATGCAATACGAACACCATCTAGGGCAACTGAGGAAGGGAAACAGGCATGTTGGAGACCTCTAACCCTCAAGCTGGATGTCCAACAAATCTCACTTTAATTTGTTAAAATATTTTAAAAAAAATAAGCTTTACCAACATGTAAAACTTCAGACTCTGTATGCAGATACAACTCATTTTGTCAAAAGATGATGTGAGTATTTATATTGCCTTTATTAGCAATATAACTTTGTGCCATTGCTTTAACCTCTTTTATACTGAGTTTTCTTACCTATAAAATGAGGGTGATAAAAACACTTCAAGGGAGATAATTATAGTACCTCCTTGAGAGGGTTATTGCCAGATTTAAATAAGGCAAAGCATGTAAAGCAATTAGTACTGTTCTTTTCACAGCCAAGAATTCATTAATTTTGTTGCTATCATTTTTATTTAACCTAAGCATAGGAGAAAAGGACTGAACCCTAGATGTTATTCACTAGAGATGTGCCTGGTGACTTTTACATATTTTCTGTCTCAGTAATTGCCTGAGATACAGCTCTAGTGTCTCCTCATGACAGGAGTCATTAGGTGGGGCACCTGCATGGCCAGTCTGCGAGCCAGGAGGATCCATTCATTATCACTGCCTTTGCCCCCACCCACATCCTTCACCTGGGAGAATGCTGGGGCCATAGCCTCTTTTATGTTCAGCAATAGAATCTGTGTTCTTCTTTGTTCCATGCACCACAAATTTTCTTCTGCTTTAGAAGGCTGGGGTCAGTAGACTTGTCCTCCTGGAAGAGAGAGAGAGGGAAGGATCTGGATCCATTGTTGCAGTGGATAGTTCTTCCTATGAACCTTGTTCCCTGTTTAAGACTGTTCTAAGCTCAACACCATGGTACCTGAAACTTGCTTAAAAACAGGAGGTAACTAATTGATGTGTCTCATATCGATGTTTCTCTCTCTCTCTCTCTCTCTCTCTCTCTATCCCTCCCTCTCTCTCTCTTACACCCTTTCCCTCTCCCTCCCTCCCTTTTACTCTCTCTAAAAACCAATGGAAAAAATGTCCTCAGTAAGGATTAAAAAAACAAACAAAACCAAACCACAGGTGATCACAATAGCTCTTGGGAAAACATGGTTGGTGCATAAGAGTGTCTGTTCTGAGACAAGAATACAGGGTTTGGCTAGAAGGAAAATGTCTTGAATGTCCCATGTGTGTTATGCGCAATTTCTCAGGAAGTGGCCTCTGCCAACCAGCCCTTGAATGAGTCAGGGGCTCCCATCTCTCTAGTTGAAACACTTGCTGTTGCATAAATAAAAGAAGTTAACCTAGTGAAATGTATGCTGATAATACCAATTAGGTGGAAGGGAGGGAAGATGCAAAAGTGGCTCAAATCATAGATTTCTGTTGAAATTTATCATTAAGCCATAGAATATTGGACCTTAAATATTATGTAGCCCGACTGCTTCAGTTTAATGATGAGGGTGCAAAGGCTTGAAGAGGTTTTGTGAATGGCTTAAGGTTATCTCACACATTAGTCTTTAATGTAGATTTCCTGTCATGTTTCTCTAAAAATGAACTTCCTCCACATTTTTATAGCCTTCCTTTGATAGGTGCTCAGCCCACCATACAACAATTAGGTGGATTAAAATGAGACAATGAATATGAAAATATTTTATATGCCACCAGGCTCATAGTAGATGATAACAAAAATCTCCGTCCTTTTTCCCCCCTCTCCTCTTCCTTCTTTTCTTTCCTTCCTTTGTTCCTTTCATCATTAAAGTCAGGAATTCAAGCACTCGATGTTAAGTATTCAATCAACCAGGTTTATTTTCTTGTAGGTTGCAGGAAGTTAGAATTTCTCATCTCTGCTGACTTCAGTTGCTCTTAGCAATATTAGTAAAGTAGTTTCTTTAAAAAAACAACAACAGGCTTTGAAAAACTTTCTTGTCCATGCATTTTTGGGGGGTGCTATTTCCCCATTTATTGAAACAGAAACTTCATCCATTGGTCTCCTAGCACTTCCTGAATGTGAAAGAGAGGGGTAGTATGTTGGGACTTACACCGTACCAGATGTTATCTAGTGACTGAGAATATTCTGTCTTGAAGGGTGAGAAATAAAAATACTTTCTCGTGGACCTACTGGGAATTTCTTAAAAAATGTTTATATGCAGATATAAGGATTCTTAGCCTTTGAAAGAAAAATGGGCCTTGTTTCTAAATGGTTTCTAGAAGGGCTGGGTGTCAGTTTATTAAGAGAAATTGCTGGTTTACTTCATCAAGATCATTGATGGGCCTGTTTCCCAGCAGGGTTTAGAGACATTTCCTTCCTCCTTACCCCTTTCCTTTTTATTTATATTGATGCTTTGATCTATTTAGGGAATATGGGAGCAGAAGAAAGGCATCTGGTAATGTCATTTTCCAGAAAAGAATGAGGATTTTATCCAAGAAATCTTCCTAGCCTAGTTTTGAACTGCTTATAGCTTCTCACCAGGAATAGACATTATTATGGGGGATGAAGCCAGATGTGAACACTTTGGTCCATATTTTGTCCCTTCATGGATCTCCTTTCATCTTTCACCCAGGCACAATTTAAGAATTTCTTATATTTAGAATGAGTCAATGAACTGAGAAAACAAGTCTACAAATTCTCATTGTGCATGGCTCGTATACAATTATAACTTTTGTGCTTAAAAACTAACTACTTATTGGGAAACTATCATTTTTTGCTCAAACCTACTTTTTTAGGAATTGGATTAAGGGGTACATTTTATGAAGATACACTTCTTTGTGGGGCTGGAAAGGAGGGAGTTGGAAGGGAAATAGATCAAGACAGAGGGAGAGTATGACGCTAGAAAGCAGGATGGACATTTTCTTCTTGGGGCTTGAAATGTACTCTAGCCTTGGCTGTACTAGCCCTTAAGCTCTGTTATTGTACAAGATATATAGAAAAGATAATAAAAGTGGGTTCATCAGTTGCGTTTATAAAGGAGATAGGAACATGTATCCCTATCAAATAGTACTTGGAAAATACATAATGAATGTTGAAAGGTTGGGGCCTGAAAGAAATTAGACAGAGTCAAAACATAGCACATTTTAAACAGAAAAAAATTAGTGGGTGTAGAAAATACAGTGTTGGATATGAGCGTTTCCTTCTCTTAGATGATAGACTTTCTGTCATGAGCTACATCAGAGCTATTGTGGTGAAATGTGAGACAATCTGGGGAATCATTTGGTAAATGATCCATAATCGTGACTATGATTTTGTGTGCCACATTCTCCGCCTCATTTCGACTGCAGGCACTGCTGTGTCGACCAGGTCCGAGTAGATTTTGACAGGTTTCATGTAGGAGCAAGCTGATAGTGTTTTGCTTTGTACCTATGCTAGTCTTGCTTCCTTCTCTGAAGATCTTTTAATATCGATGAGGAGAACATGTGCTCAGCATTCACATATTTGCAACATGGAATGTGACTGAGTTAATGTCCACTTGGCTACCCATGAACAATGGAGGACAAATAGATGAATAAATGCTTCCCTCCTTTGTACCCCTGATGAATAATTTTGGAATATTTATTTCATAAACATTCTCAGATGATTCCTGATAATTCTCCACCAATTGCCTGTAGTGGTGGACAAAGAGTTTGCTTGCTTTGGATTCTGAAGGTGTTAGTTTACAGAAGCCAGGATAATTTTCCACCAATTGCCTGTAGTGGTGGGCAAAGAGTTTGCTTTGGATTCTGAAGGTGTTAGTTTACAGAAGCCAGTATAGAATATAATAGAGGAAGAGAAGACAGAATAGTAGTTTCTTTCATTATAGATCAAAAGTGGCTTCATAGGTGAGACAATGCCTGAATTACAAGTGTTACAAGTGGGTAGGGTAGAGGTTTCTGTGGAAAATGAGGTTATTCCTGACAAAGTCTGTAGTATGAGCAAAGTCATGGAGAGTTGTAGTAGCACACACTTCTGGGTTAATTATGAGTATTTCTGTGTTCATGGAGCATAGGCAGAATAATGTGGTAAAAAGCAGAGCTGGAGGGATGGGCAGAAGCCCTGACCATCTATTGTCTTATTTATAGAAATATTTAATTTCGAATGCCACATTGTATGTTCTCTGATGCAGCAATTGCATTTTACACCCATTTTAAATTTATAATACCTACCATAGAGACTTGGGCAGGAGATAGCTCATCCAAACCAATCAAAATTAGGTTGCAATGGTGAGGGAAGGAGACTTGACTTGGCTGGTAAACATAACACAATATATACATGATGTATTGTAGAATTGTATACCTGAAACCTATATGATTTTATTAACCAATGTCACCCCAATAAGTTCAATAAATAATAAAAAATTTTAAAAATCAGGTTGCTTATCAGTTGATATTATAAAGGAATCTATTTATTTGGTGGACACAAAGAAAAGGGACCAGGGATGTTTATAAGAGTCATTTGGTTCAATTTTGAAAATACAAAAAAGAGAATAATATAAATATTGTCCAGATAATTATTTTTAATGAACACTTGAAGACATTCTCTTTAAAATTTAGTGCGTAGTAAAACAGTAAAGGAATTAGCTGAGAAGAACTGAATCCATTCTAATAAACTGAATTTTTTTTAAAGCAGAAAACTAAGAAACTAAATGTAGACCAGTTCAGTCATCCATTCAGTGTACTTTTGGTCCAAAGGCCTATGAATGTGTCAAAGTTCTTTCTTGGAGCAGACTACCCAAGGGAGAAGGTTCTCACTAATTATGGATAAAAAGCTGGTGGCTGATTAAATAACTGGGTGGGCCTGGAGCTCCTTTTCATCCTGATGACTTAACATCTCTTGCTTATACAGGGGTGGGCAAAAGTAGGTTTATAGTTGTAAGACAAATAAATAATACAATAATTGATAAATAAACTCTATTTTATGTACCCACAAACATAAACCTACGGAGACCTGCTCATCTATTATCTTATTTATAGCCATTTAAAATTTCTAAACTCTCACACTGAGAATTTTCTCTATTACTGTTTTTACTTCTTCCAAGTATGCACTTACTATATTTTTAATTGTTGATGATTGAGTTGAGTACACATATAGCAATGACATTTGATAATCACTTACATGAACCCAATGAAATAAAATGAAGCATGAGAAAGTCTTTTGGACAAAAAAAAGAAAGAACCATGTAAATTCAAGTAGTATTTTAATGACAATAATAATCACTGATATAGAGTTAAGTGTATTTTTAAAATCATGTATTCTTTTATTTCAGTGGGCCCACTATCAAGGTAGTATTTTTTAATATTTACCTTCTGAAGTTTCAAATGTTTCATTGTGAATAGTAAGAATAAAAATAATGGTTATTATTGTTATCATGATATTCAATGAATCTGCAGGATGCACAATAGAGATTTTTATAATTACAAAGGTGGCAGTTTGAAGCCAGAAATATCAGTGTTGACAGTTCTGCCTCTTTAACAACACACGGAACTTGTATAACAGTTGTTTATTTGTCCTCCTTTGAACTGGCAGGTTTAGAGATGATGATATATAAATATCCCTGCTCTTGCTTTACTTTGAAGATTTTAATAGAATATAAAAAACAGTTGTCATGAGGAAATGGGAAATCAAAAGGAACAGAGGAGGTAACATAAGTGAAAGCACCCTGTTTCTTTAACCACATACAGATGACTTCCTAGTGATTCCAACTAGGGACTGTAGGGCAAACCCCCCCGCCCCCACCTTGCACCATGTCAGAAAAGTGGAGACTTCTCTTTGTATTTCTGTGTAACTCATAGAGATGAAGAGTTATAGTAGAAAGAGTATAGATTTTGGAGTCAGATGCCCTGAGTTCAAGTTCTGACTACTGCTCGACTCTTTAAATCCCTCATTTCTTGAGTTTCTGTATTGGAACCTCTAGCTCCCTTAATTCCTCTTCCTTTGCAAGTGTATTATCACTTCCTGAATTTTCTTTCATTGCTAGTGTACTCGGGCCTCGTGATAGGTCAGCTCAGCCACTTTCATCAACTTTCTCAGCACCATACCTACTTAACCTCCTTCTATATTCACCCTGCAAATGTAGGCCCACCATACATCCACATGCTCATTCCTGTGATGCTCATTGTGGCTGGAGGGCAGAACCCCAGCACATTATGCTGTCACAGAGCTTGCTGTTCATCTGCTCTGTCCCTGACTTCAGCAGGGCTTCCAAGATTACTTGAAAACTCACCTTCTAGCTTCAGTGATTTCCTGCTACTGTTACTACAGTAGGTTGCTAACCTAAATGCTCACCACTCTTCTGAATTTCCCAATACTGCTGCCTCACATTCAGTAGATCATCTTGCCTCTGCATAGGTAGTTTGGAGCTCTCAGGCAGCAACTCTTTAGTCTTCTGCATGGGCATCTGGAAAATCATATCTGCAACCCCTCATCTGCTTCCACCCACCTCAGAGGGGGTGGGCCAAGCTGCCTGTGCTCTTAAGAGGATCTCCATGTTTCTTTTCTCTTCTAGAATCATACTCCTTATTCCTCTCTCCCACATACCCACCCTGTCTTTTTCTATTGTCATTTTCTTCACAGTCTAAAACATATTCAAATAAAGAATTCCTTCATCAACTCTTTATTCCACTTTACTTGCTGCCCTATTACTCTTCAGTCAGTCCTTGCTCAGTTTCTATAAAACAGAGGTTGTTCCAGGGGTCACAGTCTCAAATGTCTATTGGAGACAAGAGGTATTAAGCACAATGAGTGAAGAAGGCCAAATTGAAGGTAATTGTGGGCTCACATTTGTCTGAAATGGACATGTTATCCTCCATTTTCATATGGGAATGGGGGTTCAATTTGGTTGTCTTTTTTTTTCTAAAAGAAGCTGGAAATCTGGATTCCTGTTTGAAAATCTCAATGTTTGAAACACTGTACATTCCTAATGTAGTACATATGTGGGCTGAATATATATTATGAACCCAGTTTTTAACTTGGCCCACACTATCTTGCTATCTCATTTCATTCAACCATCCTACTGCAACCAATTTTCTTTTTCTAACACTCCTCAGAAACTGCATTAGACTAGCATTTCTCATTGCCCATGAATCTTCTGGGGATTTTGTTAAAATGCAGGAATGAATTCTGACTCAGTAGATCTGGGCCAAGGCCTGAGTGTTTTGCATTTCCAGCAAGCTCTTATGTGATGCTGCGGGTCCACGGACCACACACACTTTGAACTGCAAGGTTCCCGAGGACCCACCCATCTTTAAAGATTCATCTCAAGAAAAGCCATTTAAGCATCCCCCCTTTCCTCTCTACTAGTAGACTTGACTCTTTTTTCTGTGCATCTGCTGTATCCTAATCCAGCCTCTACAAAGGTGCCTGCAATTCGTCATTCCATTCACATGTTTATGTGCCCCCTATCAGTCTATAAGCTCCTTCATGCAAGGACCATGTCTTACTTTTTTTTTTTAACCCCCAAGCACTACTGCAGTGGTAGGGACATAGTGAGTACTTAACAGCTTTGTCCATCTGCTCTCAGTTCGCATCAGTCTCTGATAGTGTGTGCACGTGTTTCTTCTCATAGGAGTTAGGTTACAATGTGGAGCATTCATCATTTTGAAGGATAGAGTCTCTTTCCACAAAAATCTCCTGGCTTGTAATGGACTCCCAAAGAAGGATTGGGTGCCACATTTTTTAAAAATTTAAATTCTTTATTATTTAAAGTATTGCTCCCAAAGAAGGATTTGGTGCCACATTTTTTTAAAATTTAAATTCTTTATTATGTAAAGTATTACATGACTCCCCCCCCCCCCCCCCAAAAAAGTTGCATGATTCCCCCCCACCCCCCAAAAAAAGTTGGTGCCACATTTTGATAGACTTTTTTGTTTCATGTTGAAATTGGTCTCATAATGTCATCTTTTCAACTGTGTTGCCAATTAGGAAAAAAAATTAAAAAACTAAATTTCTTTAGTTTTTCTCTTTCGAGTGTTTTCAACACTTCCATTTGCCAATACAAAGGACATCTGGAAGTTATGTGTTATCTCTTACGGCTTGCTAAATACCATCCAGGGTTTTTCTGCTTTAATGGCAGCCTGCCAGATGTTTGAAGAGATCTGATCTTGTTTAGAAGAAGGAAATCACAGATAGTGGAGGATAGCAGTGCATGGTAAGGGGTGTGAATTTTACTTAAAATGGTAACTGGCTTATGCATTCATCTTCTCTTTTACATGGTTTAATGCAGTGTGGTTCAAAGGATCAAATTCTTTAACCCTGCCTCACACTTGTCAATTAATCATTGAGTATTCATAAACAGCCTAGCCTTTGTCAAACACTGTGACAAACACCAAAAATGGTAAGACATGCCTTTACATAACTTCCTGCCTACTAAGCATAGATATACAGTGGGGCCTTGACTTACGAGTGTCCCAACTAATGAGTTTTTTGAGATACGAGCTGTCTCTCAGCCGATTTTTTGCTTTGAGTTGCGAGCTAAAATTCGGGTTATGCGCCAGCTTCAGATATCCCACCGCTAGTTGGTGCAGCAAACGTCACAGTGAACGCCACAACATCAGCCCAGCATCAGGTGTCTCACTTGTTCACTTTTTGATTTGACATACGAGTAATTTGAGTTACGAGCTCTGTCACGGAACGAATTAAACTTGTAAGTCAAGGCCCCACTGTATAGGTGTCCCAAAAAGTGTCTACACACACTTTGAATAATTATGGAAATACATTTCATTTTCAACATTGAGCTATCAGCTGTTATAGTGTGTATACATTTTTGGGGACACCCTATAGCAGCGGTTCTCAACCTGTGGGTCGTGACCCCTTTGGTGGTCGAACGACCCTTTCACAGGGGTCGCCTATGACCATCCTGCATATCAGATATGATTCATAACAGTAGCAACTTTACAGTTATGAAGTAGCAATGAAAATAATTTTATGGTTGGGTCACAACATGAGGAACTGTATTTAAAGGACCAGAAGGTTGAGAACCACTGCATAGTATTGTAAAGAAACCAGCACTGATCTAAGGAAAGGGAATTAATACTTGTTGAGGATTTAATGTGTTATTTAAGGAGCTTTATAGAGTTTGTAATATTTAAACCCCACTCTAAAACATTGACACATAGGTATATTTAGGCCAATTCTATAGCTGAAGAAATTGAAACTCAAAGAAGTTAAATAATTCATTCAGACGCCAAATTAGTAAGTAGTACAGCCAGAGTTTTAACAAAGTTCTGTTGACCAGATGGGGAGACTTTGGGTCACAATCCCCGGCAGGGATCCTAATAAAATTTGACAAGGGAAGTTTAATAAAATCTTTCCAACTTTTCATCTCCAATCCGTGTTTGGTTTCCAGAGGAACCTGGGCTTAGAGGGGAAGTAGTCTCCGGCTATTGGTAGAATCTTAAATAGCTTACTCTGCCGGTAGAGATTGAAGAAGAAAAAATTGTTAAAAGTACAATGAAGATGGGACATTTTCATTTTTGAAGGTTGCATGGTACTCTAGCCTAGTGCTTCACAAGTGTTGTCTACATTAGAATCATGTGGAGATCTTATTAAAATAGTTTCTTTGGCCCCACCCCAAAGGTTGTGATGTAGTGGGTCTGGGCTGGGGCCCCCAAATGTGTATATTTCTAACAACCTCCCAAGTGCTGCTGGTGCTGCCAATCTGTGGACCTCATTTTGAGCAGCACTAGTTTGCAAAAGGAACATTCATTTTTATATTTAACCAGTTAATGAATTTTTTTTTTTTACTACATGCCCAATATTGTGCTGGATAGTGGGCTATATATAACACCTGCTCAGGATAATCTCTTACTGTTGGTTTCTAATGTAATGCCTAATTTTCCAGGGGTCTAATGATGATCTAATTAATGCTGTTGGGTATTACACATTAGCCTTTTTACCTATGCCTGAAATTTTTTCATCCTTGTTTGGGTAAACACCTAGATATGAAATTGTTTTATCATAGGGTAAGGCATTTTTAAGGATCTTGGTTTAAAGTTACCAAATTATTTTTCAGAAAGATTTTGCTACCGTTCAACAACAATGGATAAGATTGCCTTTTTTAAAAAAAATCTGCATTACCACAGGGTATTATAGCTGCTATTTAGGGTTCGTCTCTTCTTTATTGATTTGTAAGAGCTCTGTATCAATAATATGGACCCTTTAAAAGCTTAATTTTTGTAACCTCTATCTGAGTTTGTACTAAGTAACCTTGAAAAAAGTCCTTTGTGACTTCCAGGATCACAAAGCAAAGAGTGTCTTGGTAGGAATAATTTGCCTTCTTTGATAAGCAAGTTACTAAATGATTTTTAAAACATGAACTCTTCAAGAATGTACTAACAAATACTAAGTAGACTTCAATGGTCGTTCCGATATTTAGGTTGCTTCTTTGTAATCTGCAGTGCTTTGAATGGAAGATGTAAAACATATTTACACTGGGTGGAATGGAATACCAATCGGGTCTCACCGACACATCTGAACCTGAGAAGGGTTCTTTTCAGCTTGTATTCAGAAATGCAAGCAAACTGAAAGAGACAGCAAGCAATGACACTAATTCATCATTGAGCTGCTTTGTATTCATAACTTTTCAATGATAGCACCTTTCTTTAATGCAGTATTGATTCAGCAGAGAAATGTTACTCTATTACTTCTTGAGCCATTGAATTAGGTTAAAGGACACTGTTATAGTTTTTAAGTGGAGATTGAGAATTTTTATTAGCTTGTATCCCTTAAAATTTTCCAGAGGTCACTGGCCACAAAGTTGATTATCGGTAAGTTTATGACAAATGGGGGAGACGGCTGGGTTACCTCTACGGTGCAATGCTATTTTAGGCGGCAACCTAACTGGTGGAGAAATGCTTGGGAAGCCAAGAGCCTGTTGGGAACCCTGAAATGAAAGAAGAAGACATAAGCCAATTCTGTCCATTCATAAAGTTGACTCAGTTTCTTATAGCCATGACATGTGCCAGAAGAGGTAGATGACAGAGCTCAACACCCAGCACTTTTTTCTAGTCCTAGGAAGAGGGAATTTTGACTTCTTGTTTTTTCACTGTTACTTTTTCTGGATCACATTCCCAGAGGTCTGATATGAAAGAGTAAGTCTGCACTAGTATGATAATGGATGCTCAAATGAAATTTATGCTGGTTGGGGTAAATGCAAATCCAAAAACGATGGCAGGTATTTATACAGATTTTTTTAACTTACATGTTGTTTCCAAATGGAGTTTTCTCGAAGTTCTTCTGTTATGGCATTTCCCCTCACCATAATTTTTAGCAGGTTTCCATTGCCTAGAGATCAGCATCCAGACATTTCAAACTCAAAAATATTAGTTATTTTCTATAGTTAATAATTCAATTTACTCTAACATGCTTTATCAGTTTTGTAATTACTATTTGATGTTGCCTTGACCAGCCTTCGGAGCTCTCTATCTAGTGACATCTGATAATATTGGCACCTCAAATTTTCTACCCAGTGGTCATATTGGAGTTTTCACAGATTCAGTCACCAAGACCTTTAACTTGTATTTGAACTTGTTGATGGCTTTTTTTTTTTAAATTCTTTTGGCTTTTTTGTTTTTCTTTGTAAGCTATTCTGTCTGTTATTGCTATATGCTTGGAGTAAAATGTTTGCATCGGTATGTGAACATTCTGTGTCATTGTGAGCAGTATCCACTGCTGTCTAATGAACATGTTTACTGGCTCCTGCTAATTTTGCTTGGAGAGCAGTTAAAAGGCAAAATAGCAAACCTAAGACACATGAAAAGGAGGCTACGTTTATTTCTTAATTTCCTCCATTGTTTATCAACTCAGAGAGTTGGTTGCGAGTTGGGGGTCATAACACTGAAAAAACAAAAGTGAATGGCCTGATTAGCTATCACTTAAGTAAGGATCATCTCACTAACGGGAAAAGTTTTTCTTTTCTTCTTTTTATTAATTTGGACTTTGTTTCTCCCTACCATTGCTTTCAGTATTTAAGGATAAATCTGATAATTTTGAATAATCAGAACTACCATGTTAAGGGGATTTTCTACTTTGGTTACAATGAAAGCAATCAAGAATAAGCCTCAAAGATCTCACATAATTAATCATTTCTTTTCTTTATTGTTATCTCTTCTTAAAAGTGTTTTATAATATCATCATCTATATTAATGGAACATCTTTCAAAAGAGAGGAAGTGAAAGAATATCAATTTATATTCTAATACTAAATATCACGAAACATTTTCCTATCTTATTCATGGAACCATCTCAAACTATTGAAACTCATCTTTCAATTCACGCTTTAAAAAAATATTGTATCTATCGCCACATATAATAACAGAAATGTACTCATCCTAACAGCTACTGACTTTCAATTCATCATCAGCAAATTTGATAGCAATCCCAGTGAAAGATTGTAATAAGGACACAGTTTGACCTTGCTTTATAAATTACATGTGTTCTCTATAATAAGATATAAAATGAATATTTGTATGTTTAATCAAATGTTACTTTTTATTATAACTTGAGATATGTGTGCCTAAAAATTGGCTTCAACAGTAGTGAAAGGAGGACATTGGATAGAGGTTTGAGGTAACTATCTCAAATCCTGGGTGGACACTATATCTCAATGAATTATCATCCATTAAATGAATTGCTATAATGGGAAGGCACTGTGATTGGCCTTGGGGTGATACCAGTTGTGTAAGATAATATCCCTGGTAAAGTCAATTTCTTGAACTGTAGTGAATATGAGGAAGATTGGGGGATAGATAGCGGTGAGAGGAGCTATCAGGCTCTTACAACCCATAGAAAAAAATTCTTTTCCCTGTCACCTAATATTTAAGATCAGTTATGTATGTATACTGATGACTGGATTTTTTTCAGTGTTGAGCCTGCCTGAAAGACATTATGGAAATAAGAATTAAAACATAAACATTGCTTATGAGATTATCACTGGTAAGGAAGGTGCCATTTTGGTGCCTGGAAGCTCACACTTATGACTTCCTTTTTTTATGTTCATCTCCATCGACTCGACTATTTTCTTAGTTTTCTTCTCTTCTTCCATATGTTTAGTTAGCTCTCTGTTTCTCCTCAAAATTTTCTGCTACTCATCTCTCATCTTAGCTGAATCTTAGGCTCAGGTTATTATTTCCTCAATCTTTTCCAGACTATATTCTGCACACTCCTGCCTTTATTTCTTCTGTGTCCCCACATTCCTTCTCCGTCTTTGACTTTGATCCAATGGTAGCAGTACCTAATGACTCACAATAGTAGAAGAAAGAAGATCTGACACGTTTATGAAGCTCTAAGAATTGATATCCATTATTCTCCTGTATGTTCTCTGGTGGTGGATCCCTTATCTTTTAACACCAGCTAATGTGATCCCCTTTTTAGAATTGTCCAAACAAGGCACACACCATATTTGTTGCTTTATGTCACAAATAGATTTCTCACTTCTGAAACTATTTGAGCAGAATTTGGCCTTCTATCAAGGAAGTCATAGAGGAAACTAGCATCAATGAATGTTTGAGGTAGATCACCTGTCATTGAGTCATCTATGGATCATGTTCCCCTTCATCTTCAGCTTGGGCTTTGAAACAATAGAGACCTCTAATTCAGGTCATGTTTAGATGATAGAGTACAACTTGCAGTGTTTTCTTATTCTTTGCTCCTATTCCAAGTCCTTCTACCCTAGAAGTTCTCTCTTTTGAGCCGTTCTCTCACCTTGATTACTGGTCTAACCTCAAACTGTGTTCCCCCTTCCACTTCTTGCATTCAGTCCCTGCACAGAAGGAGAGTGATCCTCAAAACATGTACCTCAGTTCTTCCCTCCATGCGAGACCTTTAACACCTTCCGGTTACACTTGGATTAAACAGAAAATCCCTATCATGGTCTAGAATAGTACACAGCAAAATTTTTCTGTGAAGGACCAAAAGATAGCAAATATTTCAGACTTAAATTCTGGATAGTGCAGATTTTGGTTTTGGAGTATTAATCTGAAATCTTTAAATCATAATAGCTTTTGCAGATACATTTCCTCATTTAGCATACATCATTCCTCATACATCAACATGCACTTAGGTTTAAAGACTCATAATAAATTACCCTTTTGGAAGGCCATTATTATGCCATAGCCATGTTTATGCAATGCCTAGTATCTCCAGGGCTAAATTTGTATCATACTTAATATAATACCTTTAATAGTTACTATTTATATTTTAGGTTGTCACCCATCTTCCCTTAATTTTTAAAGATGTCTCCCTGACTTTTCCTGAATCTTGTGTGTGTGTGTGTGTGTGTGTGTGTGTGTGTGTGCGCGCGCGCCCGCGTTTATCTGTGTGTTACCAAGAATTTATCCATGTATAGAGTTGTCATGAAAAAACTTGGACATCAGTGCAGGGGACTTCTGAAATGTTGCTGCCTGAAATATTTGTGAGACACAAATTTCATGTTTAATTTGAAAGTGAAGATATATAGTACACAGAGATATGTATAAGGATGTTTATTGAAGCATTGATTATAATAACAAAATTTGTAAAGAATCTCAAATGTCTATCACTAAGGGATTGGTTTTATAATTATGTACAAATACACAATATAATACATTGAAATTATTATATATATCTATATTATTGATGTGGAAAATATCCATTACATATTCTTAGAGAAATAAACGAATTACACATAGTCCATCTATTATGATCCTCTTTTTGTAAAAAAAGATATATAAGTACAAAGCACATGTATATATAAAGAGAAAAATATCTGGAAGATTATACTCCTACTCTAGCATGTTAATAGTGATAATAGTAGGCTTAGTGGTATTACTGATGATCTTTATTTTAATATTTTTGTAACAACCATTTCTTACTTTGATTAATAGAAATAGTAAAGCTATAAAATATGGTACTTATAAACATATTAATATAGTATATAAATCTATACTAATAAAAGGGTAATATGCTAATTAGACCAGGAGACCTTCCGGATGTCCTTCCAGACAAAGCCATGGTGGTGGGGCCGAGGCAGTTAGGGGTGATCAGGCCAGGAGGGGAGGGCAGTTGGGGGTGATCAGGC
>NW_005356674.1:10900427-10917303 GCF_000412655.1 Myotis brandtii
AGGGATCCCAGATTGGAGAGGGTGCAGGCCAGGCTGAGGGACCCCCCCCCCCCGTGCACGAATTTCGTGCACTGGGCCACTAGTATAAAAATAAAATGTTAGTTAAGTCAAAATGTCTGTTACCTGCTAGACACTCAACTTTATTCTATTTCAATTTGGAAGCTGTAAGATTGCCCAGTGGTTTGAGAAGGGATAAATACGGGAATATATTTAACCAATTTTACTAAACCCAGTACTTAGCTTACGTAAAGAAGAAGATTCATGTGTTTTAAAAATTATGTTTGGCTCAGGGGAATACTCTAGTGGCTAAATTAAATTTTATTATACCTCCTATAATGTGGTCTCTGTGTACTTAAGAGTTATTTAGGCTGTGGTTTTGTTTTATATAGTTATTAGTATCATGTTGATTCATATCCACAAAAGTAGGTTACTGGATAGAGGTTCTCTTTTTGTCCCCATAATTCACTCTTTCTTGAGCCTGACTGTAATACCTTTCCAATACAGTGTATTGAATCACGTCTCAGGAGAGGAATCTCAGATTTATACACACATCCATTTTTGTTGTCACTCAAATAATAAAATATTTATGGCTCTATTTTGGGTTTTATTAATCTTTTAAGAAAACATCTATTTCAGTAGAATCTCTGGTACATGCACATATAAATGTTATTGGGTGCTTTTTACTCCTGGGAAGCATCTTCAGCAAGGTTAGAAACCCTCCAGGGAGGAAGGAGAGAAGCAGCCAAATGGAGAAGAAGGAAGAGAGACAAATACCAAAGTGACATGCTATGTTTTTTTTCCTGACTCATATTATATTTTATTATATTAACTGCTTGTTACTACCTTTATAACTTACTAAAGGCCCGATGCACGAAATTTGTGCAAGAGTAGGCCTTCCTTTCCCCAGCTGCCCGGCACCGGTTCCCTCTGGCACCCGGGACCTGGGCTTCCCTTGCAGCCCTGGTTTCGTCCAGAAGGATGTCCGGTCTAATTAGCATATTATGATATTATATTATATTGCTATATTTTATTTTCATAAACTTGTGAGACTTTTATTCACTTTTCTTCATTATGTATTTCTACATAAATCTGGTTTTTCTTTGAGATGGCAGTTTCTTATATATTTTAGTTGAAAGTTTCATTTTTGGTTTAGTCATTATAGTAAAAAATTTTATATGTCTATCATCCCTTTGGATTTTAGAACATTCTTTTCTTTCATTAAAAATATAAATTTGAGTAAATTGATTTCTTTTTTGCTCTTACCAGTCATTAGTGACAGCTGCTTATTTTCACAAGAAGAATCAAGAAGTTTATACATTGTGAGAAATATTTGAGCGACTGAAAATAGACACTATTAAAAAAGTTAAAGACTGTTTTTATTAAGGAAAAAAGGGAGAGAGGGGAAGAGGGATGAAGAGAGAATATGAAAATGTCTAAAGCATAAGAAGGAGGGAGGAAGAAGGTGAAGGCACAACATAGGTTAAAATACATTTTGTGGCAGAGACCAAGGTTGTTCTTAACTTCTTAAGAAGCACATTAATCTCTCCTGAGCCATCATTGGGTGGCTGTTAATTAAATGATACCACATCTTCTTATCTTCAGACTTTCCTAGCTCTGCAGCTAAGTGCTGAACTTGCTTTTTCAACAGATAAGATTTTCCTTTGGCAGTTACCTGTAACTTTCAATGAAAGCTTAAAGCTTCAACTGCTTTAAAGTTCTCCCTTTATTCACTTGCCAAGAAAATAAAAGTTGCTTAATTTTGCTGACTAAAATGAGTTTAGCAGTAATAGAAAAGATTAGGAGCTATCTTCTCACTCTCTACCTTTTCCAGATTTAAAGGAGTAAGATATTAAAGGTGGCATGTTATTCTGCAGGAATTTCCCAGCCAGAGCCCTTTGACACTTACCCTCTCTCGATGGTTATACTTGGATGGTTGTTTCTGTTTTTGACTGATTGGCTTTTTATTTAATTTTGCCTTCTTTCCTGTTTCCTTGCCTGTACTGGAATCCAAGCAGAATGGATTTGGAAAGTGTGGTACTTTACACTGTTTGTATGTAATTCACTAATAGGCCATCCTATCACTTAGGAGATCTTAGCTTCTCCAAGGCTGGGGAGGTTATGCTCCAGGTAAACTCCACTGGTTTCCTTTCGGTGTCCAGCATCCTGTACGGGACCCCAGCATAGTCAAGGAAGGCGTTTCGTCACTTAGGAGGGAGGAGGGAATGAGAACACAATGTGGCTGTGTTTGCTTCCTCTCTGTGTATTTGATAAACTGGAATTCACACTAAGGAATGAAGAAGATGTGTAATTCTCAAATACGAAGACCTTGAAGGATCTATAATATGTTCTTGTCATTGAGTGGTCTTGGCCAAGGAACCGGTGAGATACTGGGCGAGATCAGCAGCCTGGATTCTCCCTATTCTGCGTTAGGGGCTTTTTATTACGATTTCTTGTCTCAATTTTTCACTTTCTCCAAAACTGTCTCTGTGGTTTTTCACCTGAAGTCTTGTCCACTCCCTCACCTATTGTCTTGTCCCTTGCTTCAGTAAATTCCTTACCAGGATGCTTTTATTCTAAGATACTTGGTCTCAAGGGGTCGTATAAACCGAGCAGCATAACTGGGTGCTACATACTCATGCGATCCATGCTTGCTGGTCCTTGTACTCTTTGAAATCAAAACTTTGTCTGGTAGACATAACACATACACTTACACACATACTTCACTGTGATAAAGACACATTGTAACAAAATATATTCTTGACATAGTCTTGGGGCAAGAGAGATTAATTTGGACTGTGGAGAAGAATAAAAACCCATCAACTAATATTTTGTACATTTTTATCCTAGGTAAGGCATTGGTGTAAAACCTGAAAAAAAATACTAGATAGGTTTTCTTCTTTCAGGAAGATTATATTATAGGACATAGACACAGAAACCACATGTACAATGGCAGGAAATAACAAAGTCAGAATTACTGGTGGAGGCAGGAAGTGCTGGAAGACTTGGAAAAGGGAGGATGTCAGTCAGGGAAGGCTTCATGGAACATTTGGGCTTTTGGGGATGGATTCAAATAGGGAGGGAGGATAAGTGGATGATTGGGACAGAGGTGAAAAGTGAATGCATAACTCTAGATTGGTGAGTAAGTCACTGAGGACAGAATATATTTACTCGGACCTCGAGCTCCCTCAGGTAGAATGTGGGAGGCTGTAGAAAAGCTAGTTTGTGTTTGCAAAATAAAAGCGCTTGAAGGCTTTTCCTTTATGTCCGTTTTCAGGCTTCTTCCGTGGGACTCTTGCTAAGAGAGTGGAGTCAGCTCAAATTTTGCACAAGAGAACAATTCACCCGCTAACTCTGGTCTGCAGCATGAGGAGCTCTTTTGCTGATGGGCTCAAAACAGTCCTGCGTGGATTTGTTTTTCAAATGATAGTTTTTGCCATCTGACTCCTAGACCTCTTGAGGTTATGCATCCCAAATGGTTTGCAGTGAGGGCATCCCAGTGTGACTGCCTGGCTCACATTGAGCAGGGCTGGAAGGAGAGGATGTGTGTGTGTGTGTGTGTGTGTGTGTGTGTGTGTGTATTTTTAGAAGGCATCCAGCATTTGCAACAGCATTATTTCCTGAGAGAGAATGTGTAGGGAAAATGGACCAGCTCAAGCTAGGAGAAGAAGAGCAAATGTATAATCCAACGTGGGAGAGAATGAAAGAAAAGCATACAGAAGGGAAATGTAGTCAGCAGATATCTGACAGGCTAATGCCAAGTAAGATAATGAATTTTTGGGGGAATGATATCTGTCATTGGCAATGACTTAGCCAAGTTCATAATCATTATCATAGGGCACAAATTCACTTTTATCCAAGGTGCCAACCATCCTATGTAATGGTACACTGTTACAAATATATTTGTTGAGTCCATAGAGGCATAATAAATTGTAAGCAAGTAGAACTGTATTAAAACATGAGGAGAAGGTGGTTTTCAATAAAATCCAAATATTCAGCCCAGGAAAGATATGCTAAATGAAGTTAAATGCAAACCCATCCATAGAAGCAGCTATGGGTTTTAGGATGACACACTTACTTGAATAGCAGTTTGCCAAATGGCCAAACTTTCACATAGCAGCTCCCGTACCAGTTCTACTCTTTAACCATGACCCCTGGTATTGGTGAAGATGTGAGTTACTTGAAGTTAAGAAGTTGGATGTTTCCTACTTTGACCAAAAGGAAAGCTCTGAGAAAGATTTAGGTAAAAGGTAACCAAGGTAACAACCATCTGTCTGGAAGTCTTGAATTCCAATTTCATAAGTTAAATAAATGCTTATTGAGCACTCCTGCTATGTCAGGAGCTGTGGGTTTAAGGTTCAGAATCATAACATAGGTGGGAGGACCAGGCAAACATTGGAAGTATCCACAATGCAGAGGCAGTGATGAGGAAGTTCCAAGCATCTGTTAGAGAAAATACCTGCCATGGAGTTCATTGGGGACAGAGTGATCCCTGTGGGACAGGTTAAACAGGGAAGTCTTAGAGCATGCTTTATATAAATACTAGAGGCCCAGTGCATGGATTCGTGCATGGGTGAGGTCCCTCAGCCTGGCTTTCGGGGATTGGGCTAAAACCGGCTCTCCGACATCTCCCAAGGGGTCCCAGATTGCAAGAGGGCGGTTCTTGGGTCACGTATCCCGGAATCAGGCTCCTTCGTCTCTGGTTCCGGGTGCGTTACCCAAGAACCGCAGCTGCCAAGTCACTGCAGCTCGGCAGCTCCTGTGTTGAACGCCTGCCCCCTGGTGGTCATTGCACGTCATAGCTACTGGTCGGATGGTCGAATGGTCAGACAGTTGCTTAGGCTTTTATATATATAGATAAGCAAACCTGAGTATAGAAGGTGGGGTGGGTAGCAAAAAAATATCCAAATGAGTTTGTAGAGTGAGAGGGCTTATTGTCTTAATTCATCACAAATTTGCCAGGGAGGTAAATGGCAGTTGGGCCAGAGACAGGGGAAATCCACACTATGAAGGCCTTTGCGTACCAGGCTGAGGAGGTGGAACTTTTACCTCTGCATCTGTGGGACACTGACAAATTCTGAAGTAGCAACATGTTTCCAGAAGGTTTTGCTTATGTAGAATTGAATGTAAAGAAATGAGAGAAAACTCGTGGCACCTGTTAGAAAGTTCTTGCAGGAATCGAGACATGTGAGGGAAAGTTGAGAGAGAAGAACATGTGCAAAGTAATAGAGAAGGATGACCTCACAGAACGTTTTGAGTGAAGTGCAAAGTAAGTGTAATGAAGTCCAAGAAAATGCTGGGGGCTAAGTGAAATTAAGTGAGATACAAAGGGCAGATATTGTATATTTCACTTCTATGAGGCTCCTAGAATAGTCAAATTCATGGAGACAAAAATATAGGAAAGTGGTTGCTAGAAGCAGGGGGAGGAGGAAATAGGGAATGAGCATTTAATGGGTACAGGGTTTCAATTTGGGATGACAAAGTTTTGCAGATGGATAATGGTGATAGTTGCACATTCATATTAGTGAATATAAATGTGTGCAGTTCATTATTATTTTAAGTGTGCAATTCAACTTAAGGCTATTGAATTGCACACTTAAAATAATTAAAATGGTAAATTTTGTTATGTAGACTTTTCCACAATAAAAACAAAATCCTAAGGTAAAAAAGGTGCTGTGGTTTGGCATAGTGAGTAGAAGATTGGTGGACTGGAGGAAGATATCATGAAGAATGATGTCTCATTCTGAGTCATAATGAGACTCAATGAGACTGAATATGGCTCATTTAAGTCATACTAAGTTTGAGGAAAGAATATATTCAAGTACATATTTTTCATGGTTTTGCGAAGTTCTCAGTGGCCATAGTGGTCTTAGAATAATGGCTCTCCTATGATGGAAACTTGTTAAAGCAGATGTGTTTCTAGCCTACTGTCTTTAACACAGAGACTGTCTCTTCTGAACACTGTTCTAAAGTCTGGTGTTAAGATCCATCCCTAGAGTTCTGTGAAGGAAGGAGAAGAAATAGTTTGAATGGAAATTAATAAGAGTTTAAACCCTTCGATTGCTTCAGTTATGTGAGAATGGAATAAAAGAAGCTGTATCAGGACAAGGAACTGGTATATGTGGGAATTTGTGGCCTTAGAATGTTGATAGTTGGTATATTTTGTTTATCTGTTGTATATGCTAATTCATGCATTTTAAGGCCCCCTTGATATGTCATTTCTCTTTTGTATGTCAGTGATTTAGGAGCTACACTTGTAGGAATAATCCCACCTCATTCAGCTCCAAGATTATTGAAAAAGGAAACATATTTACTAGAGAACCTCGGGGTTAACTTCTGAATTGATTCAGGAGATTTAAAATCTTGTATCTTCTAATAGCTGGATTCTGAATGTTGGGCAAAGTTCTCGGCAGTCATAGAAAGAGATACCCAGCAAAATAAAAGGTTGACAATTTATGAATTTTTATAATTTTGTTGAATGTTTTGAAAGGTATTGCCTGTTTATAGAATGCATTGTTAGACACTGTGACAATGAATCATTTTTGTTAATGTTTGTGTAAACTCTTAGAGCATATTGTTTATAAATATATACAATTTGCATCATATGCATATTTGATTGTGAGCAATAAATACTTTTTGTTCACTTGGAACCCAAAGAACATACTACTCTATCACTGTGAGACAGGTTCATTTTAAGGTAAACTTTAAGTATACTTGGTGAGTTTCTTTATCTTGTTTAATATCTTTGTATTTTCAGAATTTCAAAATCATTGCTCTCATTTGCATTGACATTTAAAACATTAAGATTCAAAGGGAATTATATTTTAAAAAATCAGACCTCTGCTAGTTGCTGCTGTAGATAGTTTTTTAAAAAAATCTTATTGATAATACATTGCAGATGAGTTACCTATGGCTCTTATTTTAACTTACCCAAGGTTAGATAGTGGTAAATTCAAGCACTGGCCCCTGTGTTTTATCTGTTATGCTTCTTCACTTTTGACGTAATTAACAATAGATGAACTTGTAGTCACTTATCTCTTTGTTGACATTAAGGAAAGATGAATCATGAGGGATAGCTGAATCTTAAATATGTTTCGTTGGCCCACAGTGGGGACCAAATTTTCTTTTAAAAAATTAATTGTAAATATTTAAAATCTACACACATACATAACAATCTAGATTTTTGAAATCCCTGAAAGTCAAAATAGCTGACAATACTTTCACACACTCTTTTATGGCAATATTTGATTGGAACTAACTAGTGGTTCTATTTCTGGTTTACTGTATTCTCAAGTACTTTTCCATCCATCCTACCTCACTCATTTTTTGTTCTGTTTGACCCATAAAGGTATGCTAATTTATGATCCTTGACATTAATAGCATAGAAATAAAAATTAAGGACTACTAACTAAAGTGTGGCCTCAGAGTTTAGAAAAGAGGTTAAGAAGTTCTTAACCAAAGTGGAGCTCTTCTCTTCTCAATGGTAAAATAGACTGATGATATTTTCATGGCTTTGACTACTAGAAGCATTTTTCATTGAGAAGAGAATGGGATTTAAGGCTCCACAAAGCTTTCATTATGTTTTGCTGTGTTTTTAGAGCCAAAGTGGAAAAATTGCAGGTGGGTTTCTGATGTACTAACAGCTAGTCCAGGAAATTCAGGCCAAAAGCTCATCGTTGGGTTCCAAGTGGTTTACCATAGTGGCCTTTCACTAAAAGAAGTCCATTTAAGTGAAGTCAATGGGCTGCCTCCACTGTGCTCCCTGAGTGAGTTAATTCCTCACAGAAGGCATTTCCAGGAAAAAAAGGGGCAGAGATGCTTAAATGGCATGTCAGGATGTGTCCTCTGAAGCCCATTAAGCAGAAAAGGCCATGGTATCAACATTTTTTTCGTGAGGCACTGACCTCTTGTGATAAATTGGTGTGTCACGGATTATACAGCTTGGTCCAACTCTTTTGAGATCTGGAAATACTTTTTTTAGAGAAAGAAGGAAAAGGGGGAAGTGTGGAGGCTGGAAATATACACAAACATTTGATTTGTTCAGACACTTCTCCTGAAAGGGCAGTAAACATGCTTAGCTTATTTTATGGCTGAGATCTTTTTATGTTTGTGCAACTCCATTCTCCAGATCCCCCTTCACACGTAAATCCACTCCATCCTGCCGAAACCAGGTGGTGCTGCTGGGAATGATGTTGCTGCTTCCAACATGATGACTTGGCTGCATTTGTAGTGCTGTCAGATGTTTTACCTTCCAGAGAAGGGGATTATATGGGACCAGGCACCACTCCAACATTTTATCTGTGTTGTTTGCATTTGGAAATATATCTCAAAGTTTGGATCTCCATTTGCATGGAGGATAGAAACCTAAGTGAACACTTTTCTTTCATAGTTTCCTTTTTTAAATTTTGATTGTCCTTTTTGTGCCCCAGAAATTCCCCAAGAAAATATAACATGAAGAAGAAAAAATATATGCATCAGAATTATGCCTTAAAACAAAATATTATTGGAGCATATGTAACTTTTATCCAACAATGTTATCATGGTATTTTGGCTTGGAATTGAAAAGATATATATTCTTGGTGTCACCTACATTGCCTACGCATTTTAATTTGAGGGCTACCTGTCCAAACTCTCTTTGTTGGAATTCTGCCAAATATCACCCATCTTTGAGACTGTGACTGGAATTTCCATCTCTTTTGTTTCATTTCCTCTGGTATAGACAATCATGTGTTGGGTGGTTAGCATCTTTCCTTTGTCTTTAGCTCCCCCTGAGCATAGGAAAAAAATGCATCCTATAGGGCAGTCTATTACCCTCTATTTGTAGGCACTCTTAATCTATGAACTAAAGAAATTTAATTATGAGAATATGGTATTAGCAAACATTAGGTTGGCAAGCTTCATAAGACTGTTGATGGACCTGTACTTTCCCAGATGCGTGCATGTTAACCTAGATTACTCCTAGTTTCCAGCATAAGTGCAGAGGAATGTTATAGTGTCACTCCTTCTCTTTTATTTCTACTTAAAAGGGCCCTGTTACCATTTTCTACTCTTATATAATCAGATCTCCTCTTGGATTTAAGATCCTCTTTGAGAGAAGAACTTTTGAGGGCCTTCTCATTAATTCTGTCTTTTAATTTATCAAAGACTAGCCAACTATGGCCCATGGGTCAAATCTGACCCACTCCTTGTTTCTGTAACAAAGCTTTATTGAAACACATCATATTTATTTATATATTGACTATGGCTGCTTTTGCTCTATCATGGCTCTATTGTAGACTACAATAGCAAGAATTACTAGAGACTAAATGGATTACGAAACCTAAAATGTTACTATCTTATCCTTTGCAGAGTAATTTGCCAAATGTTGAACTATGCATTCATTTAAGACACACTTATTAAGTGTGTAAAATTTTACTATGTATGGATGCTATAGATCTAAGTATAACAGATATAATACTTTCTCTCAATGAGCTAACAGTCTTGTGGAAGAGATAGACACATAGCAATAGCTTAACCACAAAATAAATGTTCTAAAAGTGAATTTAGTATAGAATAAGGAACAATATTCTATTGGGAGGGCCAGAAGTGTTGGTTTAGAAGAGGGCTTCATGAAGAGGCAGGCTTTGAATTTTTTTGACTTGCAGTACAAAGAGAACTTATCCAGGTAGAGGATGGGAGCCCTAGGCCACATTTCTTGCAGAAGGAAAAACGCGAGCAAAGTCGCAGATGAAGAAAATAGGACTTCTTTGGAAAACAGCAAATAGTTCAGTATGGCTGAAGCTGAGATCCTGAAGGACTTTCACCAGCTAAAAAACTTGTACTATGTGGAGCTATTAGAGTTTTTAAAATGGTGTGGTGAGGAACGGAACAAAGGGGAGGAAGAATTAGAAGCTGGTTCATCTTGCTTGCGTAGATATGTACAGAACTTCTCTACATATACCTTTCTGTTCTCTAGCTAGGATATCATCTTATCTATTTGCCTTAAAAAAATTCTTTTTGGGAAAAGCAAGGGGAGAAATACTCTCATTCAAGTGAAATCATTATTATCCCACTTTAAGTTGGCATTTTTGGGGGGGTGGGGAGCGTTCTCTAGGGGAGGTGTTGGGCGCTCATTTTAATCTTTGTTGTGAGAAGGCGACAAGTATCACTTTCAATTTACCCCAGTGCATGGAGGAGAATCCTACCAATTCTCAATGATTATTACAAGATAGAAGGAAGCTGTTCACTGTAAGTATTACATCAGGTGGTAATGAATGTACCATTCTTTCCTAGGGTCTGTCAGAGCTTTTTTATACTTGAAATGAATTGCTCTTCACATGGCAGTGGGAATTAAACAAAAGGAATGAATAGTGTTGTCTTTGCCCTGAAAACTCCTCTGACTTTTTAATGAAAATATAATATTAATTAATAGATAGCACTAATAGAGATTAACACAACCTGTCAATTTATTTTCCTTCTATCAGAAATGATGTTTTTAAATTTTTTACTGTGGTATTTATCTCTGTTCAGCTTCAAATCCCTCTTATCCCTCTTTGAAGTCTTAAAAGGACAGTGTTGCTATCACACATCAGAGCTCAGAAATTGTCTTCCAAATCCCTGATCAATTGGGTTATCCAAAGGGTAGCAATAATGAGCATTTACATAAACTTTCAGCATAGAAAGTGCCTTTAACATGGATTATCTCGTTTACCTTCAAAAACTCGTGAGGTAGATGCTACTCTTATCTCCCACAAGTCGAAAATGGAAGTTTTATGAAGTTGACTTTTTCCCTCAAGATCTCATATTAAGTAAGTGGCAGAGTTCAGAATCAAAAGGCTGACTTCAGCATTTCCGCTTTTTAAATTCTCCTGGATTAATTTTTTCCCCCCTGAAATACTGCACAAATGTAACCAACAGCGTCAGAAGCAATGGCTCCTTGCCATCAGAAACAGTCAAAGGGGGAGGATAGGTTTCTCAGAGGAAGCGATGTTGACCACGTGTGCTCATCAGGCAGAAGATCCACTGCAGAGATTTTACCTCTTTCAGGCTACAATGAACTTTGCAGGCCAAAAACAGTTCACATCATTTCTGAAATACTGCACAAATGTAACCAACAGCGTCAGAAGCAATGGCTCCTTGCCATCAGAAACAGTCAAAGGGGGAGGATAGGTTTCTCAGAGGAAGCGATGTTGACCACGTGTGCTCATCAGGCAGAAGATCCACTGCAGAGATTTTACCTCTTTCAGGCTACAATGAACTTTGCAGGCCAAAAACAGTTCACATCAGAGAGCACACAGCTTCTAAACCAAGGCCAGCATCCAAACTCACTTACATAGCCCCCCATTCCTTTCTCCATCTCTCCCCCAACCTCTTTTTTTAAATGGTGGGCTCTGTCTCTATACTTGCAAGGTCTTGATAATCTTGGGTATTTCGTTACTTAAATGACCTCGGTAGCCTTGCTTTGTCAATTCAACAATTGTAATTAACCCAAGTAACGTTTTTGAACACCTATGATGTGTTAAAATGCTCCAAAGTACCCCAGATAGTGTATTATGGAAAAGAGTAGGCTTATAGTACACTCTTGATATACAGAAAACTTCCATCTTAGCTGCCATCCTTGGTCCTGGACTCTCCTAGACAACCTTGGTCTGTTGTAGCCCACATTTCCATGTGACAGTGTTGGTGATGATACCCTTGGAAAGACTCGATGCAGGTTTGGTGCTGATGGCTGCCATTAAAGTGAGGCTTTTCAGATGGTTTATGGGTTAAATGTCTGAATGAGTCTTAGATATTATCTTCAAAGTCTAATGAGCATTCTTTGACTTTGCAGAAGAGCACAAGGTTGTGGGGAAGAGATACAAATGAAAAAGGCCTCTTTCTGCCTTTTCTCTTTGGTCCTTCCATCCTGAATTGCTAGCTTAGTGATTTGCAGGTGCTCTTTTATAGACCAATATTGATCCATGATTACATTATTCAAGTCTTGGCAAAATAAGAAAAATGTGTTTATAAATTTTGTTTCAGGAAATTATGTTGGTGACAATGACAGTTTGAGAAGAAAACAATTGCTTGGCAAGGTAAAGTTTTGCAATCTTTTGTTGATTCATTACACTTTTGGGGCACTTTTCCTGGCCCATTCAATACAACCGTCTGGGTACTGCTCTTTCAGCTTGCCAGGGTTTAGGCTCACTGAGTCGGACAATTGTTTTGGCTCTAGAGTCCAGGGTCTAGACAGATGCTATAATGGTCATTTTTCATCTTTGCAGACTTGAGTATATGACTTTCAAAAGCATAATTAGTGTCAGAGATGCCATGAATGGCGCAGGGAATGTTGTGGACTGAGAGCCCAGTGATGCCATTTACACAACAGTAGATTTTCAGTCTATGTACATGGCACCCGTGGATTGGTGCCGTGCCCAGCTTTCCCAACCTTATGTGGCAGTCTTGACTGTTTGGGTCACTGTGGTCATAATGTAACGTTTATCTTTCCCATAATTAGCTGATTATTGCCACAGACTCTATTTGTTCCCTCCTTGTACCTATTGATGAATTCTAGGGTCACTTTATTCTTGTGACTCGTTGAGAATCCAGTGTTTGTTCTCCATTAAAAGTTGACCTGAGGCTTTATGGCCAAGAAGAAGAGATACTGAACTGCAGTATTATATGTGATAATCACACTGCTTATTTTCTAAAAGTGTTTAAAGGAGGTAGAATTAAGAGTGGAAAGAACTTGGCCTGAGACTTGTTAACTGTGTGACCTTGTGGTAGATGCTTAACTTCTTTAGAGTTTTAATATTCTCATATGCAAAATGGAGATAGCAATGTACACTTGGCAATTGTTTTTCTTTGGGTAAAAATTAGATGAGATATGGATGTGGAATGTTTGAGACAGGGTCTAGCACATATTAGCTGCATACATTAGCTGCCCCCAACATGAACATTAACTGTTCCTCATCCTTTTCATCTTGTTGTTGAGCTCTGTTATTGTAAGGATTGTTGTGTATTATTTTAAAAAATGTTTTCATTGATTTTTTTTTTAGAGAGAGAGAGGAAGGGAGAGGGGAAAGGGAGAGAGAAATAGAAACATTGATGAGAGAGAAACATTGATCACCACCCACTGGGGATTGAGTCTGCAACCCCGACATGTGCCCTGACCAAGAATTGAACAAGCGACTCCTTAGTGCATGAGTGAATGCTCAACCACTGGGCTACACCATCTGGACTGTTATGTCTTCTTGGTAGATTGACTCTTTCATTATTATGTAGTATCCTTCTCTGTATCTGGTAATTTTCTTTTCTCTAAAGATCACTTCATCTGATATTAGTATAGCTAAGCAGCTTTTTTTTGATTGGCGTTTCCATTGTATATATATTTGCTACTGTATTAGTATATTTCAAATGAGTTTCCTGTAGATAGCATATAGTAGGGTCATTACAAAATTTTGATGATTTATGTTTTAATTTATGTATTTAAACCCTTTATATTTAATGTAATTTTTGATATGTTAGGATTTAAGTCAAGTCTGTCACTTTATTTGTTTTGTTTGTTTAGTTTTATGTTTCTCTCTTTCCCCTTTTCTACCTTACCTGTGGGTTACTTTAACATTTTTCTGTGTTACATTTTGCTCTACGTTAGTGTTTTTAGTATATATCTTTATAGAATTTATTTTGGTTTATGCAACTTTATTAAAGAAAATCAAATCAATTACTAGCAGAGCTATAAGTTAATCACTCATCCATTGACAACTTGCATCACTTATTCAGTACTATGTTAAATAGTTTATTGAAAGATAGATTAACTAATAGCTCTAAGATGCCTAACAATTTAAGTAAAAAATTTCAAACCGTTTGAGACCCTATTTTGGAATACAAAGTGTGTTTGACTTCCAATTTCCATTCTCTGTGGAACAAGAACAGGTCATTCCTTTAGTGACATGCACAAAATACATCACATTTTCTGTTCTGTTGATGCTATAAATTCAATACCAATTCTCCAGCCACATTGGTTATGAGCATAAAGTATACCATGGAACCTCAGATCTCTAACAGTGAAAGGCTTAAACAAGAATGGATGCTGCTAGAATAATGCTGCTTCCTTTGATGAGACAACAGAGCATCCATCTTCCTCCCCCTGATGATTTTTTCAGCAAGTTAGAGCAGTGAGGAATGGTTTTAGTATCATAACTGAGTTAGAGTGAAGACATTGGCCACATAATATACATGCTCTGCTTAAAAGAAAATTCTGAATCTTGAGCAACTATACTCTTATACCTACTTTATAGTTTCTAAAAGCAATTATTGTTCAAAGTGGGAAGAAGTTAAGTTTTATCAGATGAGCATGTGAATGAATGGAGGGAGATAAAAAAATTAATTTAAAATAGGTGAGGACTGATAGGAGAACAGCTGGAAAGAAAAAGAAAAAAGAACAGGTACTCTTATACCTACTTTATAGTTTCTAAAAGCAGTTATTGTTTAAAGTGGGAAGAAGTTAAGTTTTTCAGATGAGCATGTGGATGAATGGAGGGAGATAAAAATTAATTTAAAATAGGTGAGGACTAATAGGAGAACAGCTGGAAAGAAAAAGAAAAAAGAACAGTAATTCAAAGTTTATTCCAGCTATAATACAGGCTATTCTTATTTATCCTCACTTGAGGATTTTTTTTTTAGAGAGAGAGAGAGAGAATGGAAGGGAGAGAGAGAGAGACAGAGAGAGAGAGAGAGAGAGAGAAATATTGATGTGAGATAGACACATCAACTGGTTGCTTCCTGCATATACCCCGACTGGGCTGGGGATCGAGCCTGCAACTGACTACATGCCCTTGACTGGAATCAAACCCACGACCCTTCAGGCTGACGCTCTAACCACCGATAAAAACCAGCTAGGGCAGTTATTCTTATTTTGAAGTAGCATCACATGGCATACTTCTGAATCCATTCCCAAGATATTCTGTCATACTTATTTCTGTCTGTTTTACAGATCCTTGGTGATCTCTGGTTACTAGGGGTCATCTGGGTTTGGATTACATAGCAGTGAACAAATAGATAGAAGAACTTTAGAAATAGTTAAAGCAGGAGACCACTGTGATCTTAGACTATTGAGACAAATGCTGCCATTACTGTTGATATTTGGATGATAAATTCTTGTAAATTCAACCTTGGGTGGTTTGAGGGGGTAGTCTGTAGGAAAATGAATTGTCAAAAAGAATATGCTGCCTTTATATGGGCTGTCATTAGGTCCCATAACTGTGGCTTGCCAATGGGACATTAGAATTTTTGAAAATAGTTTTCTCAGTGGTTGCCCTAGAGATGACCTTATATTATCTTCTAAAGACAGACTAATTTATATGCCTGAAGTTCAAGTCAGATATTCCAAATCTCCTTTACCTTTCCCTGCCCTCCCACTGAATTATGGGGAGAGAAAAGCACACATTATTAATGCGTGTAAGTATTCTCAAGTAAATGTGTAAATTATATGCTTGAGTATGTATTTTAAAGTACAAAAATAAAAAGTTGTTAAATATTGGAATTTTTTACCACTACCTGCCATCACCCTTTTTATGTGTTTTATTTTTGCTATTGATCTACACATGAAGTTATATAGAGATTCTTTTTATTTTCGAAACAGGATTATTTTTTATTTGATTAGTTTCCAGTGTTCAAGAGCCTGATCACTGTGTGTTTATTGACCAAATTTTAGAAACCATGACAGCTCAGGAAACAGAATTTATTTCTTCCAAATAATCTATTTACAGTCAGAAGAAACCTCTCCTGAATTGTGTTGTAATTATTTCTTTGCTTTTAAAAATATTATGCCATCTATGTCTTCCTGTTTTGCCTGATTTTGAACTTCATGTAAGTGGAAATATCCATTTATTTTCTTTTGTATCTTGCTGCTTTTGCTTAATATTATTATGAAATTCATTCATGGGGTTTTAGGTTAGATATAAGTTAACAGGTAAACTTTATACTACCTAACAGGACAATTGGAAAAATAATTGAACAGAGATTTCAAAAAGGAGGACACTTAAATGGCCAAAATTATATTAAAAGTGCACAGCCTCACTAGTAATCAGAAATATGCAAATAAAAGAAAAAAAACACTAAACAATACCACCATTTACCTGCCAGATTTGAAAAACTTTAGAAATGTGACATTTTTTTGTTGGTGAAAGTGAATAGCAGTAAGGATTTTCATACCCTGCAGGTTGGGAGCAAAATTTATAGTGCAACCATTTTTGAAAACCCCCTGGCACAATGTGGGGCAAGACCTTAGCAGTTCCTCCCTTGCCTGTGTAACACAGAAACTCTGAGGCACATGTGAATCAGGACTCCTGTCAGTAATATTTACAGTTAGATTATTCACAGTTGCTCCAAACTAGAAAGAACTGGATAAATCAATTGTAGTAGATTCATAAAATAGAATGCTATATACAGCAACAAAAATGAGGACAGTGACATTCACTTTATATTTCAGTGAATTAAGTTTATCTCTTCTCCATTTTGTCAGTTATGGACTATGTCTAGTGAAATTTTGGGAGTTTCCTCCTCCAACTAACATAATCTGTAGAAAAGCTCCATTTCTCATGTTGAAAACAGTTCACCATATTTATTTATTTATTTACTAGAGGCCCAGTGCATGAAATTCGTGCATGGGTAGGGTCCCTAGTGGCTTCTGGCTGCCAGCTGGGGCCTCCCTTCCCCAGCTGCTGGCTGCCTGCCAGGGCCTTCCTTCATTCCGTGCCACCCCCTGGTGGTCAGTGTACATCATAGCAAGCGATCAAACTCCTGAGGGGACACTTTTCATATTAGGCTTTTATATACATAAACTAGAGGCCCGGTGCACAAAAATTTGTGCACTCGGGGGGGTCCCTCAGCCCGGCCTGTGCTCTCTCGCAGTCTGGGA
>NW_005356674.1:10918134-10933469 GCF_000412655.1 Myotis brandtii
CGGCCGCCATCTTGGTTGGGTTAATTTGCATATAGTCACTCTGATTGGCTGGTGGGCGTGGCTTGGGGGCATAGTATAGGTACGATCAATTAGCATCTTTGAATTTTATTAGTGTAGATTTTGAGGTAGCATCACATGGCATATTCCTGAGTCCATTCCCAAAAAGTCTGTCGTACTTACTTCTTTTTTTAAAATGTCTATTTTATTTTTTTGTTAATCCTCACCCGAGGATATCTTTCCATTGATTTTTAGAAAGAGCAGAAAGGAGAGGGAGAGACACATGGATTGGTTGCCTCCTGCAGGGGCCCTAACTGGGGTGGGGGATCTAGCCTGCAACCGAGTTACATGCCCTTGACTAGAATCAAACCCTGAACCTTCAGTCCTCAGATTGTCACTCTAACCACTGAGCTAAACCAGCTAGGGCTATGCTCATTTTTTATTCAAATAAAATCTAAATGACTTGCTGCATATTTTTTTTCAACTCAAAGAACAAAGCAAAATTTAAAATTGTGGTGCTCTCAACAGGTCAGCCCAGTGTGGTCCTACCTGCCACACAGCATGGTCTCTGACATTTGAAAAAAGCTCTTTGGGAATTCCAGAAAGCAAAATGCTGCAGAGATCAAGGTAGCAGACAGAGTTCAACTGAAAGGGAAAATACTATTTGGTGTTTATTTTGATAATCTATACCTGGGGACATTTGAGAATAAATTGTTCAAAAATTTGTGATTGGGCTTAGAAGCTGATGAATGAATTTGCAATCTTCGAGTCTTTTTATTTTTACTTTTTTTAAGCCCATGAAGGATTAAGGAGGAATGGGGAAAAGGTGAGCACTCCTCCCAGTTCTGGTGGAGCACCAGGCATTCTACATCTAGTTTAGACTTAGGAGATTTCATTCTAAGCTTTTGGAAAGTGACCTGATATTTGCTCACAGCTCCCTTTAGCATCAGTTTACAGCTGCTGGAGCAGCAATTTGTGTTTTCAGGGGGTGATTCTATGTAACTAGGCACTGCAGGTCTGGCAAAGCCTGGACAGTGCTCTGTAAGTCAGCTCTAACCTCTCAGCAGTGGGATAGCAACAGCAACCATTTACTCACCTGACTTTGATAGCATTTGCTAAGTTTTCCAGGCATACATGCCAGACTGAAATGGCAGCGGACCAGGATTTTATGCATATTGGAGACATTCAATTATATTTCCAAGGGAGAATTTGGCATTCAAATCCAAGCTTCCTTTTGCCTGCAGGTATAATAGAAAAGCACTGTAGTGCAGAATAGATGTGTCAAGGTGTCTTCCGGAGGGGAGGAAACCCAGACTGTTAAATGAAGATCATAGAAATGTCTGCTAGGACACACCCCAAATACTGTCTGCCTGGTCTTAGTTCCTCTATTTTGGTTGATCCAAGATCCACCCCCCAGCCTGCTGGACTGAGGCATCTGTAGCTAATCTGGCTCCAGTTAGTGCTCTCCTTCTGGATTGGAGCGTTTAACCTCAATTTACCAAGCGTGATCCTGATCCCTGTGGATAAGCCTCCTGCCGTCTGGACCACGGTTACATAAATTCTGAGTGTTTAGCTGTATTGCATTAGCGGCCTGGTCAGCTACCAGGTCTTCAGTTTTCCCATCTGTAAAATGAAAGAATTAGACTAAATGGCTCTTACATCTAGATTGATTAGCTTTGACCTGAGCTTGTCTTTCAACAAGATGCCTTTGCCTTCCAAGATGGATTTTTGCATTCAGGCTGGAAACTGTTAGCTTAGCAAAATATCCTAAATTGCAAAATACCCTAATCTTCTGCCTATTCCTGGCTAGACATCATCATTTCCTGAGGATCCAGCAAGGCGTGTACTAGTGTCAGTCCTGAATAGCCACAAAGACAGCTAACAAGGAGAATTATTTATAATGTTAACTTTGTAATAATTTTAAGATTAGGAGTTCTTAACTTTAGGCTCAGGGACTCCAGAAATGTGTGTGTGTGTGTGTGTGTGTGTGTGCCTGTCTCCTCATTTTCTTCGTGAAAGAGGGTCCAATGCTTTTACCAGTTTCTTTACACAAAGACCTGAGAACCTTTGATTTGAGGTGTATCTTGCATAGTAAGAAAAGCATACATTTGGGCAAAATTTCTAAATGTAGTCAATGCACTGTACATTGAACATATGGATTTATGTGTTAAGCGAACATCTTCCCATATTTTTCCTTGTAAAACTTCAGTAGACGAATTTTAATGCAGGACATCACAAGCAGACACCTCTAGGATTGCATTTATTTCCCTTCAGTGTTGGTTTCTATCTCCTTTCCTCTCCCTCTCCCTGCCTTCCTCACATCTTTCTTCCTCTCCCTCACTATTTCTTTGATCTTCTTTCTCCTTTTCTTCTGCCCCTCTCCCTCCCCCTCCAGTTTTCTTCTCTATCTCTTTTGTCAAATAGCTTTAGGGCAGAAATAACACCTTCTTTACAATTGTATTCGCAGCTCCCAAGTCACTTCCTAGCATGTAATGGTTCCTAAAAAAATTATTGTGTGAACATATAAACAAAGCATCCAGAACTGAAGTTGTTCTTATTATTTCAACTGTAAGGCAGTCAGGTTGGATCTGGGAAAGTGTGGAAAGTATTCCTCAGGAAGAGTTCTGGGTCATCTATGGATCAGAAAGGTACGATTTGCTGAAAGTGATGCATCTTCTCAAGTACGAGCAAGGCCCCAGGGTTTTGAGATGTCTGTTGCGGTTGTCAGTTTCCAAGGTGGCCTACAGCCATCCCTGCCTGGTATTCACACCCTTTTATAGTCTCCTCATGGTACCAGGGTTGTGTAACCAGTGGCCTATGGTTGAAATGATGGTATGCCACTTCCAAGATTAAGTTATAAAATAGTACAGTCTCTCTCTCTCTCTCTCTCTCTCTCTCTCTCCCTCCCTCCCTCCCTCCCCCCCTCCCCATGACCATTACTTGCTCTGGGGAAAGCCATGACATGATCAGCCCTATAGACCCACAGGAGGAAGCATCCCTTAACAGCCATGTGAATGAGGTAGGATCCTCTAGACCAGCGGTTCTCAACCTGTGGGTCGCGACCCCTTTGGGGGTCGAACGACCCTTTCACAGGGGTCGCCTAAGACTATTGGAAAACACATATATAATTACATATTGTTTGTTGTGATTAATCACTATGCTTTAATTATGTTCAATTTGTAACAATGAAAATACATCCTGCATATCAGATATTTACATTATGATTCATAACAGTAGCAAAATTACAGTTATGAAGTAGCAACGAAAATAATTTTATGGTTGGGGTCACCACAACATGAGGAACTGTATTAAAGGGTTGCGGCATTAGGAAGGTTGAGAACCACTGCTCTAGACTCAGTCAAGCCTTAGATTATGTAGCTGATACCTGAGAGACCCTGAGCCCAAATCACCCAACTATGCAATTCTTAGATTACTGACCACCAGAAACAGCAAAATTATCAACATTTGTTGTTCTAAATTGCTAAGTTTGGAGTAGTCTGTTACGTAACAATAGATAACTAGTACAATTTTTGGGTTACACCTCTGGGTGGTGGTAGACAGAATTAACGAGTTGGCATTAGCTAATAAGCTTTTACTTTCTGTTTTGCTGATTTATATACAGGCTGGGGCAGACACAGCTCTGACAGTTAGATTATGTCCTTGGGGAAATAATTTTTCTCTTTAGAATTCCTGTTTATCATACGTATAGTGAAGAAATTGACATCCCAGCACTGTATAATTTTTCTGTATGAAATTGAGTTCTATAACTCCTAATGAGCCCAGCATCAACTTGTTTCTAAGAAGAACATTTTTTTCCCTCTAATTAACCACAGATATAATAACTTACCCACTAACATAGAATATACTCATTTACAGTCAAAGGAAATTATGCTCCTCAAAGTCAGGACTGTCTTGTGCACTCCTATAGCTCCACTTCTAGTACAGTTATTGATATATGCACAGTTTAGTAAGCATATGTTGAGAACCTGAATTGCTGGAGAAGAGGAGCATCTGCTCTCATGGGTATTACATCCACTGATACTGACTTTGGGACTTGAGGCAGGTGAATGTGCTCTGAGAACTTTGGCTTGGGATCCAATAAATTTTGCTGGTATTTTTGACAGGCAGAATCACCCTGCTTAGAATGAAGGGTGAAGATTAGAAGCTGGGTGTGGGGAAGGATTAAAACTAGGTTGATCGGCTCTGGCTGATGTGGCTGTTTGTTGATCATCATCCTATGCACCAAAAGGTCTCTGGTTCAATTTCCGGTCAGGGCACAGACCCAGGTTTGGTCCCCAGATGGCATGTGTGTGATGTTTCTCTCTTTCTCCCTCCCTGTCTTTAAAAATACACCAATAAAAACATATGAAAAATACACAAAAAACTAGGTTGGTCATACCCTATTGTGAGTTTGTTACCATCCTTTATCATCTTTGAGTCTTTATCCCATTTATATCTATATCTTTACCTATATCTGTATCTGAGTCTATATTTATTCATGGACATCTCATCTCTCCTTAGATATCTCCATCTATTGAAGATTATTATAATTATCGTGGGAGATTTGTCCTAAGCTTTAGCAGGTGTTATTTGTTACATCTGTTACTCTGCTACATTTCAGTAAACTTTACCAGAGTGAAGCATCTGTCTGCTACTTACATATAAACAAATCAAAGTGAACATATCTAGCACCATCATTTTTTTAACATCATTTTTTTAAAACTTGGAAAGCCTTATCAATAAATGATATTGTTGTCATGGAACGTGTGCAGTGTAAATGCATTTTCCGCCAGCTATGCATTAGGCTCTCACAAGGGCAAGGGAAATTGAAACTGTCTTTCTAATGGATCATAAATCTTGGAAATGATTTGAATTCATGGATTAAATGTCAGCTTTGAAAGCATTTGCTGCTTTATCCTGGATCTTAAAAGAAAGAACATTTCTATGACAAATCCAATTAGTGCATTTTCATATTCTACATTGTAGTTTTCCAGAATAATATTCTTCAAAGAAATAATATGGCAGCCTGATAATCTTTCCTATTAGAAGATTTTTATTATTATTAAGCTTCTTTCTGCTGAATTAGAAAATGCTTGGGGATTAAGAACACGAAGGTGAGTGTTGTACTAACATGTCGATTATGATTAAAAAATGGTGGATCGCCCCACAGAAATACCAAATGTTATGTTAGCTAATAAATGGCTAACTCAGCTGTATGGGTGTGACTGGGGTAAAATCCGAATTTCTATGTAATTTCCTTCACGTTTCTCCCCTCCACTTACGCAGCTCCTAAGAGAAGGAAATTGTGACTACTTTCTTGACTTGGAATAAATAACTTTGGCAACTTCAACACGTCTCTCCTTGCCCAAGCGCAAATGAAAAGCTTTCTGTGAAAACAAGCAGCTTCCCTTTTGGTCTGGGGACTTGTTCCAGGCGCTGCCTCCCGTCCTTTAATTAGAGATCTTACACACTCTCTCTCTGACCTATTTTCTGTTGCTTCACATGTTCATACGATCTCTTCCCCGAGTCTCTGCAGACTGACAGCATCTTCTGATGTGCACCAAGCGTCGTCTTTCCCAAGGATCTTCTTTAGATCCCATCCTCCTTGACTCCTCCCTGCATCCTGAGGAAATGTGATGCCCTCCCTATGTTTGACACCAAGACACCTCTGTCTGAGCCAGAGCCTAGCGCTCCTCTCTCCAGCTTCAATAAGAGAAAAGAGTGAGCTTTTGTGGTTTGCTCCATGGCCCGATGGCCACGGGGCCATTTTAAGGAAGACTTGGGGCATGGTGCACATTTCCTCCTCTAGTTGAAATTTTAGTGGCAGTCCAAGGCTTTGTGATTGCATATTGTCAAGGTCATTAGTTTTTACAACATAATCTCAGGCTCATGAAGTTAGATGCTCTATAGGGTTTTAAAGAGGTGGATTGTGTCTAAAATTGGTTGTAAAATACCACATTGAGCTATATGATACTTGGCCCTTTGGCCAGACTTTCACGGTTAATAGGGGCTAACTGCCTATCTTTCAGGAGAATTCTCCAGCTCTGATGCACCCAGAGGGAGCGGTTTCTGTGGCTCTTTAAGTAACACTGTCTTAATTTGTGCACTTTAACTTTCATATATATGCTCCCTTCTACCTGCCTCGGCATGATACTGACCCCATCTTCATCAGTCTAGAATGACACAGGCTTATCATTGTTGGCTCTCATCTTTTCAATGGGAGGACACTTCGGTTATATAGACTTCATTATCCTTGATACCTGAGTCCATTCCCTGATCTTTAGAAAATAGTGTGCATTATCTGCCTGGTTCACTTGAAGATTAGACCTTCATGGCTGTTTCCTATGTGCCTACACTGTTACAGCATCTCTCTGTTATTTGACACTTTATCAGCACAAGACTATTTCCTAGCATTTATCCTCCACTGTGGTGCAAGTGGAATCCTTTATAAATTTCTTGCATCTCGCTTCATCTTCCCCAGTTTTTCTCTACCCCTACCACTACCGCCTTCATTCATTCAAAACTATTTTTTGAGCACCTGCTATATCCTAGACACCACTCTAGAGTCTGGGAATACAGGCATGAGCAAAACCAAGGAAATCACCTGCCATGGAGCTTGCATTATCCTGGCAGCTGTGACTCTTTAAGACCATTGGCTATAACCCCTGCTCTTGGTCCTTTTCTCTCTTCTCTATGACCAAGTGTTTCAGTCTCATGAGAATCTATCTCTCCCACCAGTCTGGCTCTGCCACAAAAGACACTAATCGCAGGTGCCTGATTCTGCCACCAAATGCAGGAGACCTGTTTCTGGTGTCTCATTTTGCCTATTTGAAGCACACTTTCTTGACAGAAACATTAGAATAATATGAACAATTATAGTGACAGTCTTAAGACTTGTTAGTACTTTTCTTCAGCTACATTATGGATTTAAAAAATACTTGTGTGGGCTGTCCTCAGCACTATTTGATTACAAATGTAACCTCTGGTTTCCCACCAGAAAGTTTCCAAGCAGATTGTTGAAACTCAAGGTTATCAGTAAGTTTTTTGTGTGCCATAATTTAAGATGGTGATGATGGCCTTGAAGCTCCCTAAGATTCAGAAATGGCATCTAAATTATCAAAGAGTGATGACCTATTCTTTAATCTATTTTTAGATTTATTTTTCTATATTCTATTTCTTTGAAGAGTGGTAATCTTCTATACAGGGTGGATGTAATAACTCAATTGATTTCTTCACTCCCCAATAACACCTCTATCATTTGACCAGATGAGATAACAAAAAGTTTACTATACTCAGGAGCCTCCTTGGCAAAATAGAAACCCATGATTCTAGGTTATCTTTGAAGCCTGGGAAAAGTAACAGAGATGAATTGTCTCATCTCTTTGACCGAACAGCCTCTCCAGAACAAAAACATTTTTTGAAAAATGAGATAAAATGGTGTCTAGTGAGTCATGATTTCGGGTTAGTGAAAGCCCGAAGCACCAGGAAGGTCTGCTTTGTGCGTCTCAATTAGCAGGATGCATTCATGGGGCTCCTCCGGCTCTCTCAGGGGCCCAATTATCGGCTACCTACTCTGTTCCACAGCCTCCTAGAGCCACACAGAGAGGAAAGGAGGTACTGAAGGTTACAAAGGCCCAATGGCCAGCTTAAGAGGAACGCCCTGGGCATTAAGGAGCTCAAAGCCACACGTGTCTTCCCTCTGCCTTTTCATTTCTTTCTGTGTTTAGATTTTGGGAATGTGGGCAGAGAATATTCTTTAGGGGATCATGGACTGGATGGATGAATACAGGCTGAACTTCAGGAGCTCCCTCTTTGTTTTTGCTCAGCTTTCCTAGGCAAAGGCTTTGAAGAGAACCAGAGGAGGGAGGGGCTGTAGGGACTGCCATCCCTTTTACTTAGACTGCTGCTTGCTCTGTGTCTTTCTCTGCAGCCTCCTGTCTGGTGTGAAATCTGAAACAGTTTCAGATCCTTTTGTTTGGGTGCCTTGGAGGGGTCATTAGGTTTGGATGAGAGGAGCTGTGGTTCTTGTTATAGAAGCATTAGATCTAGAGTCAAGTACAATCAATTTCACTTCTAAAAATTTCTTCTAAAGAAATAATGCTGATGAAGATGAAGCCTTATCTGTAAATCTGTAGAAATACTGCCAGAGACAGAAATAGAATGCAGTGGTTAAGGTGGTTAAGAGTTTGCTCAGGATGGAATCAGAATGTCTAAGTGTAAATCCTAGATATGTAATTTATTGGGTATGTGACCTTGAGCAAATTATTTAACTTCTTTTTGTCAGTTTCCTTAGTTTCTCAAGGGAGTATTATCACTGTACCTATTTCATAGAACTGTTGTACACATTAAATTAGTTAAGACTATCAATTGCTTAACACAATGTATGCCATATATAATGAGCACTTGAATAAATATTAGGTCATACATTATTATTATTTTTAGGTGATTTATCATAACATTGTTTATAATGGAAAATTGGAATGACATAAATATCCATTAGTCAGAAACTAATTAAAGAAGCCATTATGGTTTCATATAATATGAGACTATACCGCTATTAACAATGATATTTCAGAAGACTTGTTAATGACATAGAAAACTATTGCTCAGTGTTAAAAAACAAGTTACAAATATGCATAAAGAAGATCCTTTTGTTAAAGATACTGTAGGAATGTATGCAGAAAAAAGGACAGAAGATATGCACACAAAGTGTTAGCCGTTGGATCACAGCTGATTTTTCTTTTCTTCCTTGTTATATTTTCTATTACAAACAAGCATTCCAATTGCAGAGCAGAGTATATGTATTTTTTTATTAAGAAATTTTAATGTTGTAGGTGTCCCCATTATTCCCCCACTTTGCCCACCTTCACCCAGCCCCGCCTCCCGCTCCCTTGGCCTTCACCAAACTATGGTCCATGTCCATGGGGTGTGCATTTGGTCTTTAGCTAATCCCCTCACCTTCTTTATCGGTCACCCTCATTCCCCCCTGCCCCCCGCACCTGCCAGTCTGCTCCATGTATCCATGCTTCCAGTTCCATATTTGTTTGTCGGTTATTTTGTTCCTTAGGTTCCATATATGAGTAAAATTATATGGTATTTGTCTTTGACTGACTTATTCCACTTGGCATAATACTCTCCAGGTCCCTCCATGCTGTCGAAAAGGTAAAAGTTCATTCTTTTTCACAGCCACATGGTATTCCTGGTATAAATGTAACATAGCTTTTTTAACCACTCTTCTGCTGATGGGCACTTTTATATGTATTCTATTAAAGCAAGAATGAATTGGCTTTAGTAACTTAATCATTCTGTTTATAAAATGGGAGTAAAAGTGATGGCCGAGTCATTGGATTGTTGTCATTAAGTGTTTAGCACATTGCTTCTTCCTCATTCTGGCCTGCCCTGACCACCTGATAGAGTTAGCCCAATATCATCTTTCAGTGTATTCTCCTGCCTTATTTGTTTCATATCATTTATCCCCCTCTGAAATTAACTTATTAATTTATTTGCATTTTTTCCTTTTTTTATTTTTTCTCTCTGGAATGAAAACTCCATATCTGGGAGACCTTGGTTTTGTTTACAGCTGAGGTGTTTAGAATATCACCTAGCAACTCAGGTATTTAATAACTAATTGTTGAATGAATAGTGAATATCAATAAGTTTTGCAAAGTGACCCAAAAAATGTTAACTATTGATATTTGAGACAGAAATATATTTCACTCCAAATACCTAAATAGTAAATTAAAACAAAAGGCCTATCTCTAGTTAATAATCATGTAAAAAGAGCTAGCACTTTTATAGGTTTACTAGATACCTGGCCTCAGTTTTCTAGGTTAATTAAAATAGCTCTCTAGTTGAACCAGTTACCTCATCATCTTATTTAATTTTCGCAGTAATACTGTGAGGTCTGCTACTTCCTTGTTTTACACATTATTCTGAGAATTTTGCAGATCATGTGAATGAGGCTTAGAGAGGTTAAATAACTTGCTCAAGTTCACACAACTAATAGAACACAGAGCTGGGATTGACACCCGGGGAGTATGGCTCCCCAGTTTTGTTCGTACCCACCACAATATAATACTAATGCTAAGGAACTCTAAAATTTACCTGGATATGGAATTATGTTTACATTTGTGTATGCCAATCAAGTATTTGGTGTTAGGTTGAGTTGTTCAATACTTTCAAAAGAGAAGCAGGAGTTGTACACATTCAAAATTTGAAAAAACTAAAGAAAATCAATAAAGCAAACAATTCTATAGCATTTCAAGCTTAAAAGCAACTTTCACATACTTTATTTCATTTTATTGATCCCAAATATCTTGAATCTGATCTGAAGCTAATCTTGGAAATAAATATTATAGCCGAAGATTAATAGCCTAACTATGTAAAGGAAACTTAAAAATCAGTGGAAACATTACTGATACTCTGAACAGAAAAAAAATTGAGAATATAAATTCAAACAAAAATAACACATTCAAATAACTTTTAAATGCATGAAGAAATATTTATGTTTACCATTAGTCAGCAAATAAAGCAAATTAATACAATACTGCAAATCAATACAATAATGCTAAACATTATAAAAGGCATAATTCTTTTTTTAAAAAAATATATTTTATTGATTTTTTTACAGAGAGGAAGGGAGAGAGATAGAGAGAGTTAGAAACATCAATGAGAGAGAAACATCGATCAGCTGCCTCCTGCACATCTCCTACTGGGGATGTGCCCGCAACCCAGGTACATGCCCTTGACCGGAATCGAACCCGGGACCTTTCAGTCCGCAGGCCGACGCTCTATCCACTGAGGCAAACCAGTTTCGGCAAAGGCATAATTCTTGATGCTGGCAAGGAGTAAGGAGATGGCACTCTCAGAAACATATAAATGAGTATAAATTAGGATAGACTTTATGGCAACTAGTTGGTCTTGTTACTTCAGGAGTCCTAAAACATCCATCCTTTGCCTCATTAGTTCTTTTCTTCTAGGTAATAATCAGAGATGCAGAAAGTATTTCTGTTTATCCTGGTGTTATTTATAATCATTTAAAAAAAGAAAGAGCGCTCCTGACCTACAAAATAACAGAGTCATAATTAAATAAATAATTGTATAAAATTTTAAAGACATTTTTATTCTTGTAGAATAGTGCTCATGATTAAATGCCGTGTAAAGGAAAACGCAGGGGCCTAAATACTAAAATCATATTAAAATGCATATGAATGCCTAGATAAAAGTCTGTATGAATTTTCATCAAAGTGGTCACCTTAGTTTCTTCTGAATAGAAGACTTGAGTCCTTTTTCTTTTTTATGTCTTTTTCTCTATTTTCTAAAGTTTTGGACAACAATAAAAAACATTAAGTATTCTTAAAAATAAACATACAGCCCTGAAAGTTAGTGTAAGAACTTAGTGATTTGCCTCAGCACAAAGCCCATTTTAACAATAGCTGTGTGTCGAGCAGTGGAACTTTTGCAAATATAAATTTGAAACGTCAGACCTTGAGTTGCTCTTCAATTAAAATTTAGCAATCCAGGCCCTAAAAATGACAGTCAAATTCAAGCATTCCAAATGCATTCAGAATTTTATGTAAATGTGACAGGGGAAATAAATGACCACAAAGAAATAAAGTCTGACTGGAATCTGCAGAGTATTGTCATACAGTCTTGTTAGATACCAGCTAGCCACTATAAAGGGGAAAAACACCCTTTCAGTCTATTATTAGCTTTTTTTCTGCCTCATTACCTTTTTGAAGCTTCGTCGCTTTTATGCTTAGAGTTTTAACTACTATTGTTGGCTCTTTTCTGCCAAAAATGAATGCACCCTTTATACATGATTTCTTCCTAGGGCCTCCATTCTTCTTAACTGTGCAGCTCACACACAAGCACGTGAGCCAATGGCCCATACACCTACACAGGGTTCGGCTTTCTTTCTTTCTGTTCTCTGAGTATGGGCTACTCATTCCTGCTCCCAAGGTACTGGCTTTTCATTTTCTGTTTTTTTCTTCTTAAATCATGTGTGCTCATCCCTTTTTCCAATAGTTATTACTACGTTAAAAATGATTTGCTGGTCAGGGTAGGGAGAAGAAGGTCGCAATTTTGTCCCTTTTCCCATCAGTTAGGATGTGTTAGGTTACACTCTGGTAATACACAATACTCAAATCTCAGTAGCTTAAAACAACAAATGTTTGCCCTAACTGGTTTGGCTCAGTGGATAGAGCATCAGCCTGCGGACTGAAGGGTCCCAGGTTCGATTCCAGTCAAGGGCATGTACCTTGGTTTCGGGCACATCCCCAGTAGGGGGTGTGCAGGAGGCAGCTGATCGATGTTCCTAACTCTCTATCCTTCTCTCTTCCTCTCTGTAAAAAATTAATAAAATATATTAAAAAAACAAAAAACAACAACAAATGTTTGTTCTTGCTTAAATTGCAAGTCTATTGCAGATTAGCAAGGGCTTTTGCTTACATCATATATAAGATGTATACCCAGATCCAGGTGTTGGAGCCCCACTATTTGGGATATGCTGCTCGCTCTGGCACAAGGAAAATAAAGTCATGGAGTATTTCACACTAGCCATTTAATGCCTTGTCCCTGAAGCGACACTCTCCACTTCTCTTTACACCTCATGGGACACAACTAGTCTTGTGATTCCACCCAACCACTGGGGAGGAGGTCAGGAACAGCCCAGCAAATAGATAGTTGGGAATAATTAGGAAACAAAGTCAATAACAACTATGCCTCTACCCCTAATATAAATACTTATGAGACTTAAGTTAAACACAAATCATAATATGAAATAGCAGAGTGCTGCGTATGAGACTTTGATTTTGGTGGTTCTTGAGAGCCAGTTGCCTCTATTTAAATAAGCCCATGCATATCAGAATTTAACTGAATCAATAACCTTTTTTGACCACATCTGGGTGTCAGGTACTATGCTAGGTACAAGGGACACACACAACTGAGTATAATGGGGCTCTCAGCTTTAAGGGGCATCCAGTCCAGTGGGGCCAGTGGGGAAGAGAAACTCAAAGCTACATGGTTGCAAAGCCATGTATGTCAAGTGCTATGAAAGAGGTAATATGGGGGACATTTTTCTACATCAGTAAGCATGGATTGCCTTTTTTGTTACAGTGTTTGAAATATCTGTCCACCTTTCTGACACTGATGTTCTCCCTTGAAGAACAGGGGGAGGACATTAAGAAGATCATCGTGGGGATAGACATTTTATAAATGGTGCTAGGAAATTTGGGTAGTCTTTTGGAAAAATACAAAATTCATTTCAATTTTCACTTCATACTCAAGAAAAAATTCCAAATGAATCAGAGGTTTACATATAAAATATGAAGCCATACAGAAGAAAACGTGGGCTGAATGTATTTAACTTGGCTTCCCTATACATGATGCAGAATCTAGAAGCAGGAAGGCAAACGGGTAATGCAACATATTTTTAAAAGCCTATATTTGTGTCTGTGAAATGTTTTTGCTATCAAAAATATCTTTTCATATAAATATTATAAGTTTTTAAAATATAATTTTACTTATTTTTGTTGCTAGAATTGAATTATTCTGTTGATCAAAACTATGTGTGTGTGTGTGTGTGTGTGTTTGTGTGTGTGTGTGTGTGTGTGTGAAGTTATTTGTGGAAGTTTTAAAATATAGTTGCAAATTCTTTGACACTCTTCCCATTGAGAGGTGGTAGCTCAGTCCCTTGCATCAGGGCAGGTCTGGACTGTCTTGACCTGGAAGTGATGCCATATAATTCCCAGGCTAGGTCATGACAGGCCTTGCAGCTTCCCCTTGTTTGCTGGAACACTTGCTCTTGGAGCTCTGAGCTACTATGTACCATTTGTGAAATGGTACAACTGAAGCCCTCATGCATTGAAGGAACCCAACCCACAGGGAAAGAGTACACACAGGGTAACACTAATGTTAGCTCAGTCCTGCCTTCAGTACTCCCCTGCTCAGGCACCAGATATGTGAGTGAAAAAGACTCCCTATCATTTTAGCTCCCAGTCATTCTACTTCCCCCTCCCCTGAGCCTGTGAACTCTTCCCCTCTGAGGCATCAGATTATGTGGGACAGAGACAAGTCATCCCTGCTGTGCCCTCTCCTGAAATTTTTGTCCCAGAATTCATGAGCATAATAAAATGATTGCTGTTGTATGCCACTAAGTTTGGGTTGGTGTTTGATGCAGCAAAATTCATTATAATTTTTCTGAATGATATGTACTTCTTTATTCTTTCATTATAGCATGTACTTGTAAAATACTCAGACTAGCAAATAAATTAAACACAAATCATAATATGAAATAGCAGAGTGCTGCTAATTATGCAATCCAAATCATCTCCTACATTTCCTACCCATTTATAAAAATAGATATTCCTAATATATATATATGTAGACATACAAAGTTGCATTAAAACTTGACTATTTCTCTGAATATTTACATTAGGCGTTTAGAAGAGCATGTGACAATCTTACATGGCACTATGTAGACTCCATCAATAGTTATCCAAACTTTCCCCCCCTAATCCTCACAGAAGGATATGTTTTATTGATGAGAGAGAGAGAGAGAGAGAGAGAGAGAAACATTGATCAGTTGCTTCCCATACACAGTTGACCAGGGATCCACGACATAGGTATGTGTCCTGACCAGGAATTGAACCTGCAACCTTTTGGTGTATGGGACCTTGCTCCAACCAACTGAGCCACCTGGCCAAGGCTATCCAAACTTTCTTGAATATGGATCACCCATTACATACATGCACAACTGTAATAATATATTGAGTACATTATAAAATTCACAAAATAGAAAATAAATGAATGAGATAAAACTGAATAAAAAAGGAATTCTGAAAATTTTGCTTGACACCACAGTGAAACATCATGCCAACCCATTGACATGCCCACATCTCACTTAGAAGATCGCTGAAGTAGAAGATGGGTAGAAAAGGATGCCCAGATCCAGTTGCATATATTTGTGAAATGGTGCAAAAACATAAGTTAACTGCTTAGGCTCATCATTAGTTTCATCCTCACATTTATACTTATATTGACTTTTGTGATAATCACATCCATTATTTTACGAACTTAGCCTTCAAGACAGAATAATGAATGGATCATCGACTGAACTGCAGTCAATAAGCTATTATAATTTCCCTTAATACAGCAATATTGAAGAGTACCAGTTTGATGAAAGCTTATAGTTGCTGAATAATGATAAAAAATGGGTATGCATAATAATGAAGACACTGAGAATATCTAAAAAAGTCTAGTAATTGGAAGGTAAAGATAGCAAAAGGTTGTGAAATAAAACTATTTTCAAGGTTATTTCAGAATTTGGCTAACTGTAC
>NW_005356674.1:10933567-10938869 GCF_000412655.1 Myotis brandtii
GAATTTTTAATTTTTTTTATGTTTACTATATGCCAGATATAGAGAATGTTTTCTCAGATAATATTTAACCTCCCCAGATTTGGGTACCTCTAATCTCTCTTATCAGAAATCACTTACATTGGTAAGATATTTTTAAACTAATGAAATGAGAAGGATGTATTACATCTTAAGAAAAATCATGATGTAAGGCAGGGGTCAGAAAACTATGGCCCACATATTTGTCTGTTTTTCTAAATAAAGTTTTATTGTTACACAGCTCATTTGTTTACATATTGTTTTGCTTTGTGAACAATAAGCAGAGCTGAGTAGTTGCAACAGAGATTGTATGGTCTGCAAAGTGTAAAATATTTACTATCTGACTCTACAGAAAATGTCTTTGAACCCTGATTTAAGAGATGTACTAACCCCACTTCTTTATTTCACCTTGATATGCAAGCAGTCAGAGCAGAAACTTCTTTAAAATGTTATTTTACAAGGAGTTGGGTAGCTCAAGTAGTTTGGAAAGAAAATTAGTGCCTTTCACCTAGAAAGCGATACTTAAAATTTATCATTGATTGGGTATTATTAACACAGTTAAGCAAATTAGTACCTCATACCTGGAATAAATCAGGTTGGAAAGAAAAGAAACTCCAAAAATATGAAATAGTTAATTTGGACTTAAAAATTATTTAACTTTGGCTTCTTTCCAGTTTACTTAGAATTTCAGGCTTTTGAGCACCTTTCAAATTACTTAGAGTAGAGGTCCATCCCTCTACCTCTCTGGGAGAATAGCTTTAATTTTCTCATCTTCTCGCCTAAAGTTCTTCTTGGCTGGTGTTCACCATGAGGCTATGTATGTTGGGGGTGAAGTAACTCAGCATGAGTGGGCTGAGTTGCCAGACGATAGACTGTTGGGCTGGGCTATGTGTAAAGAAATGAGGCAAGGTAAGTATCAGAGCTGTAGCATCAACCCTGGAATCTCAGGACATATTTTTACACAACAGAAGCGATGTTAGAAATCAGAAGCAGAGAAAATAAGGACAACCTTAAGAAATGGAGTGAGCGCATGGATGGTTGAAATGCAACACTTCTGGATGATGTAATAATGCAGGGGCCCTGGTGGCTTATTTTGGGGGGATTGTTGGCTACAAAGTATGTGGTAGGATGGCTTTGCTATTTCATTGCTGTTCTTCCAAGACATCAGCCAGCTGCATTAGTTGCTGATGGAGCTGTGCTGGGGCAGATGGCATTTAAATGCCCATGCAATCCGACATCTTCATTCCCCCTATCATAAATGGTGGTGATGAAGGATGAAGCTCTTCCAGATGATGTCTGGAACAGAGCAGCTACTCAAAGTATGTTCCCTAAATAAACACAAATATGCTAACATTAGATAATCCACATGAGCATAATTTAATAAGGTTTCCCCTCAGTTATTGTCACAAAAGAATATCATCATATAAATGTAAGTCATGCAAATATATATTGACAAAAATCAATCTATATTTCTAATAAGTAGATTGTTCCACTCCAGTTTAATTCCAGGCGATTTTTATGCCTACTATATTCTGGGGATGTGATCAAATCATATTTTTTTCTAAAATTCAAGTTTATTATAGCACCAGTCTAGCATAGGATGATGGTTGATATGCCTTAAAAACCAGTTATTGCCGTACTTTTTACCTAATTCATGATTAGCCCAATTCCCATTACAGAGTCATGCCTGTTGTAAAGAAAATAATTTCTTCTGGATGCTCATTTCTCCACCCAATACATATAAGTATTTTTCTGTTCTAAGTGGTATACCTATTGTCCTTTGCAGGACAGACAGTGGAAAACTTCAAAGGGACAGACATTGCCTTGTGCTCCCTAAAGTGTGGGTATAACCCACTCTCTGCTAGCTCTCATTTTTCCAGCCCAACTTAGTGGACTCTGGCTTCCCTTAACTCTGAGTTGAACTTTGCAGGCACGACAGTGCTTCCTAAGGAAAGTGAAGATCTCCCTTTCCCAAGACCAAAGTGGGTTAGTCTCAGACCATAGAATTTACCATGTCAGAAAATCCCAATTTTCAATTACTTCTGAATTATCTCCCTCTTTCTATCTCATTTACAAATATAGCCTTCAAGCAATTTATTCCAAAATGTCACTAATCAGGAAGGAAAAAAAAATTATTTCAGGAGGGTTGACGTTAGTTTTGCCAATGCTTGCTGTAGAACTCTTGAGAAAGCACTGCTGTTTTAAGCGAGTGGGTTTTAAGATCACAAAGATTAGTAAGGGGCAGGTGGCAGAGGACCAGGCAATTTTAAAATATGATATTGCCTATTTTTGCCAAACATAGCCGAACAACTGACTGGGTAGTCATGTTACAGAAGAACTTTAAATCTTGCAAAAGTAATAACTAAGGAACCAGACTGCAAATACTAAAACGAAATTTTGTTAGATTCCCTACTATGTTTTAAACTATGGCAAGTGTTCATGTTAGAAAAAAATGGATTCTATAGGCATATTATATAGTAATTCATCCTCTGGGAAGGATTATTATCTTATAGGTCCAAGTTCTCCCCAGGTGAGGGGATAACTTGAGAGTTAAATAAAATGTAACCTTCCAAGAAGAATTTGAAGGCTTGTTGACCTTCTTATTGCTGTATACCCCTCCGAATGCCGCCGATGAATCCCTCAGTTCCTCATATTTGTCAGGGTAAGAAGCATAGAATATAAGCATATGGATGTGAATGTTTTTACAGTGATCTCCATCCTTTCGTATATAATGGGATAATTATTCTTTTTTCTTTTTTGCTTTAGTCATAATAATAGAACAGTACTGTAGCAATATATTATTCAAGCATGTATGTATGATGACTTCTGAGAGTGCCTGGAGAATAGATTTATAGATTTATGTTTGTTGACCAGTTTGAGAAAAGTTTACTTCTTAATTGCTGTTTTTAAAAAATAATACTATTTTTGTCACACCCCCATTCCAGATTCTGATGATGCATATCAATCTTCTCTGCAAAACACACACCTTTACACACACGCCCACGCACACAGCAAACCACATGCACACAAGTTGCTTATAATATCAAGGGTATGATCCCTGAGACAAAACCCATAGATCTTTGGCAGTCCATGAACCCTAGATTGAGAACCACTGCTTTACATTCACTTTGATCTTATGAGTTTTCTGATTGGAGACTATAGTTTTCCTGAGTTTTAGGGTTTTCATATTTTCAATTATGTCAGCACAAGACAAGAAGGTAGACAGCCATTCATTTTGTATTGTCATCTTTCTATTTACTGGTATATTGGAAACGTTAAAAAAACTCTAAGATTATGTGATTATTTTAAGAGAAACAGATTAAGCTTGACATATTTAATACTCACTTTGACACTGATGCCATAATTCTGTCTGTCTGTTATGGAAATGATTGGACACTGGCTAGCTCTTCTCAAAAACCCTTTTCTTCCTCCTGACACAAAGTTGACATTGGAAATTCTTGTAGATGGGTGTGGCCATTGGCTGTATTCTGGCAAGAGAGTATGTAAGTGAGTGATGCACATCATTCTCCACCCGTTGTCCCATAACACACCTCCTCTGCATGGTCTTTATGAGTTGGTGGAAGTGAACATGGAGACCTTGGGAGCCACATGTTGGAGAAAACAGAGATATACATGGCAAGGACCTGATTTCTAAATTACTTCTCGGAGGAAAGCTGCCCCTAAACAACCATTTTGGACTTCTGTGTTACACTAAATACATTTTGGGGTTTCTATGTAATAGCAGCTAAAAGGACCTGACCTATTACACAAGGTTTATTGAATAATGCAGAGTAGAAAATTACAGTGGGGTTGCCCAGAGAGTTCTCATTCAGGTTATTTTTAGTGTTTTATGACACCTGCTGTTTACTTGTGACTGGTTAGATGGAATAATGCCTGATATCTAGTTTCAACTTGAAGTAATCCTCAACAATGGACAAATAGTTTAACAAGATTTTTTTCAGAGAAAATGTAGTGTGGAAAGCTTCTAGTAATACAAACAGACCTGGAAACCCTGAAGAGGCACAGCTGCTACTTCTCTGTGAGTTGAATGAGGTCTTTCGCTGTCACCTGCAGAGTAAAAGCAATAATCTGATAAGCTGCTGTAAAAAATTCAACCAATCAGGAAGGCTATTTGAGGTATAGATATACACTCATCACTAATATCAATAAAATGGCCTATATTGTACATTGGGATAGTAAGTAGCAACAGCAGTACATATACAAAATGTGGGGAAAGGCATGTTCAATTAAAAAAATTGATAAAGGCACAGTCAAAATCATTTGAAAAGCACTGGCTTAGAAACTCAAGATCCTGTGTTCTGGCCATTCATTCAGAAAAGTATAAACTTACCATAACCACTTTGACACTCTATGCACATAACTTTGTGATAAGTCTATCCTACTGGAGATCCTTCAAAATCAGAGTTATCAATTTAATTAAAAAAAGAAAAAAAAAAGGAGCCCTAGCTGGTTTCTCAGTGGTTAGAGCACTGGCCCTAGGACTGCAGGGTCTCGGGTCCCATTCTGGTTAAGGACACGTACCTCAGTTGCAGGTTTGATCCTGGCCCAGTCGAGGAATGTGCAGGAGGCAAACAATTGATGTGTCTCTCTCACATGATCTTTCCTCTGTCTCTCCCCTCCCTTCCACCCTCTCTAAAAATCAATGGAGGCCTGGCCGGTGTTGTTCAGCGGTTGAGCATCGACCTATGAATCAGGAGGTTAAGGATTGATTCCCTGTCAGGCCACATACCCAGGTTGCTGGCTCTATCCCCAGTAGGGGGCGTGCAGGAGGCAGCCAATCAAGGTTTCTCTCTCATCATTGATGTTTCCATCTCTCTCTCATATCCCTTCCTCTCTGAAATCAATAAAAATATATTTTAAAAAATGAAAAAAAATATTTTCAGGTGAGGATTAACAACAAAATAAATAAAAGGAAACATTCTCTATCTTTAGGGAGCCTATGCCTCTGGACTGTGAATGTCACAGGTATTTCTGTTTTCCTCCCTAGTGGGTGGGGCAGGATGGCTAGAGTGGCTGGAGTTGGTGTCTCCCTTCCCCCATGTCAGTTAGGCCCTGATAATTCTCCCACAGGTTGGCTCTGGTTAACTTGTTTTTCTGAGGACAGACCTTGTTAGGAAAAACAGTGCTTGCTCTAAGGCAGTGGTTCTCAACCTTGGCTGCACATTAGAATCACCCGGGAATCTTTTTAAAATCCTGATTTCTGGACCTCATCCTCCGGAAATTCTGTTTCTTTGTTATGGGGTGGGGCCACAACATTAGTAACAAA
>NW_005356674.1:10938980-10943940 GCF_000412655.1 Myotis brandtii
GTCTCTCCTAGAGTTTTTAAAGCTCAGTTGTCCACACTGAGTTTCCAGCAATTCCGCAAGTTCGTTCCTGTTTTCCTGCCCAGGAGCTGGTTTCCGTGGTGTTTTTTGCCCTTGAGTCTCTGCTCTGGTAAGTTGTGACTCTTGTCCTCGCCTGTCTCTTCAGTCTTGCGGGCCGAGGTTTATCCTGTGTCCTACCTTCTCTAATGGATTTTAGAAAGTCTTGATTTTTCAGCCTGCTCAGTGGTTGAGGTGGGGTGGCGACTTCTAAGCTTCTTATATGTGGGGCCAGAAGCCATATTTCCTTTTAAAATCTTCTTTCTTTTTAATTGAAACAATTTCAAAGTTAAGCAGAAGCTGCTAAAACGGAACAAGGGAAGCCTGTATTTCTTTACTCCGATTCCCAAAATATTGACATTTAATTTTTTCTATTTGTAAGATTATACTGTGTAGGAATTTTTTTATGCCTGTCTCTTCAGTCTTGCGGGCCGAGGTTTGTCCTGTGTCCTACCTTCTCTAATGGATTTTAAAAAGTCTTGATTTTTCAGCCTGCTCAGTGGTTGAGGTGGGGTGGCGATGTCTAAGCTTCTTACACGTGGGGCCAGGAGCCATGTTTCCTTTTAACATCTTTTTTTTTATTTGAAATAATTTCAAAGTTAAGCAGGAAGCTGCAAAATGGAACAAGGGAAGCCTGTATACCTGTACTCCGATTCCCAAAATATTGACATTTAATTTCTTCTATTTGTAAGATTATACTGTGTAGGAATTTTTTTAAAAAAAGGAATAACAGAATTTTGGTGAAATGTAATTGGTTTTCAGAGGAATGATCAAATTTATCTCCATCAATTTCCTGCATTCCTAGTTCCTTCTCCTCTTCTGAGTAGCGACTTTTCCAGTTGGCTAGTGCAATTTAGTGGCCTCCAACATTACCTTTTGTATTCTACTGTTTGCATTCTCCATTTTGATTGTGATGTTGGTTGGGCTATATGTCCTGTATTTTTCCTACCCCATCTCTAACAGGAGCTTACTGTGACAATGATTACATAAATCTGGGCTGTGGTATTGGGGAGAAAAGATGGTATAAATAAATCGTTGCATGGGAAGACATGGGCAGTTTGATTTGAAATTTGAAAAATTTTCTAGGCATCTCTGATATTTTCTTCCCACTATAATATTCAAGAATGGCTGAGTTAGGTAGTCACATTCCTCATGTATGCTATGTAACATTTAGGTAACTTTGATATGGGGAGGGCATACATGGTTTTGAGTGGATGTTACTAATACAGAAATCTGGAGGCCCAGTCCTAAACCTGATTGACTGGATCATTTGGAGTCTACAAGGCCACCCACAAAGGGAAAACATTGAAGGAAATACCTGTGACTGAGGAGAAAAATTCCATTTTAGGCTTGTTTTACTCCATCTTCTTACAATGGCAGTTATTGTTTATTAAAAGGATAAGAGTTGCTGTAGTGATGGGAGAACAATGACCTCCGGACAGCATATGAAAAAACCCCCATAAACAAACAAATCCTGTTTGAGCCCCTGATTGCCAAACGTTTGGTTACCCACAGCCAAATGCTATCATTAACTGATGCACCTGGAGTTTAATGAAACTCTGCCTCATCTTTTATTTTATTAATTTTCTCTCTAGTTATCACCAATTTAAGTCTCCACTGCCTTAGTAGTGGAAATACCTCCCAGATTTTGGATATTGCTTGACAATAAATCTTAGTTTGAACTTTCAGATTTGTTAACTGTCTTTTCATTGCTATTTTACCATGAATTTATAAAATTTATATTAGGAAGTATTATCTACATATGACTAGATATCCCAGGAAGTCTTAAGTGAATCAGTTTTGTCTTAGTCTACATTTACTTCTAAACTTAACATTTTAAGTGCAAATCTATTGATAATTTGATGTCAATGCATCAGGCTTCCAAACTGTTTTATCTTTAAGAGATCATCTGGGCTAGTGTGTGTGTGTGTGTGTTTGTGTTTTAATAACTGATGAGCACAGGTAGATTTCAACTAAGGAAAAAAAATTAGGGACAAAACATGACACTCTTTGGACCTTTTTAGAACTAACATTAAGCCCATTACATGTTTAAAGCATGTAATTTGGTAAGTGATTTAGCAAACAGCAAGGGTGGGAGTGCGTTCTTGTTTATGGAGAAATTACTGGCAACCTTAGCACACCAAGACACCGTCCTTTCCAATTTTCCCTCTACTGATGATCCCTTGTAGTTGGAACTTGGCTAGAAAGACTCTAGTTGGTGGATATCTTCACTCAGACTTTCCATTTGTCCTCAATAATGACTTCAAACTTTGCAACCAGCAGACTAATTTGACCAGCTCTCCTCCCCTTTTTGTGGATCCTTCTCCTACTAATAATTAACAACTAAGGGAGCAAAATTGGGACAGACATTTCCTAGGTGATTGGCTAATCCATTGGTTCTCAAAGTGTGGCCCTGGACAGCAGTCACCTGGGAGTTTGTTAGAAGAACAAATTCTTGGGCCCCACCTCAGGCCCCCTGATTAAGACAAGGAATGGGCCTAGCCACCTGTGTTGTAAAAAGCCTTCTAGGTCAGTGGTTCTCAACCTTGGCTGCACATTAGAATCACCTGGGAATCTTTTAAAATCCTGATTTCTGGGCCTCATCCTCCAGAAATTCTGTTTCTTTGTTATTAATGTTGTGGCCCCACCCCATAACAAAGAAGCAGAATTTCCAGAGGATGAGGCCCAGAAATCAGGATTTTAAAAGATTCCCAGGTGATTCGAATGTGCAGCCAAGGTTGAGAACCACTGGTATAGAGTTTGACAGGGTCACACCTTCATGACACTTCCCGTTTGCATATCGCTTTGTGAGTGAAATGCGAGAAGAACACAGGTCCAGATGCTCACTAATGGTGATGACGTGGCAGAGTGTTGCTGTAATAATTTATGCTCCAGGGAAGCTGCCTTGAACAAAACAAATATAGAAATAATCAAAATACTCAGTGACAGTCTTTTCATCTTCGGAGGTGAGTACACTTCAGCAGGAAAAACAATCAGCTAATATAGGACATACAGTGATGTGACTTCACAGGCACAATTGAAGGGCACAGCAAGAACATCTTGGGAAATACGCTGAAATCTACTCAGTATGGATTTTGACCTACCATTTCAACCTGATCCAGTGCAGCTCCCTGCATCCTAATTGTTAAAGGGGAGAATTGACTGAAGAGAAAAATCAACTCCCACTATTGTTCCAGAGATGTTTCTCCAGCGAGGAAAGAATTCAATCTTTGAAGACCTGCCGGAGGCTTGCGGTGGAGGAACGGCTTACAAAGCTCTCTCTCTGTGATTTAAAAGCATGAAATGACCTCATTTCAAAGTTGAAGTCTTAAAAACACACACAACCCACACACACCCTCTTATCTGCCCTCACAGCCTGGATTTTGAATCAAGCTCGGGATAAAGTAGGAGGATCTGTGTGTGTGTGCAAATATCTTATCAAAAGCCCAATCATTCTTTTCAGAATTTGGGGCAAATACTATTTTTTTTCTCCAGTGCATTTTACCATCCAAAATAGATCTTGAGGGGCATTCAGGTTTTAGAACCATTTCTGTAGGCAAACAAAAAGTTCACAAGAAATCCGTTTGCATCTTATGCCTAGAGTCCTGGTATAATCAAGTCAGCTTGTTTGTGGAGGAATTGTTGGCCAAGAATGCTTATGGATATTGCGAGATTGTAGGGTGGGATTCTAAAAAAGACAGTTGCATCTTCATTCACGTTTGCTCTTGACCCCCCCCTATTATGCAACAAACTAATTCACGTAACAAACTAATTCATGTTGATTTTAGTTATGAGGTGACAGGGCTTTGGGGGGGGGGTCTTTGTTGGGTCTCAATAATGTTTGGCTACCTGGATAACTTATATGCCTACTTTTCAGAGAAGGAAGTTCATAAAACTCAGAATAAAAGCTCTTTATACATCATATAACTGTGCTGTGGCTGAGAGTTGCCTTCTGTAAAGTAAATAAAGCCATATTGATTTCTCCTCCGCCATGCAATCTATTTTGTGGAATTTTCTCTCATCCAGTTCAGTTCCCTGCATGGATTTTTAGGGTGGCTGTTTTTCATCGTGGCTGAGAATAGGACTAGCTGGTTGGGAATGCAGGTAGCTACCATGCAACCATGCAGATGTACCACAACATTTCGTGTATTAATTATATTGTTTAGGCATAGAGTCAAAGAAAAAAATGCTACTCATAGGACTTGTCAGCATTGCTATTATCAAAAGTTTCTGGGCCCTAAGGCTGAGAATGTAGAAAGGGGTAGAATTTTTTTCTGAATTATCCACATATTATATAGGTGATGAATTTCCGTAAGGAGGGCCTCAGGCTAGCAACAGCTGGGGCTCTCCTAACTGCTTCTACACAGTGTTGCATGGTGTCTAGCCTTTGATCCCAAGAACCAAGGAAATCTTCTTGTATTCGTGTATTGAAAACATAAGGAGTGAGGTTTTTGTACTAAATGCTCATGTGTTTGTGCACTTATTAATTCCTCTATTATTTGATAGCTTGCACTGTGTCAGTCATTCCATGGAATAAGGACATGAGTAAGACATAGCCCCTACCATCGGGGATCTCAAGATCTAGTAGGAAAGCTATGCCACAGACACCAGTATTCATAACACAGATTATATTGTGATAGGAAGATGGATAAATAGATAAATAAAGCTTGATGGATAATAGATAATCAATAATGGGATGGATAGGTAAATTGACAGGTATACAGATGGATGTATAGATAAGTAGATTGATGATAAGAAGTAGACATCAATGACTTAGGTATTTTCAATCTCTTAGGGTAAAATCACAGCCTCAAGGTCTATATAGTTTAGCTTCCTGCAACCATCTGGCACCATATCCCCTTCCTTTCTTATTGTTGCCTTTTGGGACATATAAAAACCTGTACAT
>NW_005356674.1:10943975-10952119 GCF_000412655.1 Myotis brandtii
TATAAGAATACTCCTGTGAAATTATCACCACGATCTATGCCAGAATCTTATTGCTCTTCTTTGAAAGTTTCCCCTCTTATTACTTTTTTTGTGTGATAAGAAAACTTAAGATCTGTCCTCTTAGCAAAAAATTAAGTATATATACAGTATTGTTGACTATAGTCACCATGCTGTACTGTATATATCTAGAACTTATCTTTGTAACCAAAACTTTGTACTTGGTACTCTTTGACTCCTGTTCCCGCCCCCCGCAACCCCTCCGCCAACCACCATCCCACCCTCTGCTTCTATAAGTTTGACTGTTTTAGATCATCATATAAGTTGCATCATGTAATATTTGTCTCTCTGTGTTTGGCTTATTTCATTTACCATAATATCTTCTAGGTTCATTGATTTGTCACAAATGGCAGGATTTACTTTAAGGTTAAGTAGTATTTTATTATGCATTTATACCACATTTAAAAATATCTTTATCCATCAATAAATCTTCAGGTAGCTTCCATGTCTTAGCTATTGTGAATAATGCTTTAAGGAACATAGGAGTATAGATATCTTTTCGAGACTTTGATTTTAATTCTTTGGATATATATCCAGATAGAGGATTGCTGTCTAATATGGTAGTTCTATATTTAGATTTTTTTAGGAACTTCCATGCTTTTTTCCATAATGGCTATACCAGTTTACATTTCCACCAAGAGTGTATGAGTTCGTTTTATTATATTCATGTCCTTGACAACATTATTTTTCTGATAATAGCCACCTCTGTTCTGTTCCATTGATCGATGTGTCTGTTTTTATGCAAGTACTATACTATTTTGATTACTGTGATTTTGTAATATATTTTGAAATCAGGAAGTGTGATGCCTCCAGCTTTATTTTTCTTGCTCAAGATTGCTTTGGCTATTTTGGGTCTTTTGTGGTTCCACATAAATTTTAGGATTGTTTTTTTCTGTTTCTGTAAAACATAGTATTGGGATTTTTTTTTTAGAGATTACATTGAACCTATAGATCACTTTTAGTAGTATGGTGATTTTAACAGTTTTTTTTTTCTAATCTATAAGCATGGAATGTTTTTTTTCCCATTTGCTTGTGATTGCTTTAATTTTTTTATCAGTGTTTTATAGTTTTCAGTTTACAAGTCTTTTATGTCCTTGGTTAAATTTATTCCTAAACATTTTACTTAAATTTTGATACTGCTATAAATGGGACTTTTTTCTTAATTTCTTTTTTGAATAATTGTTAGTGTATAGAAATGCAGCTGATTTCTGTACATTGATTTTTACATCTCACAACTTTGCTGAATTTATGCATTTACATTTTAGTTCTAACAGAATTTTGTGTGTGGTGTTTTAGGAGTCTCTAAATATAAGATTGTCATTTGCAGACAGATAATTTTCCTTCTTTTGATTTGTGTTCATTTTATTTTTATTGCCTAAATGTTTTGGCTAGGACTTCTGGTACTATATTTAATAGTGGTGTTGAGAGATGACATCCTTGCCTTGTTTCAGCTCTTAGAGGAAAAGTTTTTAGTTTTCTACCAATGAGTATAATGTTATCTGTAGGCTTTATTGTGTTGAGGTAAAATCTTTTTATACTTAATTTGTTGAAAGTTTCTTTCATAAAAGGATGTTGAATTTTGTTAATTTTTTTTCTGTATCTATTAAGATGATCTGTGATGTAAAAAGTCTTAACCTTTAAAAAATTATGGTAATGTAATATATCATACTTATTCATTTGTGTGTGTTGAACCATCCTTGCATCCCAGAAATAAATTGCTCCTTTATGTTCTATAATCCTTTTAATATGCTGCTGAATTAATTTTGCTAATATTTTGTTGAGGATTCTGCATCCATGCTTATCAGGTATATTAGCCTGTAGTTTTCTTTTCTTGTGGTGTCTTTTTCTTCAGTATCAGGGTGCTGCTGGCCTCATAGTGAGTTTGAAAGTGTTTCCCTTTTAATATTTTTGAGAGTTTAAGAAATATTGGTATTAATTCTTGTTTAAATTTTGGTAGAATTTACCTGTGAAGCAATATGATTCCAGGCTTTTGTTGCTGAAAGGATTGTTTGGAAAGATTTTGGTGACTGATTCAATCTTATTATTTGTTACTAGAGGCCTTATGCATGAAATTCGTGCACTGGGGGTTTGTGTCACTCAGCCCGGCCTGTGCCCTCTTACAGTCCGGGAGCCCTCAAGGGATGTCCAACTGTCGACTTAGGCCCGCTCCCCAGGGGGAGAGGCTCCCACCACCACCACTGTGCTTGCCAGCTTGTGAGCCTGGCTTCTGGCTGAGCAGCCCTCCCCCTGTGGATGCGCACTGACCACCAGGGGGCAGCTCCTGTGTTGAGCGTCTGCCTCCTTGTGGTCAGTGCCCATCATAGCAACCGGTCATTCGGCTGTTTGGTCAGTTTGCGTATTAGCCTTTTATTATATAGGATTAGTGTGTTCAGGCATTCGGTGTCTTTTTTATTTAGTCTCATGTTTCTAGAAATTTATCCATTTCTTCCAGGTTGTCTAATTTGTTGGCATATACAGCAGGTCCTCAAATAATGTCATTTGGTTCAACATTTTGTTATAATATTAAAAAGAAAAAAGTTGATTCCCAGCCAAGGTCACTGTCTGTGTGGAATTTGCATACTCTCCCCATGTCTGTGTAGATTTTCTCTGACTACTCATGTTTCCTCTCACACCCCAAAGATGTGCACATTAGACTAATTTGCATGTCTAAATTGTTCCACTATGATTGTATGTGTGTGTGGGGGGGCAGCGGAGAGGGGGCACACATGTGTGCAACCTCAATAAAATGGTGGGTTTCCTGTCCCAGGTTGTTTCCCACCTTGTGCCCTGAGCTGCTGGGCTAGGTTCTGGACACCTGCAACCTTGAACTGAAATAAGTCACTTGGAAAATCATTATCTTGTTTTTATTATTCTTTCTTTAATGTATGTGTAGCTCATACTTATTTCATGTTTAATATTAGAAGTGTTTTTGGTCTTTAGAATTTTTTTGTGACCAGAAATATGCCATAGGAACTTAGCTCTTATTTATATAAATTAGTTTATGGTAAAATTGCTTTTATTGTATGCCATTATGTTTAAGTTGCAGTATGCAAGAACCTATCAAAAATATTAAATGAGGACTTACTATCATTATTTATAATAGTCCCTTATGATCTTTTTTTATTTTATTTCTATGGCATCATTTGTTAATGTGTCCTCTTCCATTTTTTATTTTGAGTCTTTTCTCTTTTGTTCTTAGTCTAGTTCAGGTGTTGTCAATTTTGTTTCTTCAAAGAGCCAACTCTTAGTTTTGTCATTGTTTTCTATTCTTTTCTCTATTTATTTCTGCTAATAATAATAATTTTTATTTCTTCCTTCTGCTAAATTTGGACTTAGTTTGTTCTAGGTTCTTGAGGTTTAATATTAGGTTGTTTACTTGGTATTACTTATTTATTAATGTAGGCATTTATCACTAAATTCCATGTTAGTACTTCTTTTGATTTATCCCATATGTTTTTGTATGTTATGTTTTTGTTTTAGGTTGTCTTTAGATATCCCAATTTATTTTTTGATTTTTCTTTGACCTGAAGATTGTTTAAGGGTTTGTTGTTAAGTTTCCATGTATTTGTGAATTTTTCCATTCACCTTATATTAAAAATTGATTTCTAGTTTTATTCCATTATGGCTAGAAAAGATACTTGCAATGATTTCAATCTTAAATTTGTTAAGACTCATTTTTGACCTCTCCTGTGATCTTTCCTGGAGAAGGTTTACTAGTATGTGCACTTGAGAAGAATGTGTCTTTTGCTGTTGAGTGGGATGTTCTTCGTATGTCTATTAAGATCCATTTGTCTATAGTGTAGTTCAAGTCTGCTCTTTCCTTATTGATCTTCTGCCAGATGATCTGTCAATTATTGTAAGTGGGGTATTGAAGTCTGCTACTGCTATTGTATTCCTGTCTATTTCTGTCTTCAGATCTGTCAGAACTCTTAAAGGTACTCTGATGTTGGGTGCATATTTATAATTGTCATGTCTCCTGTTGAATTAACCCTTTTGTCATTATGTAATGACTTTCCTTATCACTTGAGACATTTTAAAGTCAATTTTGATATAAGTATAGCTATACCTGCTCTTTTTGTTATAATTTACATGGAATATCTTTTTAAAATCCCCATTAGCAATGTATGTCTTTAAATCAAAAGTGAGTTTCTTATAGACAACATATAGTTGGACATTGTTTTTATTAATTTATTAAGCCACTCTGTATCTTGGTGAGTCAAATCCATTTACATTTAAAGTAATTATTGATAGTAATTTTTGACTGAATATTGCCATTTTGTTGTTTCTATTTTGTAGTTCTTTTGTTTCTCCCTTCTCTTACTATTTTTCTTTGTGATTTCATTTTTTTTGTAAGTGGATATGTTTTGATTTTTTAAAAAAATGTATTTTATTGATTTTTTACAGAGAGAAAGGAAGAAAGATAGAGAGTTAGAAAAATCGATGAGAGATAAACATCGACCAGCTGCCTCCTACACACCTCCTACTGGGGATGTGCCCGCAACCAAAGTACATGCCCTTGACCGGAATCGAACCTGGGACCTTTCAGTCCTCAGGTCGACGCTCTATTAAACCGGTTTGGCATGTTTTGATTTGTTTACCTTTATATTTTTATTGTGTTTCAAAATACCAGCCTCCATGCTCTTGCTGAAATATATTTATGTTCTCCCCAGGGTTTTTGCATTTTCTGTTCTCTTGGACTGTTGAAACTTTTTCCTAAGATATATACATCTCTTGCTCCTTATTTCAATTCAAATATCTGCTCCGATGTCACCTTAGTGGAGAGGTATTCCCTGTCCACCCTATTGTCACCATCATTCTCCATACTTCTATTTGGCTTTGTTCATTGAGGCTATCACTACCTGTCATGTTATGGTTGTTTATTGCTTTCTTTGTCTTTTAGAATTTAAACTCCGTATTAATATGAACTTTTGTTCAACTTTAAAAAAATATATTTTTTTATTGATTTCAGAGAGGAAGGGAGAGGGAGAGAGAGAGAGAAAAACATCAATGATGAGAGAGAATCATTGATTGACTGCCCTCCTGCATGGCCTACTGGGGATCGAGCCCACAACCCAGGCATGTGCCCTTGACCAGAATCGAACCCAGGACCCTTCAGTCCACAGGCCAACACTCTATCCACTGAGCCAAACCAGCTAGGGCAATTTGTTCAACTTTTTGATAAGTATATTCCTGGTGCCAGAATGTTAATTGAATGAATTAATGAATGACTAAATTAGGTAAAGCCAAGCTATAAGAGACCATAGAAGACTTTAGATTCTGTGTTAAGGAATTAAGCTTTATTTGGTAGGTGTATCAGTTAGCAACTGCCATAAATACACAATGTCATAATAGGACAGTAAGCTTCTATTTCTCATGTGTCTGCAGATCAGTGGCTAATGTTTGGCTGATTTAGGCTGTATTCAATGGGAGAACATACAGTTCTCACTTGAGCTCACTTCAGGAATCTGTAGTCAGATTGGGTATAAAGCTGTTCTTAGGCTATATCATTTTGGATTGGGTGCTGTTCCACTTTTAAAATTTTCCTTCTGAGATAAGCAGATCAGCCTGGGAATTTTCTTCTCAGAGCGATGTCAGACCCTGAAGAGAACAAGACCACCTGTGCCAGAAGATTCCGGTCCTCTGCTTGCATTATGTCTGCTAACATCCCACTGGCCAAAGCAAATTACGTGGCTAAACTTGCAAAAGAAGGGGTAAGATTTCAATCAAATCTATCATAGTGGGCAATGTTACTTTAGGATTTTCAGCAATTTTATGCTTTTTACTGATTATTGTATAACATTTAAAAATTTCCAGTATTGAAATATATTATTTGGAGCCCACACTGATTTAGAGTAAATAACAGTTAAACCATTATGTGGTCTGCAAATAAAAGAAATACTTTCTAACATGCTTATGATGTTATACATATGTCCTAATCACAATATGTCTAGTAAGTAGGTCAATAACTTGGACGGTTCAAAGATAGTTGGTCTTAAACAAATTTATTTCCCAGCTTTCATCCTAGAAACAACTAAGTGCTCCCTCTGCTCCCATCCAATTTCCCCTTTGTAGAAATTTAATTTATAAGACTGCTGACTTTAATTACAGATGGAAGCATGAAGCTGTTCTATCAAAATGTAATTGACTGTCATAATAGTATAGCTGTGAGATTTTCTTATTTTGTTCTCACATCTAAAAAGAGTAGACCCTGGAGATTAGACTTAATGATGCCGACAGTGTACTGATTGCCAGATTATTTGTTTTCCTTTTTCTTGCATTTGGGACTAACCTGATTATTTTAAAGACACCTGCAATTCTTTAGCAAATGTTTAATTCCAATCAGGGAAATTTAACATCATACATGTGGGTACTATAATATTATAATGTGTTCCCAAAGACGAAAAGATGACAATAGTTGTTTATGTGCATTTTTATGTGTGTGTATGTGTTTGTGTGCATGTATGTTTAGTAGGAGGACCACCTAGAACAGTTTTAATATTGGACAAACATCTGGGTCTTAGAACATTTGTCCATGAGCAGGATCTGGTTGAACAGAATTGCTAGGTCACATTTTCTATATCCAAGAGATAACAGAGGAAGGGACTATTAAGGGGCTGAAGGTTATATTCTCAGAGGTCGTTTGCTCATAAATCTGGCCAACCAATAAATCATTAATGAGTGCATAGTACTGTATTCCAGATAGTCAACCATTGGCTAGAATCCTTAGTAATTTTTATGAACTGGAGCTTCAGTAGAGTCAATTACTGTCAGGTGAATTTTTTCATATTATGAATAGCGATGTCTATTGCCCTTGTCCCAATAACATTTCGCCATCATAACAGTGTCTGTGTTAACATTGAACAGACCTACTTGCTTGGCTTCTTTTTACTGTTTTAAAACAGTCATTCTCATTCCAACAGTTGCCCTCTTCTTTACTTTGCCAACTTTCTGAAAATGATCTGATAATTTCCCAAATGGTTTTATTTGACATGCAGGATGAAAGTAATTAAAAGGTGAATAAGTCAATACAAGTATGCACAATCCAATAAGGGTGCCCACATATGGATAAAATGAAGCAAGTATACTTTCTCAACATTTTGTGAAAACAATATTTGGAATAGAATTTATTAAAGAACTATAACAAAATAACTAATATACAGTTAAGATTCACTTGCTGGCATAAACATGGGTTTTTTACTTAATCTCTGGATAATTCTAGCCAAACTGTGATGGAATGGTGACAAACTTCCAGAACATTCTTCACTAGACAGTTTTGCATAACAGTTTTTTCTTTTGAGATGGAGCCACGTGCATTTTAGAGATTTGATCAACCTGTACCTGTGACATTTCACATAATGACTCTGTAAAGACATATCCTGACACATTCTCATTAGCAAGTTATATAGGTTGCTTATTAAAGTAGTGGAAATTACTTTTGAATGAACTCTGCAAAGCTGGTAAATGACTATGTGAGAACGAGTTAATCGACTGTCTTTGTGAAATGTTTTTCTAAGTATGGGAGACCTTGGCAGGTAATTTGGCTTTCTCTGATTTGCAGCTGCCGTCATCATTACTATATGTGATTGATATGTCTGCCTGGACAGATTTACAACCTGACACTAATGCTAATGAATTGTTTAAAAATACTGAATTATTGATAATTTCAGAAGTGCCCCTGGATTGGATCTAAGAGGCTAGTTTCTAACTTACATTTCCATGTCATGGTGATCCGGTTGAAGCAATATATCTTTGCAGGGAGTTTTGAGTTAAGCTTCCTATCATGTGTAGTTCAAATGCAACCGACTATGCTATGAATTTTCTCTAATAGAACAAATTCCAGTCTCTGCTTTGGTATCTTGTAGACATAATCTTACTTAGAATGGACTTCTTTACAGTTATTATGTCTTACTTTTACCTACAACTACTTTCTGAAAGGGAGGTACCAATTTTTCTTAATAGATGTATCATGTTTTGCCAGAGATGTAGAATGTTAGACTGAAATGAACCATCTGATATCACCTAGCCCAGTGGTTGGCAAACTGTGGCTCGCGAGCCACATGCGGCTCTTTGACCCCTTGAGTGTGGCT
>NW_005356674.1:10952182-10969908 GCF_000412655.1 Myotis brandtii
ATTTTGTGGAAGAGCCACACTCAAGGGGCCGAAGAGCCACATGTGGCTCGCGAGCCGCAGTTTGCCGACCACTGGCCCTAGCCCATATTTCTCAAAACTTCTCTCAGTGTTAGAGGAAGGTAAAGACGTACGTCCTGGAGTATGTGGAAAGAGCAGTAAACAAATTATTTGAGGTCATAAGGTTTTGCATCTTTTTCCATAATATGTACATGTCCACTAAGCCAAAATTCATCTCAGCTGAGCTACATAAAATTAGCTGAGGATCCTCATCCCATGTCCTGTAGGAATTTTAATGTCCTTCTCAGGATATCTGGAAATTCCGAAGGGCTTATGTGCTGTGTACACCTGTCTCCCTGGTTTCCTGTTTCTACTGCATGTTCAGTCTTGCTAAAGTCATCATCTTCAGCTCTCCTCAAGGACCCTTATAGGTAGAACAGTTTCCTTCATTTTCCCATAATGCAACTCATATAAAGTACCTGCAGAAATACCAGAACCCTGTAAAAATGTTTGTGTCGAAGGCTTTACAGCATAGCTATGTATACATTAAAGTAAATGCTGGTCATCCTTGTTCTTAAAGCTGGATTTGTTGCCCCTGGTGCCAGCATCTTCTCACTTATAAGGGGGCTCCTCTCCTGCTACGGTGTGACTTATTCCATCACTCACTCACCCCCTCCCCCAAAGCTCCATTGTTATCTGAGTTTGCCCATCATTTTTGCTAATTTCTTATCCAGAATGGTTTAGCTATCTCCTCTGTCCAGCCTCAGAAAATTCAGACTATTCCACTAGCCACCTCTTTAAAGTAAACGTTTCCATCGAGATGGTTCCTTGAACAAGTTTGTTTTATTAAATCGAGGAATTCTGTAGTCTCCTTCTTTTCCCCCTCCCCCCATGCTATATCAGTGTCATTTTTAAGTAGTTTGCTCTTAAATCTTTAGTATGCTTTTCACTTCAACAACATGTGACCATTTTTAACTTAAATTTGGACTTACCCTTTATATCCTAATAATCCATTTTGAGAAGAATGGGCCTATTTCTTGGCATGTGAGTATTGATCTAGCTCAGCCTCTCTTCTATTACAAATGAGAAATGAAATCGAGGGACACTAAGTGATCTGCCCAATGTCCCCAAACTGAGAACATTTAAAAGGGAATACAGAATTCTCTCTCATTATTCCTGATAGAGTAAGTTTCTCATTAATAGTGAAATTAGGTCTCACAAGTACATCTCTATTTTCCGTTAAGGGTTCCTTAATCAAGTGCTTAATGTTTGAAGGAAAGCATTGTACTAGTATTCTAAAAAAAAGTCCATGTTAAAACCCCAATGACATGGGTTTTCCTTTCATTTGTGCTGGTATTGACCTGTTGGTGATTTCTTTAGGGGACTATTACCTCCAGAAAGTGTTAGAGTCATTCTGAATATGTGCCATCATGTGGGAAGTCTTATCTTGCTGCCACATTGCGTCTTGGTATTTTTGTGTTTTCCTTTGTCCTGATGGTGAGTCACCTGATTATCTCAGAGCAGTAAGACCTTGGAGAACTGCCGTCTCAGATCTGCCAACAGGTTTCTACTTTGATTCTTTCCCCGTGGACTTTCTCTTTCAAGCTTCAGGATTATCCACACGTATTCTTGTGGGTACTGACACTCGTCAAATTAACACATATTTTTTTGAATTTCTGCTATGTACTTTGAACTGTGCAAAGTTTAATCAAGGATTACACACGCGCACCCAGCCAACCCTTGTCCTTATTCTCAAAAATTTCATAACATATTTGGGTAGAGAAATCATAGATATGTGTGTGGTAAGTAATAATTTAAGGTTTAAGTAATGTTTTGAGAAAAAGAATACAGGAAATATAAAAAAGCTGAATATGATACTTTGGCAAATTAAAGGTATATAGACCAACAACATGTTTGTGCTCCTTTTTGTCCATTTGATGGAAGCTATGAACCCTAAGGAAATGCACATATGCATCTGCTGAAATTCCTTACTATTTCCCAGGGATATGGAACCGAGGGAAGCCCACCCATGAGGGATGTTGACCTCAGGTGAAGAAACTCTAGGACTAACTGGAAGTGCCAGTTTAAAGGCATGGTGTTCAATCCCAGGGAGACGGCTCAGAGGAGATGTCCAGGAGGAATCGGAGGTAGATCTGGAAAGATGAACAGAGGGGAGAGGAACAAGGCTGGGGCAGGGGGCATTTCAGGCTGGGGAAATCTGAAGCAAAATACCAAAGTCAGGGCATTAAAGAGCATAATTTGGCAACTGTTAACCCAGATTGGAGTGAAGAAGTAGGAGGACTATATGGAGAAAGGCGAGAAAGGTTGACTTGTGTGCCATGAGTAAAGGTACCAAAAAGTATTTTCATTTATTACAAAAGTAATATATACTTATTGTAAGAAATTCAAATCATACTGAAGTATAACAAATAGAAAATTAAACTCCTTTTCTAATTATATAGAATTATGAGTTTGCACTAAACATGCTGGCTTATGACTTGCTTTTCTATTTAATAACATGCATTATGGCTACCTTTTCAGGTCAACACATACATGTCAATGCTACCATTTTCTCAGCTTGGTCTTTATATGGTTGTACCATAATTTGTTTAACCATTTTTTTAATATATTTTATTGATTTCTTACAGAGAGGGAGGGAGAGAGATAGTTAGAAACATCGATGAGAAAGAAACATCGATCAGCTGCCTCCTGCACATCTCCTACTGGGGATGTGCCCGCAACTCAGGTACATGCCCTTGACCGGAATCAAACCCGGGCTCTCAGCTTGGTCTTTATATGGATGTACCATAATTTGTTTAACCATTTTTTTCCTAATTAGGTTTTCTCTCTGATTTCACTAGTATATAAATTATTTCAAAACACATCCTTATTCATATGCTTTTGGGTACTGCTATGATTATATATTTAGGGATAAATTTCTAAACCTGTTAGAGCAAAGGGCATACAGCTCAAGAGTTGAATATTGACAGACAATAGTGCAGTGAAGGCCTAGGGAGGGTGTGGGAGTGGGGCAGAGGGGGTCAAAAAAGGGGACATCTATAATTCTTTCAATAATAAAGATAATTTTTTTAAAAAAGAATGAATATCTATGTCCCCTCAAAATTTGTATGTTGAAATCTTACCCCACCTGCCCCCTAAGGATCATCCCATTGCACTGTAGCCAGACCACCGTCAACCCTAGGGGTGCTTGCCAAATTGACAGACTCAAGTCTGGCCACCAAATGGCAGCCCTCAAAGACATGGCTTTCCTAATACTTGACAGAGATGGTTTGTAGTCCATGGCTTGAAAAGATCTACCCAACTGCCCTCTCTTAAGCCTAGATTCTGGATTGGATAGGGCTCCTGTTTGGCAGGAAAACTTGTCCTCTCGACACATTTGCTCTTAGTCTATCTTTAAAAATTTAATACAATTTAGTATTTCTTAGAAAACAATTTGGCTTTTGTTCTCACTGTCATTTCCCTTGAGTGTCCACAAATGAGCACTCATTAGTTCTTTGCGGGATGTGACATGAGGCATTGCCTGCATAATGGGTCAACTTTCCTTCATTTGTTTCCTTTGATGCCTCTTCCTTTCCTCCTCCTTGCCAGCAAGGCCAGTTGTGATGTTTGCCTGTCACTCTACTTTCCATTCTTAATATCCCTTCTATGAGTTTTTGTAAAAACTTACTCTTTTGAGGAAATCAATGCCTTCCTGCTGCTTCCCTCTTCTATCCATTGTAATTCAGGCAAGGCTGTTGTGTGTTTTGTGTTTGTACCTCACTGTAAAGTGCAATCCAGTTTACATTTCCCAGGGATATCTGCAACATAAACCTTATCAAACATTGTGGTGTAGCACAGGGGTCAGCAAATTTCTTCTGTAAAAGGCCAGGTGGTAAATATTTTAAGCTGTGTAAGCCCTTATGGTCTCTGTGGCATACTTTTTGTTTTTCTTTTTTGAATACAACCCTATAGAAATGTAAAAAAAAATCATTCTAAGTTCACAGGTCATACTAAAAAGTGCTGTAGATTTGGCCTACAGCTTTATATTTCTGACTCTTTGTTTATGAAGCTACACATTTTGAGAATGAAAATTTCTACTTAGGAGGTATCAAAGCTGGGTTTCCTAAATTTTTTTTCTGTGCAGCTAATTAAGTTAAGGAAGTGTGAAGCTTGGATGACCTGAGGACACCACACTGTTATTGGATCTAATTGAAAACTCATTTTTGACCAGTAAATACTGGGAGTGAAAAAACACCAGTTGTGTACAGATGTGAGGACTCATTTCATGGTCTACCCAGAGGGCTCCTTTTCAAAGTGTCCTTCCTTGAAATTCTAGATTCCCTCTCCTCTCACTCCCAAAGCGAACTACTCATTGCATTTTGACATTATTGCGTGTTCTCTTGCCTGGCAAGTTAATAAACTCAGTTTTTCCCCCTTTGGTAGTTTTTGTTTTAGTCTCTGACAATTCCCTATTGTAAAACAAAATCTGATGTAAGTCAGCAGGTGGGAAAGTTCTTTTGGATGTTAGGTAAGGAGGGTTTTCCTTATGGTTTCCGAAATTATAGCAAGAATAAAGTTTGGTCAGTTTGAGAGTAATAGGAGTGAAACAGATACGGACATCTTGTTTGTGTGCAAAGGATGGGTGGATGCAGATAAGTCTCTTTATTTAACAAAATGGAGCAAAGAGTTTGTCAAGGAAACTGGTGAAAGTCTTTAAAATTTGCAAAAATGATTCCTGGATGTTCTGTAAATAAACTGTAGAAAATTGATCAGGATGCAAATTTGCTGGTTCATAAAATGCAAATGAGTTGTGTCTAGACAAATGCAATTAATTATTGTCCACAGAAATTGTCCAATTTTGCATTTGTTTGTCCATTCATGTGAGCCTTCCTGATTGCTCTAATAAGTTCATCCTCTGAGTTCTCCTCTGGACTGGTAACATCTTTCTTCACTAATTAATGACTTAAAATGTTTGCCATGTGATAATATTTATGTGACATTCATGATTATTATGAAAATTGTCTTCTAACAATCTTAACATCCCACAATTATTTTCATCATAACAGATATATGTATCTTTGTGGCATGCACATATATACACAGTTATATAGTTATATTTTTAAAGCATGTTTTATATCAGTTTTTTTCTTGTTTAGTGTATATCTAAGCAAATTAACTATTTGAGTTATTTATATAATTCAAGTTAAAAGACATAGGCCCTACTGGAAAGATCTGATCCCAGAAGTAATTCTCCACTTCCCTTTACGCATATCTCTGTGTCTATCTTTGAAGTAGCAAATATTAAAAAGGCCATGGCCAAGCTGATTTGAGGTTACAGCTCTACCCATGATTAAATGTGTGGTAACCAATTCTACCAAGCTTGTGAGTATGAAGACAGCCTAACATTTCAAACTGACCCACCATTTTCCCTTTTTGTTTTCCCTCATTATTTCAACAAGTTAATTCTATGGCACTATTAATTGTGGTAACCAATTCTACCAAGCTTGTGAGTATGAAGACAGCCTAACATTTCAAACTGACCCACCATTTTCCCTCATTATTTCAACAAGTTAATTCTATGGCACTATTAATGATTCCTTCTTGCTCTGTATTGGTAGATTGATAAAGTAGAAGAAAAGTTTTCTTTGAATATGACAACATGTGCATTCTGCTTATCTAAAAACTGAACAGTTTCTTGAGGACTCAGGTTGATATAAATATTTTAAATAAGATATTTTCCTAGTCACCAAGAAATCCCATTTGCTGGGTAGGAGTCAGTTTAAACCATAAAGCACCCAAGAGGTTGGCAGGCACGAAGCTTTCTTTTTCCTTCTTTGTAAGGTTTTGGGGCTCTGGCATTGTCTTGTGTATGACCTATTTCTGCTCTACAACTCTGGTCTCAAGGCTATATTAGGTTTTGATTCATACCTTTTTATACAAATTTTTCCATTAATAGGATGGCATACATCTTCAGAGAAGTGAATATGATTTTTAGGAAAATCCACAATTTGCCTGCCATCAGAATCTTTATTTTTAGATTGTAATGTCACCCTTAAAATTTCTGTTATGATGAAAAAATGCTGATAAAGTTGGTACATTTAGTTGTGTTTTGTATTTGGCAAACTGATTTCGAAATGCCTTTGGATATTTAACTCAATTCCATTCAGTGACTCTTTCCTGATTTCCTCTCCTGTGGCATGCACTGTGTTAGGTTATTTGGAAAGGCAAGATAAATAGATATAGATTTTTCTACCTAGAGAGCACAGTCTTTAATAGAAGAAGACAGATAAGAAATGAAATGATGAGAGAATAGGGTGCTGTGTGTAATAATGGAAGTATGCAGAAGGAATGCAGTCAGCATACAAGAGGGAATGATTAGCACTGTGAACGGAGGAGAGCAACAACTATTTAAATTATAGCGAATGTTGTAGGTTAGAAGTCATGAAGAAGATTAATTCACGGTGCACATATTGAGTTCTTATAATTTGGTAATACTAGGTGAAGCTCTCTCTATCACACACAAATAAGATACAGACCATGACTCAAGAAGCTCATAGTCTGTTAAAGAAAACAGAAAAGTGAATGCATAATCATAATGCATTATAAAAAGTGCCACCTTAAATATTTGAATCAAATCCTGTAGGAACATGAGAGGCAATGGTTAGGGCTGGGAAGATGAGAATTAGAGAAGGCTTCTTATGGGAAATGTAGAGGCAAGTCTTAAAGAATGTGTGAGGGAAGATAATGGGATGAATGTTCTGAGTAGAGACCACTAAGTGCAAAGTCCAAGAGGCCTGAGAGACAATCTACGACTTCAGGACAGTGTGACCTGAGTGCAAGCAATGGGGCAGACAAGGTAAGAGTCAGTGCTGGGCGGGTAGGTAGAGGGTCCTTTGGAAGAGCCTTGTGTGTCCTATGTATGGTAGGAGGAATCTCTGAAATGTTTAAAATGGAAATAGCATGAAATTAGCTTTTATAAAAGGTCACTCTAAAAACAAGGTGGAGAAGAAGGATTAGAGCAAAATACGATTAGAGTCAAAGAAACCAAATAGAGTTTTCTATAGGAGTCTGGATGGGAAATAAACATGGCCTTATCTCAGGCAGGGGGAGTCGGTATAGAGAAAAGGGTAGAGTCAAGCTGTGGTAAGAAAGAGGAACAAGATTTAATGATATGGGAATTATTCAAAAGCAGATGTGCAGGATAGTTGCCATATTTCTGGCTTGCAATTGGTGGTGCCATTCCTAAATGGAAATGATGGAGAGTGATGGCAGAGGAGTAGGGATGGGAGGCTCATTCAGCAGGGAAGATGTAATTTGCCCCAAACTAAATACAATTACGATGCTTGTGTGGCAAATAAATATGCCAAATAGGGCAGTTGGTAAATTTGAGTTCAGAATTGAAAAGAAATAATGAGCCCAAGATACATACATATTTGGGACCTTTAAGTATATAGAACTAAATCAAGTCACTCTGGAAAGAGTAAATAAAATTGGACGAGAAATGGGTCCCAATGAATCTGAATATGCAAGGGTTAAAATGAAGGTGGGCAGTGAGGAAGAAGACCAGAAAAAACATCAAGAAGGAGTAGCCAGTGAAGTTAGAGAAAAAACAAAATGAAACACACACACACACACACACACACACACACACAGGAAAAGGTGGTATGACAGAAATCAAGTAAAAGTTCCAAAATGATGAAATAGCCAATATTAATAAATGCTGCAGAGAGGCCATGGGAAGGCAAAAGGAAGAATGATACCCAAAATAAAATAGCTCCTGCATTGAAACAAAAAGTGTGAGGATTAAAGCCAAAATGAGGTGGGCTGTGGAGTGAAAGAGAAATGAAGGTGGGGCTCTTGCATTCTTTTGTTCAAGACAATTATCTCCGAAGAGAAAGTGGAAGAAGTGGAGGAGTAATAGGTGTTTCTAAAGATGTAAAGTCTATGACAGCAGAGACATCCCTGGTCTCGTTGGCTGTTGTAAACTTCTTCAACAGTGCCTGGCAAGTAGCAGGGACTCATTGCATTGATAACTGAATGAATGAACCAAGATAGGAGGAAGTTGAGGATGCCTCTACATCAATGAAAAGAATATATACTCAGTGTAGGTGGTGGCTCAAGAGCTGGCTGGGAGGAGGAGAGATTCTGAGACTGAGCATGGGACATGCAGCTCGGAATGAGGACTCTCCTTCCAGATCTGTGTGAATAGAATGGTCAACAATGTTAGAGAATTTCAAGGGCAAGTCCATCAGGAAGCGGAGACCTATTCAAATACCTAGGATTTTGTGGTTGCAAAATCAGTGTGTCCTAACCCAGAATGCCCCTTAAAAATGACACAACTTAGCTAATTATGTATGTAGTTGAGGTGAAAGAGCTGAATTATTTGAAATAATAGCCTTGATTCTGCACTTGACATTCTGAGGAGAACTGGTTTTCACTTACAACATACTTTGCTAGGCTATTCTCAGTGTTAATCCTGCTGACTGCTCCTTTCAATACCCCCTGAGGTAAGTTAGCTCCTCCATTAACCCTAATAGAGAGTTGTGTCAGCAGGAAGGACACTAAATGAGAAACGGAGAGAATCCAATTGAGATCTTGCAGTCACCCAACCCAAGTCACTCTCTGAAGGTCTCATCATTCTTTTCTGCAGATGAAGAAATCCCAAGATTGACTCAGCACAGACCCTGTGACTAAGGGTTGGACAACTAGAGTATAGCTCTCATGTGATTATAGCACCATATTTTGTAGAATGAACAGTCATGCTATTTGAGCTGCTTTGAGAATTTTTTAAATGAGTTTTTTTTTTAAACAACTAGTAGGTCAAGAAAACTATCCCTGCCTAGTCCCTAAGCCACTCCTAAGCATGTTTGTGAAATGTGAGAGGCAGGTGGTCACTATATTTTGAAATAGAATTTTGTATGTGGATATGGGTGTAATCTACCTCTCTCCAGCCCTATCTTGGAACGTGTGTACTAGTTTAGCAGCTACAAGGGAGTTGCTGTTCCTGACTACCTGAGCTATACTGGGGAGGGAGGGAGGTGCTTGCAAGAGGATAAAATTCTGCATTTATTTAGTTTGAGGAACAGGCTGGTGGAATTTGAATTTTACTATTCATGTGACCGCATTTACATTCCCAGTGGAGCTGAAGGAGCCAGGCTACACCCCCCACTTTGTGTAAAACCTGTGATTTCATTTCCTTTGGGATCTTTCCTGTGATCGTTCAGGTTGAATTCATGGTACTTGGCTCCATAAGGGAAGATGTGATGATAAAGTAATCAGATGATTTATTTTTCCCCTGGAAGCTCCTCCCACCCCAGTTTTATTGATCTGTATTGACATAAAATATTGTATAAGTTTAAGGCATACAACATAATGTATACAACATTCATGTATATGTTGCAAAATAATGACCACAATAAGTTTAGTTAACATCCATCACCTCACATAGATATTTATAGTCACCATGCTATATATTATATCCCCAGAACTTATTTGTCTTATAACTGGAAGTTTGTAACTTCTGACCACCTTCCCCCATTTCTCCCACCCCTGGACATCCTTCCCCATGGCAACCACCAATCTGTTCTCCGTTTCCATGAGTTTGGATTTCTTAGATTCCACATTTAAGTGAGATCGATCATAGAGTATGTGTTTTTGTCTGACTGATTTTACTTAACATAATGCCTCCAAGTTTCATCTATGTTGTTGCAAATGGCAGGGGTTCTCTTTATGGCTGTATAACATTTCACTGTGTATATATACTACAGGTTCTTCATCTAGTCATCCATCCCTTAATGGGCACTTAGGTTGTTTCCATATCTTAGCTATTGTAAGTAGGGCTGCAACAAACATGGGAGTGCAGATGTCTTTTCAAAATAGTGATTTAATTTCCTTTGGATATATATACCCAGAAATGGAATTGCTGGACCATATGGCAGTTCTATTAATTTTTAAAGGAATCTCCATATTGTTTTCTTAAGTGGCGATAACAATTTACAATCCCACCAACCATGCACAATGGTTCCCTCTTCTCCACATCTGTACCAATACTCATATCTCTTGGGGTTTTTTGTTGATAGCCATTCCAACAGTGTGAGGTGATATCTCATTGTGGTTTTGATTTGCATTTCCAGTGATGGTCTTTCTTCATGAGTCTGTTGGCCATCTGTATGTTCTCTGTGGAGAAATTCAGGTCACCTTTCATTTTAATTGGATTATGATTATTGCTATTGAGTTGTATGAATTCCTTATATATTTTGGATATTAACTCCTCATTAATATGTGCTTTGCAAACTTTTCTCTCATTCTATAGGTTGCCATTTCAGTTAGTTGATTTAAAAAAATTTTTTTTGCTGTTACCCTATATGCCTTAGAGTTTTGTTTTGTTTTGTTTTGTTTTACTGGTAAATAGTCAGACAAGTGAGGTGAGTCATACAGGCACAGGTTTGGATTCTGTGTTGTGCTTATTTAAAATTTCATATGTTCTTCATTGGGGATTTTTTTTGCATCAATTTTGGATTTTTACAATATATATTACATTATCTTACTAGTTATTTTGATAGCTAAGTTTTTTGGGCACTCTTTCTCTTAAATTTTGTGCTCTAGGGAAGTGCCTTACTCCTTTGGCTCTGCCCAGAATGTATTTATTAAACCTTTGTCTTCACTTTAACAATAGTTTTCTTTGCTGGTGCTATAAACTTAAACCACTGCACAGCCAATTCACTTTTGGATAAGAGCCAGATGGGAAATTGTTGTGCTCCAAAATGGGTTTTGTTTTGAAATTTTCAGAAGCTATTTGAAACAAAGTCTGGTGAAGTAACATAAATGATAAAGCTGGTTGACTTTGGTAAAGGTAGACATTATAAATATTGCTTTTTCATGTGAGTTGTGAAGAAGCTGTGAGGGTCATTCCGAAAATATAACCGAAAGAAGTTTTGAACACAGAATGTCTCTAAGTAATAGATCTCTCTAAAGCTGGTATCCTGAAGATCCATTTGGGTGGTTAATGTTAAGGTATGTTCATTCAAAAGGCCTCATTATTTAGTGCTGTGCTATATATTTTTGATGAAGTAAATTTGAATTTGTGTGACTCTCTGATTAAAAATATATATTTATCCCTTAAATAAGTGAATCTGCTTATTGTGTTGCTATTACACCAGTAGTATGTGTTTCTTAGAGGACAATGTCTGGCACATGGATCTTTTTCATTTATTATCCCTGTCATTTAAAAAAAAAACCCACAAAAGATTCTGTCTTAGAATTTCCTCATGCCCATATGCCTTCATGTTCTTGATGTGTTTGTATTTGCACACATGGGCACGTCAATGTTGTAACAATTTTTGACTTTGATTCTTAATGCAGTTGAGAATTGCTGTGACATTTATTTTAAGAAAGCTAACCAGTGCACACCTTCTTAGTTCTATTGATGTTGGCTAAAAACTACAATTTTTACCCTATCACAACCACACATAATGTTACCAATCTGAAGTATGTTCTTATTTCTCCTGGGAAAGTACCTAGGTGTGGGATTATTGGGTGACATGGCAAATGACTCTGTACAAGAAACTACCTAAATGTCTTTTAAAATGTATGCACCGTTTTTGTTCCTGCCAGAAATGCATGAGAGTTCTAGTAGTTCTGGCTGCTTGCCAGCACCTTACATTGCTGTTTTGTTTGTTTGTTTCTTTTTGGTTGTTCTAGTTGGGTATAGTGTTAATACATTATGTCATTGTGCCTTTAATTATTTTCCTAGCCACAGAGTTAGGAATTACTATTAGAGAAAACTGAATGATAGAGTTGAATTGAACTAGGTAGTATTTTAAACTTTTTTTCAACCATGATTCTTCTAAGATTATCTAACACATCACACATAAAGTAATGTCTGTTAGTTATTATAAGGAAAATATTAGTTTGCACTTTATGGGTAGACACACTACTTAAGGAGATAAATGTTATTTTCTTAATTTCTTTGAAGTCAGTTCTGTAATTTACATTTTCAAACCATAATAGGTATTTACTTGGATGGTGGTTTTGTTTTCTAAAAAACAATGATTCAGACTAATAAAAAAATCTGGGTACATTTCCTTATGAGCAGTGATTTATATGCAATGTTATGGGCTCCAAATATTATTTTTGTACTAATGTACATAAAAAGTAATTGTGGAATTAATTATTGACTATTTTTCTTAGTCAAATCAATTCCTTTGTGATTTTAAGTGTGCTTGGCTTGTAGTATATACCGACTGCCTAGGAATTTGTCTCTTCTCATACTTCAAAATACTTTGAATAAATGGTAAGTGCTTTTGAAAATACTCTTCTGTGCATGTTCTGATGGCTTGGGACTGGTAATAAGTTACGTGCCTGTGTCAAATGCAGGTCTGGTGTAGCGTTATTATCAACTACTTTGATAAATGATGCAATTTACTGTACTCTCCTGATTTTTTTAATAGCATTACACTGCCATGTAGAGTACTTGAGCTGTTTTCTTTTCCCTGGTGGAGGAATTGACACTTTAAAGTAGAGTGGATATACATAAAGTTGAAGAGGCTTTGATACATAATTCTTGATATATTATTGCTATATAATTTTTAATAAGTCTGACTTCCTAATATTATTTTGCCTCAATTATATAGAGAGATAAGGTGAATATATATATTTTTGCTTGATAGGAACATATTACCAGGATTTATATATTTTTATTTTGCTTATGTGGACTATAATTTCAAAAAATTCCAATGAAGAAAATGGAATGATGACAATGAATCTGTTATTTTAACCTTATTATTTTCTGAGATAGTTATGGTCTTCTATTAAAATGCCACTCAAAGTATGATTCATGGTTGGATGTTAGTCCACAAACTTACTGATCTACAATGAAATGTGTACAGAAATGGAGAGCATGCATTTTGAAACTTTTTAAAAAAGCAATTTGACATTGTCCTGACTACCAAGCACAGCACTACAGAAATACTAGTCCATGATGTCTTAGGTGGGTGGATGGGGGCATATTATCCTTCATTATAGACACAGGGTAAAGCTCTGATGTATGTAATATAGTAGCACTTCTCTGTATTCTTTGACTTTGAAATAAAGCTTTTATTCCGCGATTACCAGATATCAAATAAGTATTTTACAGTGTATCTTATTTAGCCCTTATCACATTCCTACTACATGCCCTTGTTAGATCCATTTTACAGAAGAGAAAACCAAAGCGCAGTGAAATATCTTGCTTAAAGTCACACAGCCAGAAGTTCCACATTAAGATAACTGTAAGAAATAAAGTAGGTATAGGTCCGTAGTCGGCAAACTGCGGCTCACGAGCCACATGCGGGCGGCTCTTTGGCCCCTTGAGTGTGGCTCTTCCTAAGCCTTAGGAGTACCCTAATTAAGTTAATAACAATGTACCTACCTATATAGTTTAAGTTTAAAAAATTTGGCTCTCAAAAGAAATTTCAATCGTTGTACTGTTGATATTTGGCTCTGTTGACTAATGAGTTTGCCGACCACTGGAGGTGAACTGACAATTTGACAGTAGTGCCTGCTGATTTCAGTTTGCATATGCAATTGCAGGAGAGTAAGTGATATGTGTGTACTGTAGGACTTTCTGGGGCCCATAGCTTATAGGTGGATGAGTGAACAGCCAACCCTGATAAATCTCAGCCTTCCTATTTTAGAAGAGAAAGGAGTCTTCTACTTCAGAGAAAACATTTCAGATATATGAGTTGCCACAGGAGAACATACATCTCAAATGGTCAGAGAGACAAATCCTTGCTTGTCAGCCATACTCTTTCTTGTCTCCCTTGGGTTCTGCATAGAGAATCTGATAGTCATTATTGTTATGACTTCTCTGTCTTTTCCCATCTTATGTCTATTCGTTGGTTCTTTATGAAACAAGGGGTGCTCAGTAGTGTTTGCAATGGCTAAAGGCTCATAGCTAATATCCTAGTGCGGTGCTAATGGTGTGTGTCAGAGAGTGTGGGGACTCAGAAGATAAAATTCCACAGATTAGGAGATGGCAGGGTAGCAAGTGGGGCTCCCATTTCCTTGGGGTATGACTCACATGTCATTGTATTTATGATTAGTATCCATCTGTACCCCTTTCAAAAAATGAAGCCATTCTTAGCCCTTCAAGTTCACCAAAACATCCTTTGCACCAACAATTATTAAGTGAAGGATTCCTTAGAAAAGATGGAGGAAGGGGTTTACATTACTCTTGGTAGGTATTAAGTTAAAAGTCTCCATAAAATCCAAATTGTCTTTGAAGTCTTTTGTCTTCCCCTCGCCCCCCCCCCCCCCAGTAAATATTAAATAATAAACTATGTCTAAAGCACTTATTATGGGGTTTGGTATTTGAAACTTTGCAATAAATGGCATTCTGTTTGGCTTTTTAAATTTAATTTTTTTTTCTTTTTTTTACTGTCTGTATAGTTTTAGATTACAAGTTAGGTGCAGGGAGAAAATTTCTCCATGTAATTCTTTGGGTGGCACCATTCATAGCACTTAACTACAAGACAGAATGACAGTGAAAGTAGAATTAAGTGAGCTTTTTCTATCAGATTGCCTGGGGTTTAAACCTTAATCCTAATAATTCTGTGGTTGTGTCATTTTGGGCAAATTCTTTATCAAATGTTGTTTCCTCATCTGTAAAAGTAAAAATAATAATGACCTATTTACAACATTGTGGTGGGACAAGATAGGAAAACCTGTGGGATCAGTGTCTGGAATATAAAAAGGAATCCAAGTAAATGTTTGACTTATTTCTTCTCTAGATCTCACTTTCTCTTCAATAGATAAATGGAGGTGGGAGGGGAGGGCAGCATGGGTAGAGGTTGTTAATTGTTTCCTTGTCTCTATGAAAGTCAATAATTTTTAAAATTACTCTATAATTTTGATGATCAACACATTATAACTCATTATACACAATGATATTTTTAGGCTTTAGTTACATGAACATGAATTAGTTTGATGGCTGTTACTTCATGCAGAAAGATCCCAAACTATTTTCTTCACTAAGATTTAGCTCTGTTGGATGCCAAGTATTGGTAAAACTTAATTCTCACTATTATACTGAGTTCAGCACCAATATTTCCAGATATGAAAGCATTGAGAATAAACAATACCATATGTACAATTTCATTTCAAACAGCAAATGTATTTCTGCCCCATTAACAATGAAAACAGAAGTGATGTATAAGTGGAATTCTTATTTTGAAGTTAATAAATCTGTATATAATATGCAAGCTTAAGAATTTTTACTATTTTCTAAGAGTCTAATTATAACTTCCCTTGGCTCATATAATGCTGTGGTTGTTTTCTGCAATCTATCCCCCAGATGTGAAAAATTTCTCTTTTGGAAAAAAATTTATCCATCCCTTCTTCCTTCCTTCCCTCCATCCTCTCTCCTTTTCTTCCTTTTGCTTTTCTGTGTCCCCCTCCTCTAATGTTTATTATCTTCCTGCCTCCTCCTCCTCCTCCTCCTCCTCCTCCTTCTTCTCCTTTCTTCATTCTTCTTTGTCTCCTCCTCCCTCATTTTTCTCTATCTCACACTTTCACACACATACATACTCTCATTCTCTCTCTCTCATTCTCCCTGCCTCCCTCTTCCTCTCTCTCTTCCCCTCATTCTCTTTCTCTCTCTGCCATGTTCTCTCTCTGTCATGCTCTCCCAGAAATGTTAATACATACACGTTCTATGAAGAAAGGAGTTCAATGGCTAGATAAGGTTGAAACTTCCAATCTCTCTCTCTGGTTCTCTAATGAACACATGAACCTGTGCCTTCTACCTTCAGTGGCCCAAAGGACATCACAGTTTCTTTTATTGTCTACAGGGCTGAGTTAAGATCTTAAAGGCAAAAAGCTTGTAACGCTTTTCCACTCTTTATACATTTTTAAAAACAAAAATGGCCCTAACCGGTTGGCTCAATGGATAGAGCATCAACCTGCAGACTGAAGGGTCCCAGGTTCACTTCCAGTCAAGGACATGTAAGCTCCTCCCCAGCCCTGGCCCTGGTTGGGACTCGTGCAGGAGGCAACCAATCGATGTGATTCTCTCACATGGATATTTCTCTCCCTCCCTCTGTCCTCCACTCTCTCTAAAAATCAATTGAAAAATATCCTTGGGTGAGGATTAAAAAAAAAAAAGAGAACTAATAAGTCCTTTCAAATTTTTAAATTATTTTCAGTATGATTATGATTTCTTTAAAAAAGTATTTAATACACAGTTTTATTATTTGCATAAACGTAATCATATCACTACATTGTTTTATTTTTTGTTTGTTGTTTTTTGGTTAGCAAAACTTCTGCTCCCTTCCCTTCAGATTTCCCTCACTTTATCTTCTCCCCCACATACACCATTTCTAACTAATCATTTCTCCTATCCAACCTGGTTACCCACGTAAACAACTTTCTATCATTTCACTTTTTCTCCATGTGCATGTAATCACAAACATATCCACAGAAATTTGTATTTTCTTATTTTATAAAAACAAGTTTATATTACCACACATTTTAAAATCTTGTTTTTCTCATAAAGTATAGTTCAATGGGAATCTCTCCAAGTTAACTGCTGACATCTAATTTATTCTTTTAATGGTTGCACAGTGTTCCATGATGTACATACAAAATAATGCTAGTTATTTTGTAGTTATTTTTCCCTCTGTTTTGTACAATGCTATAATAAATATCACTTTACATTTATCTTTATGTACTTATGCCTTTGCTTCTATAGTATAGATTTCAGAGGAGGGATCTCAGGGCAATAAAGGAATATCTATTCTTAGTGTTAATTGTTGTTGTCAAACAGCTTATAAAAGGCTGTGTTTATATGTATTTCCTCCAGCAATGGATGAAAGTGCTCCATTGTACCCCCTTGTTACCAGGTATGTGGTTATTGACAGCTGGGAGAAACCATGTCTGGTACCCTATCTCAAATCTTCAGGGCTTTATCTTGGATTCTACCTGCGCCTGAAATGGTGGATATTACTTGTAGGCTTCAAATAACTTCAAATTGGTCTCTTCTAACTACAAGTGCTCTGTTTCATTTCCTGCCCTGGACTCTTCAATGGCTTGATGATGGTGAGAGTTTTCTGGATTTGTCCTTGTGAGTATGAGCAACTCAGAAGTGCTGAGGCACCCTCCATTGAATAATGCCCGGGCCTCCTTTCTTTGGAGCAGGCAGTTCTAAGATATACCCCCTTTACTTTTCAGAAAATCTTGATGGACTTGAGTGTCCACTGCCTACAGGGATGCTCTTTATAACAAAAGTAACTGTTCTTCTCAACTTTCCCTCCTTTGTCTCATTCTCCCCATTTTTTCAATTCTTCCCCATGATTACCTCCCAAATAAACAACCTGCAACCAGGTTCTCCTCCAGAGTCTACTTCAGAGGAAACTCAGGAAAAGACAGGTCCTTCTTGTATTTCTCAGTCTGAGGGCTGTAAAGTGATATTTTGTTGTTTTCATTTTCCCAATTATTATGAGGGTGATCATCTTTTCCTGTGTGTGCTGCCCAGCTGGTTTCCACTGTTGTGGATTCTCTCTTTAACTACTGACCCATTTGTTGGATTTTTGTGTGATTTTGATCATTTTAATATTTTTCTTTTGAGTGTTCTCTTTATTAATATTTCTAATATTGATTAACATTTCTATTTGTCTTTTCACTTTTCTCTGATATCTTTTGTATTACAAAATTTAAAATTTTTTTTAAAAAAATCTTTATTGTTGAAAGTATTA
>NW_005356674.1:10969923-10985477 GCF_000412655.1 Myotis brandtii
CAGGCCTCCACCACCCTATTGTCTGTGTACATGGGTTATGCATATATGCATACAAGTTCTTTGGTTGATCTCTTCCCACCCAACCACCTACCCCTGCCTTCCTCTGAGATTTGACAGTTGTCAAATATGTCTATCTTTTCTTTTATGGAATATGCCTTTAAAAAATATGTTTTATTGGTTTGAGAGAGAGAGGAAGGGAAAGGATAGAGAGAGAAAAACATCAATGAGAGAGATACATCCATCGGCTGCCTCGTGCAATCTCCCACTGGGGATACAGCCTGCAACTGGGCATGTGCCCTGACCGGAAATCAAACTGGGGACCTCTTGATTCATGGGTGGGCGCTCAACCATTGAGCCACATCAGCCAGGTGGCATCTGCTTTTCTTAGTTAAAGAGCTCTCTCTCCTCTCTCCTCATAATTTATACAAATCTTAATCCTAGATTTTTTTGTATGACCTTGTTTTTATTTTTAATATTTTAAGTCTTTAATATACCTGGAATTTATTTTTGTTTGATATAAAATTGGCACCTCCTTTTATTTTCTTCCAGATATAGTTTATCAAGATAGCACCATTTATTAAATAATTTATTATCTTCCCCATTAAACTGAAGTATTATCTTTGAGATGTATTGATTTTTTATTTTGATTTTTCTCTCCTGAATTCTTTATTTTGTTCCTCTGAATTATGTCTTTTTCTATGTTAATAACATATTGATTTGATTACAGTGGATTTATGTAGTATTTTTTATTGCCTATTCTTCATTCTTTACAAATTTAAGATGAATTAATTCAATTTATAAAAAGAATTGTATAGGAATTGTAATTGGAAATGCATTAAATATATTTTTAATTTGTCAAAAATTGACTTTTTATCCTATTAACAAATTTCCATGCTACGAAGTGGTATATCTTTTTTAGTTTTTTATACCATCCAATAAGATTTTATAATCATCTTAATATGGGTACTTTCTTATATTCTCAATTTCTTAAATAACATCCAATCCTTACCAAATAATATTTTGTTGTTGCCCCTCATTTGCTAGAGCCTTACACATGTGCTTAGCTTGTCTTTTAGGTAACACAAAATTGTCTCCTTTTTAGATTAGAACTTCTGAGAAACAAGCTTCGCCCACTCTGTAATTCCCCTGCAAAGCCTATCTTTTTACTGAGGCTTATCACAAATGTTTAGTCTTTACTGCACAAAGTGAATACAGTGCTGAACACGGTGCAGAGAGCAACAGCTTCCAGGGATGATCAATCCACTGCTCTACACTGTTACACCATCAGCTAATTGGGACATGTCCCCTTGGCTTTGCGGATGCTCAGATGTCCCCTTGGCTCTGTGGATGCTCACCTGTCCAAACCTGCTATACTTCACTGGCTAGACTTATCTCTGGACAGTGATGAATGCCTGCTTCCTTGATGACTCGATCTTACTTGCTGGCCTTGTCTATCTGGGCCTCACTTCTTCCCATGTACTAATAGTTTTTTCTTCATTCATAAATACATGGTGTCTGAAGGAATTGTAAGTATAACAGGTTGATTTTCTGCAAAGCTGATTGCTACATGTCCTCCCTTTTCTGTCGATGTATGCTGTCTTTCCCATCAGGAGGTGGATTCATTTCCCCTCCCTTTGAATTTGGGGGGGGGGGGCAGGCAATAGGACATGGAAGAAATGACTTTGTGTGACTTCTGGGCCTGGCCTTAAGAAGTTTTCACCTTCTTGATTCTAACCACCACATAATAAAACTCAGGCTAGACCACCCCATGATGATCGGGAAACATCTGGAGAAAGAGAGGCCCAACTGGCCCCCAGTCATTCCACCCATCCCACCCATTCCAGCTACAGCACCAGGCATGTTGCAATCCCAAGTGTTGCCATCTAACCACATGTGACCAAAGAACTTTCCAGCTGAGCATAGTCAATTTTAGAATTTGGAAATAGAATAGAATGTTGTTTTGAAGCCAGTTCATTTGAGTTGATGTGTTAGATATCATTTGGTGGCTGAGCTAGTGAGCATCAAAGGAAAGTATGCAAAAATTAATTAGATGAAGACAGGTAATTCCATGATCAGGCAAATCCAACAAAGACTTCTTACTAAGTGAGGGATTATCTTGCTGGGGGAATAGCAGACACATAATCAAGCAGCGGTGTATAAGTAAATGATGTTCAGGCTGCAAATAGAACATGTCTCTTTTTAAAGATCTGCATTTTTCTCAGTATTTTTCTATATCCAACATGTATATATATCAGAATAGGATGACAATGATTTTAGAATTTTTATGTAATAAAAATATCATTCAACATAATAGCTCTTTGTTATTACATGATTTCTCAATGCTTTCTATATCTATCTATATATATATGTATATATATATGTATATGTATATATATGCAGCCCCTTTCTTTAATGATTCTCATTAACTCTGAAAACCTAATGTCTGAATATGTTAGGTATTAAATAAAAGAATAAGTTACTTCTATTTGATAAGTATATCAAATAGTCACATAGAAGGTATGACATAAGTTTCATTTCTCAGAGGCCATTCTGTGTTGGCCTGATTCCTGAATCTTGGCAGATTCTGACTAGGTAACGATGCCAGATGAATGTTCTGAAAGCTGAGCTATTACTGTACTTGGCAAACTCATTAGTAAACACAGTAACATTGTCATGTGTCTGTAAATTCTGTCTCCTACATATTCAGATCCAATATGGACAGTAGTAATGTCAATATTCTTCAAATAATAGAAATGTCAAACATGCTATGTGCACATCTTTATAGTACACAGCAAGATGTTTGTTTCAAGGTGAAAGATGATGTTATTAAGCCCTGCTGTCTAGGTTGGTGTCTCCTTGCTCCACACAACTGAATCCCTAACATGGAGCTGAACAGGTGCAGCTGTTGTTTTCCATATTATAATGATCACTATTAATTCCTCCTGGCAAATCTAGCCTTTGGCTACCAGTGGGTCAGGGAAGGAAGACCTGGTCTGAAATACTGGAAGTGGTGAAGGGTGTACTTACCAGAAAAAAAGTTGTTTTTCTGATATTTCAGTATAGTTTTAAGACTGGACCTTGTACTCTTTCAACAATCTTGAGGTTACAGGTGCTTTGAAACTATATTTACTGGGAGAGGGTGGGCAGAGAATGATTTCATTTTGTATTTAATTGTACTGGGTGTCTTTTAACCTTCTGGGAAGCATGAATTGGCAAAGGTGATTATGTAATCAATAGGGCAGAAGAAGAGCTCAAGGTTGCAATTAACATGTTATTGTGCAAATCAAAGGAACAGTAAAAGGCAATTTGTTGAGCTTGTCATTGTGCCTGGACAATCAGCGTGCAGACAATAAGGATGGAAAATCGGAGTGGAGAAGCAAGTGCGTCAAACCACTCAGGCTTTTGTTTTCTCTCTTTCCAATTCAGTACTTGTCAATGGACCCATCTGACAGCTTAAAGTGGGTGATGGGGAATCAATAATGCATTGTCTCTTGTTTTTGTGAGTGACTTTTCAGAAAAAAATAAGCCTACTACATTGTTTGGATGTTAGTTTTATAATGTTTGGTACCTCATATTACATCTTTAATGTAATAGTATTTAAGACAGTTCATAAAATATCTCTATCTGGATAAAACTTTTTTCTACTTTCTAACAGATCTTCAGGCATAAAATCTATTGGCCTTTATACTAAGATGCACAGCAGGTTCAACAAGTACATACAAAGATGTAAGACATTCTGAAATGAAATAAATAGTGACCATACTATAAATATTGGTAAAATTTTGTTCTGTTTGAATTAAAACACAAAACAAAAACTAAAATGTAGTCTTGATAAAATCCTTATTTATCTCATTGGCTAGGTATATGGGAATAGTTTGATGGAATCTCATTCTAAAGGGTATATTACCATTTGATACTTATAATTCTTATAAAGTACTTTGCATTCCTGTTATCCTTTTATCACCATACAATATTGAACAGATAAATAATAATGTGTGAATTTTATACATTGGTCCTTAAAACAGAAGCTACACATCCCAAATGGCTTAACCTCCAATTGTAAGTAAATATTTATATATTTATAATATGTATATATGTAGCATAAATATATAAGCTGATGTTATTCATTTTATAAATAAATGTTTATTAATATTGTTCATTCATTTATTTATTCCATAAACATTTATTGACTATTTACATTGTGCCAACATTGGGTTACATATCATGTATTCTTTTTAACAAGATAAAATTATTTTCAGACTGTTTTATAGTCTAGCATGTGGTAAAAAGGGGATCGCAAACCAGACTGCCAAATTTCAAAGTTTGCTCCTATAATTTACCAGCTGAATTACTTTGGGCAAGATACTTCATTAGTAAGATAGAGATAATAGTATTTCTCCCATGAGGTTTGTAAGGATTAAATGCATTAGTATATATTGGCAGTGAGTTGATGAGACTCTATTAGGGTACTCCAGAAAAATAAAACCAATAAAATGCATGTGAATGTATGTATATGTGTATATGTATACATATATAACTCAGATACACTATATATGTACATACATTATAGTGATGTATCTATACTAATAAAAGCCTATGTGGTCGTCACACTCTCACGCCGTGATGCCCTCATGCTGTAACAATACATCACCAGGAGGCAGGTGCGCGCAGTGGGTGGGGACTTGAGGCTGCGCGCGGCACTGAGGCGGGTCTCACTGGCTCTGTGTGGCGACGTTGGGGGTCCTGGTGGCTCTGCGTGGTGGTGGGTCCCAGCAGTGACACTGGGGGTCCTGGTGGCTCCGTGTGGAGCCATGGAGGCGGACCCCTGGCTCCGGCCTGTCTCTTTGGGGCAATCCATTGAGGAGCCCCGGATGGGTGGGCAGGGCCTACCTCTTTGGGGAGATCAATCGCAGGGCTCCCGCACTGTGAGAGGGCACAGGCCAGGCTGGGGACCCACCCCCCCCTCTCCGCCCCGAGTGCATGAATTTCGTGCACTGGGCCTCTAGCCCACCCCCCCATCTCCGCCTCAGTGAATTTTGTGCACTGGGCCTCTAGTATATACATATATTAGGATGCATAAATGTATATATGGTGTCACACACAATATATGGAATGTGTGTATATATGTGTATGTACATAGAACAATAAAGTTATTTTAAGGAATTGATTCATCAATTTGTGGCAAGTCAAAAATCTGCATAGCAGGCTGACAGGCTGGAAACCCAGGGAAGAATTGATGTTATAAGCTTATGTCTGGAGGCAGAACTCTGTATGTACATGTCTGTGTCCAAATTTCCCCTTCTTATAAACACATCAGTTCTGTTGGATTAGGGTCCAGCCTAATCATCTCATTTTAATCAACCCCTTTAAAGACCCTATCTCCAAATATGACCACACTGAGGTACTGGGGTTTAGGACTTCCACCTGTGAATTTCTGGGGAAACACAATTCAGCCCAGTATACCATCCTAAGTGTGTACTATGACAGATGTGGTACCAGTGATCTATACACAATTCTGAGGAAACATAGAGGCGAGAGCACTTTTTCCTGGGCAGTGATGGCGGTAGTCTTGGTGGCAGCTGGAGGCTTAGGGGTTTCGATGAAATGGCATTTAAAACAGAATTAAAGGAGAAGTATTCACCTGGAATTGGAAGAATGAAAGCCTTGTAAGTAGAGGGTACAACATGAGCACAATCCCTGATGTACAAAAGTGCCCTGTGCCTTTGGGTGGCACAGGGACTTTGGTAGGTTATGGGGAATGATGGGAGAAAGCGAGCCTAGAACCTGGGCAGATTGTAAAGGATTTTTAAAGCTACCTCTAAAGTTCAGAATTAGTCTTGTGAGCAATGGGGAGTTATTGGATATTATTAAGTTAGAATCACAAACAATCTGCTTTTAATTAATTTTACCTAGAAAAATTACCCTGGCTGTATAGAGCTGAGATTTTGCTTGGAGAGATATGAGGTTGATGTCGTTGACAGAAAATAAGTTGATGAGGGTTTGAAATGATTTGGTGGCAGTGGCGATGAGGGAAGGAAATGGATTTTGCAGACAGGTAGAATTGGCAGGGTTTGATGGAGGGAGCTGAGAGATGGAGAAATAAAAGAGCATTCTGAATTTTCTGCCTCGGTTGGCTGGGTAGATGGCACAAAATTGATATTTGTGTTAGTGAGGCTGTTAGGCATTTGTTGTACATGGTATTGTGCAAGGCTTTGGGTGTACATTTTGGAGTTGATTTGAATTATAAAATCAACATTTTTTTCACACATTCACAAATTCAAGGAGTCATTAAGAAAAACACTAGAATAGTTGCTTGGGGAAGGAAGGATTTAATCAAGATGACTGGTAAAAGGAAAATGTAAATAAAGCACAAGGAATCTTGCATGGACCAATGAGGACACTGTGTGTGAGCTAATTGGTATAATTACTCAACCCTCGACACCTGTGTTATAACTAATTAGTATAATTACTCAACCCTCTCCACTTGAGGGCCAAATAAGAGAATAATAAAATACATTTAGTATATTTAGTTGTGGGCCAGGTGAACTCCACTGCCCGATGCCAAGTAGGGGATAATAAACAAAATACATGTTAATTCCTAGAATGTATGTCTAGTTCAGACTACACACAGTCACTGATTATTTTTAGAGCTGCTGATATTCAAAAATCTTAAATCAAGAATGCTGTGGAAGTAGTTGACATTCTGTGTGGGATATAATAAAAATAGCTAATATATTTTTGAGGACTTAAATTTCAGACATATTCCAAGAACTTTGTATATGCTACTAATTTAATCTCCACAACAACCTAATAAGATGGTTACTATGATTATCCCCATTTTATAAGAAAAGAATCTGAGGCATGGAGAGAATAAGCAATGTGCCCAGGGTCAAGAAGGTAGTAAGAACAGGAGGAGCATTTCAGAGCCTGTGCTCTCAAACCCTACTCTGTTGCTACTCCGATCTTTTGCTATGGTGTCTTCTCTCTTGATGTCATGTATTCCCACAGGAAGACAGAGGGATGTGAATTGTCTTTATAGGGAACTACTTGCTAGGGGCCAAATCAATTTCTCCATGCCCAGCTGAATGCTTGGTGGATCCCTAGTACTCAGTAAACATTTGTTACAAGAATTCATTCATAAATACCCCTCAGAAGTTTACTAAACTGAGCTTCCGGTTTCTGATAATAGCCAACTTGATCATTTGAACTAACTGTCATTCTGAAAACAGCCCCAAATAGTTAATAAATGTAAAGATAAAAGAATCTAAAGGCATGGAAGAACTAAGAACATAGAGATTACTAGGCCCAAATGAAAGAGAATATGGGAACCCAGAAAGGGAAAGGAACTGGGTAGGAAACTGCTTTTGCCCTGAGAGTACAGGCTGATTTGGGAAAGTTAGAACTTCATTTTTGGTGGCCTTGCTTGGTGAGGAATATAGAAATTAAAGCCAAAAACTTGTACAGTGAGAGGAATCAAGTAGGAGACTCCATAGTAAATTATAAGCAGAAGTAATACATCATCCGGTAAGAGTAAGGCAGCCTAGGTACATATACAGGGTGGGGCAAAAGGAGGTTTACAGTTGTGAGTACACAAAACAGAGTTTATTCTTATAACATTATTTATTAATTATTGTATTATTTTTCACATGAACAACTGTAAGCCTACTTTTGCCACACCTTATCATCTCCATGGATCTGGAAACCTGTGAATAAACCCTGATTAAAGATAGTTGCTGTCTGTAGTAATGAAATTTGTCATAATGGACCTGCAGAGGAAATTCTTATGACATACTTTAGGTAGAAGGAAAATTATTCACATCGGAGATCTGAGATTTGAGAAGAAATGAAAACCAAAGTTGTACCTGGGTATATCTACGTTAATATTGCCTATGTAAACAAAACCTCCAATTATATATATGTAATTGTGTTTGTATACACATATACATGCACACAAACACAGCGCAGCACATTAGTTGGGAGAGTTACAGTGTTCTACAGACCACATGCTGTCTTGGAGGAGTTATTGATTTATTGAAGTTATTGATTTATTTTATGAATTATACTGGTAGATGCATGCCTTAATTTATAGGATAACCACAAAAATTTTATAATTTTCAAACTAGTAGAGAGGAAAAGATAGAATGACAAAAACAATATCTAAGAAGTTCAAAAAGAAGATTAGAAAAGATAAGAAGTTTCAAGGAGAAAGCACAAAAAACAATTATAGATTTGAAGAAAATATGTAAATAATTATGCTATATGTAAATGAACTGAATTTGGCAGAGAAAAATGTGTTCTGAATTTAAAAGATATCCAATTTCATACTATTGAACAGAGTCATATCTAAAACAGAATGACACAGAAAGTTAAAAAGATAGGATAAGAAACTAGGCAAACACTAAATGAAAAGATGGTAGAGCTCTATTAGTCTTAAGCAAAATAGTCTTTAAAGCAAAGTCTGTTTTCCTAGTGATAAAGAGTTACTTGTTAAAACCTCAAAAATGAACATGTTCAATCTTTATAACGTCTTAGAACAATTTTTGTTTTCTTCTTTGATGTATGTATTACAAACTTAATAGTGTTTTTTAATACAAAGGTTTTTCATTTTGCAATGATAAAGTTGGATTCGACTATCACTGTCTTTCATAGATTATGAATGTTGGGTACCCATCCCCAGGTAGGGGTGAGTTTTCCTTCTGCAAAGCCCAATGAGAGAACACAAGACACAGGGAATCAGCATGCCTTTCCCCAAGGCTGCTTTGGTCAGATAACCTCTTAGATCTTTCCTATAACATAGTGTGTCATGAATGTCTACTTTATCATGAGGCTGGAGTTCACTAAGAGCAGGGCTGGACCACACTTATCTCTAACTTCTCATTGCGTCATCATGAATTCACTTGAACATTTAAAATGGTACAGGTCTAGAAAGCTGAATGCAGAAGTCTAACACAATTATCTCTCTTAATTTGGCATTAGGCAGAGAACACTAATTGGGACAATCTTCCAGGGTTAAGCATTGATTCATTGGCTTGGGACTTTCTGTACTCTAACCACTTAGACTAAAACATACACCATGACTAAGTGGATGTGCTTGAGAGCATCTGCGAAGTCTAGTTAATTATTTTTGAGTTAAGAGAAAATAAAGTAACATAGGCACATTCCAAAACCTTTACTTGATTACTACCGAGAACCAAAGTACCTACTTTTATATTCTGATGTATATATTTAAATGCAATTCTACCCTTGAGACATCTTATAACGAGAGTTGTGTATCCCAAAGGATTTCCACATTTAGTCCTTTACATCTGCTCAGGCCTGTAATGAGCATCAGAAGTATCTTTTTATATTTTACTTTTTAAAGATTTTCAGAGAGAGAGAGAAAGTAATTCTGTAATCAGTGGTAGTATCCTGGTTGTCCCCTTAATCACCTATATAGTTGAGAAGTTCTTCCCTATGTTAACCTGTACTTAGGCTATAACTTAATTTGGCTTTCTGTCATTTTGGTCACAGCTGGTCAGCATTCTCTTTCATATACCTTTTCACACATTCAGAGGCAACTAATAAGTCAAGCTTAGAGTGTTTAAGCTACCTCCTTGCTATAAGTAATACAATTTAGCCTTCTCAGTGTCAGGTTTTATAATTATGGATTTCCTGCAGGCTGACAAAGGATGCGATAGAGGTCTAAATGGGGTCCAGTGCTGGGATGAATTTAGGTTTCTCTGTATATGTGTAACAAAATTACATCTCTTTCTCTCTTACACACACATTTCCCTTTAGGGTGTGGGAGAAACCCACTTTTTTTTTTAAACAGAAAGCTTAAAATCATACTATGGCTAAACTCAAGAAAAATATATAACTGAGATTCTAAAACGTCTAGAAACTAAAACAACACTCTTTTGTTTTCTATGACCACATAGGCTTAGTATGTCTCTTAGTGTAAGAGCCTTATTCAGTAATTGATGAGTAGCTTATGGTAATTTTACCTACTGTGGTTTGTCATTAGCTTGCTAGAGAAATGGCCTCAGTCACCCTCGAGGAGTGATATTAAGCGTTGTTAACAATAGAAACATGACATAAGAAGAGACCAATTTGGGGGGTAATCCAGGCTTTTCTACTATGGTGCTCTTATGGTCCAAGAATTCACCCTTAGGGTGACGAGCAGATAGATAACAGACATAGTTTTAGAAACTTGTCTTAGACCGTGCTTCATAAGTGCTGGATCCTCAATAGAGAAAGTTAAATGTGTCAAGTGAAGTGTCAGGGTATCATGAGTCTCATTATTTTCTACTCTTTTTTTTTAATCGCACGAGGATATTTTTCCATTGATTTTTAGAGAGAGAGGAAGAGAGAGGGAAAGACAGAGGGAAACAGCAATGTGAGAGAAACACATTGATTGGTTGCCTCCTGCACGAGCCCTGACCGGGGCCGGGGAGGAGAAGCCTGCAACCGTGGTACATGCCATTGACCAGAATCAAACCCGAGAACTTTTGGTCCATAAGCCGATGCTCTATCCACTGAGCCAAACCGGCTAGGGCTCTACTCTTTCCTGGGATTCAAGCATTCCTTGGTATTCACTCTCCCCTTTTCTACTCCATTTTAAGGCAGTTCAGTTCCTCAACAGCCTAGTCATCTCAAGATTGTTATATCAAGGGTGGCAACTTACCTTTTATTGGTTTAAATACCTCAAGAACATGCCCAGAAAACTGGAAGACCTAATTGCTTCATAAGATTTAGAAGTGGTAGGCATCAGACTCTTTGGGCAAGATTCACTGATAAACTCAAAATTGTGTCTGATTCATATACTCAAGTAGTACATTTTTAACATAGTCCATTTAGTTTGACTCTGTTACCTTTCCCATATTGCTCTCTACTCCTGTTTGTCAGTCACCATAAAAAGCCACAAATATAGTTTGAGAAAATTGTCTTAACATATCCCTGATTATCAACATTTAATCATATAGCTTTGCATATTATTTTATTCTATCTTTCTCCTCTCCCTAGCTTCTGCAACTCTCATTTTGCTTTCTGAAATTCATGGTCCAGTGTCAGCACACTTCCCTATATAAGCCTACCTCTTACGTGAACATCCTGAACATTGCTTTTGCCCTCCTGCTGTCATTGGACCTGGCCCCCCTCTGAGGACACTGCTTCCCCTGCAGATTCTTACATTGTGGTTGTTCCTCCATCTTTAGTCTTTCCTTGGGCCTTTGATATCATTATTTCTCCACTATACATAAAAATAGCCAGCTTTGAACATCATGTTTTGGAGCTATAAATTACCCACTGCTCCTTATTGCTCTCTTCAATTTTCTGGCTCATTCCTCTTTATTTCTCTACTTTTATTTTTTATTTTGTTAATCCTCACCCGAGGATATTTTTCCATTGATTTTTAGAGAGAGTGGGGTTGGGGGGGAGACACAGAGAGAGAAACATCTATGCACAAGAGACACATCAATTGGTTGCCTCCCCCACGTGCCCTAACCAGGGCTGGGGATTGTGCCTGCAACTGAGGTACGTGCCCCTTGACCAGAATAGAACCCAGGACCTTTCAGTCCACCAGCCAACACTGAACCAAACAGGCTTTTTCTCTATTTTTTTTTTTTTTTTATTAAAGCTTTCGGCTTACTGTTGCTATCTACATTACTCCTGTTTGTTGTAATTCAGTTGATTTTAATATACATAGATGACCCTTCCCAAACCTTGAGTTCCTAACTCCTTAAAATTTTCTCCTCTCCCCTATCTCAGCCACTTCATGAACATGCCTCAGACTTTGCATCACTAATAACTACAGGTTATCTCTAACCTCAGTTTCATGCATTGCACTTTCTGATAAGCTCTTTTTCTCTTTCCAGCGCACTCTCACTGTATCCTGACTAAAAAGCCGCCAACCTTACAAGGACCTCTAATTTACTCATTTCTACTGATGTTAATCTTCTCTAAATCCTTTGGAGTTTTCATTCCTCTCCTTATGTAACCGGACAAAATGGGTCCGGGCTGCCTGCCACTACTTGAGCCAATTAAGCAGAGACAGGGTTGAATCGTATATGAGCATTTATTCAAATAATGCCGGCAATATGGGAGAGCAGCAGGTCATTCATAAAAATCTGCTCTGTACCACCCCCCGCCCCCCCCCAATAAATCAGCTGCTTGTATTGGGTAGGACAAAGATTACAAGGGGAAGTAAGAATTATAGGCATGGGGAAGAAGGCTATGCAGTCTGGGGAGGAACTCCATTGTTTGGGCAACAAGGTTGTTAATCTTTCCATGATAATAGGCAGTTCTTGAATGAGAATGGACCCCATTCCAAGGTTGATTCCAGATCCCAGGGCATACAAATCCCAGCCAGGTTAGAATGCCCATTCTTTAATCAGAACAAGGCAATCACGGTTAACAGAGCATAGTTAATATTTCTTTTATCTATAGCTAGTCTCCAATATTCTATTTTTGCCCCTAACATTTAGATGGCTTAAATTTTGTGGTTAATAATTACATTCAGGCCCTGGCCGGTTTGGCTCAGTGGATGGAGCGTCGGCCTGTGGACTGGAAGGTCCCGGGTTCGATTCCGGTCAGGGGCATGTACCTTGGTTGCGGGCGCATCCCCAGTGGGGGGTGTGCAGGAGGCAGCTGATCGATGTTTCTCTCTCATCGATGTTTCTGACTCTCTATCCCTCTCCCTTCCTCTCTGTAAAGAGACAGTAAAATATATTAAAAAAAAAAATAATTACATTCAGTCCCTTTTCCACATATCTAACTTTCTTGCCATTTTCTCACTTTGTGGTACTCACTTGAAAAATTCACATTTTCTCCATAATCTATACCTAGAGGCAAAGTCACAAAACATAGATGGAGAAAAATATATTTTATTAATGGTCTGACTTAAATTTCATGAACAAGCCTCCTATGTGTTAGGTCTGATTAAAAAATTGAATCAATATCCCCTCCCCTGGGAACTGACCTTTAGACCACTTTACAACGGACACTCCCTTTCGCTTAGACCACATTCCACTTGCTAAGACCATTATCCTTTCCCTCTGGACCTTCCTAGGATCTGGACCTGCCCAAAGAATCAGAGAATTCTCTGCCCAGAAAAAGCCTGCCTAGAGTCCTTTAAAATCTCTAACTCCCCGTTCCTGGGTGCTGGTGCCATTTTGGGGCTCAGCCCATCTGGTATCCAGATGACCTAATCTATAATATCTATAATAATAAAAGCATAATATGCTAATTAGATCAGACAGCCGAATGACCTTCCGGACGCACTTCAGGTCAAAGCCACAGCGGCGGGGGCCGAGGCAGAGGTGGTTAGGGGTGATCAGGCAGGCAGGTGAGCAGTTAAGGGAGATCAGGCAGGCAGGCAGGCAGAGGCGGTGAGGGGTGATCAGGCAGGCAGGCAGAGGCGGTTAAGGGCAATCAGGCAGGAAGGCAAGTGGTTAGGGGTGGTCAGGCAGGCAGGCAAATGGTTAGGGGTGATCAGACAGGCAGGCAGAGGGTTTGGGGTGATCAGGCAGGCTGGAACAGGAAGTTAGGAGCAATAAGGCAGACAGGTGAGTGGTTAGAGGCAATGAGGCAGGCAGGCAGAGTGGTTAGGGGTGATCAGGGAGACAGGCAGGCCAGCAGTTAGGAGCCAGTGGTCCTGGATTGTGAGAGGGATGTCTGACTGCCAGTTTAGGCCCGATTCCTCAGGGACATCCCCCGAGGGGTCGCAGATTGCAAGAGGGTGCAGGCTGGGCTGAGGGGACCCTTCCCTCCCATGCACGAATTTCATGCACTGGGCCTCTAGTACATTTATAATTCTTTACCACATTTGGCCTCGTGTGTTTCTCCTTTAGTCACCCTAACAATGTGGACTTTTAATGCTGCCTAGGAATAATTTTTTCTTAATACATTTATTTTTCCATTCTCCTAACTGACTTTTCACATCCCTGGTCTCTCCTCAATCATTCAACTTCTCTTAAGACTAGATGAACTCTTTGTGTTCCTATCTAAGGCTGGCTCCTCCATAGCTTCCCTCTCTTCTCTGCTCAAGGACATCTCTCATTCAATTCTCTTTCTACCTATGTCACTACTTCCCCCCACCTCTAGATAGAATGATTCCCATCAGTACAGACTGATTGTTCCATTGTCTCTTAAAAAACTGCTTTGTCCCCCCTCATTTCCTCTATAGTTACTGCTTCATTATTTTGTTCCCCTTTGAAGCAAAACCCCTTAAAAGAGTTGTCAATACTAATTGTCTCCTTTTCTCCTATTTCTACTTTCTCCTAAACAGACTTTTGCCCTTCCTACTCCATAATAATTTCTTTTTTTCAAGACCACCATTGACTTCCATATTGCTAATTCAGTGATCAATTTTCACTCCCTGAAAGATTTATGTGATCTTTCCGTAGCATTTGAATTTTCAGTAGCAGCTTTTTGATATACTTGACTCACATGGATTTTCAGTGAGAAAGTGTCAACACTTTTGGTTTTCTTCCTACATTATTGGGTGGTCCTTCGGTTTTCTCTGCTAATTCCATCATTCCATCTCAACCACTAATTGTTAGAGTGCCCCAGGGCTTGGTTCATGAACATTTTTTCTTCTAATTTACTCCTATATCCTTGGAAAGCTTATCAAGTCTTGCGAATTAAATCTCATTTATATTATGAAGACCCCAGATTAATATTTCTATTCCAGATTTCTATCTTAAATTTCAACTTGTATGCCAACCACCTTCTCAACATTTACACTTTTAACACTTCCATCCAATATCTCAAACTTAATATATTATTTAAATTCTCATATAAATCTAAATTACTAAAAGCAAGCAAGCAAGCAAACAAAAAAACACCTTAGTCTACTCATAGTTTTTCCCATCATAGTCAGTGGTCAATCTCAATCTTTAATTATTCAGGCCAAAAGAGTTATCTGACTCCTCTATTTTGTTTCCTCCCAAATTTTCTTCAGAAAATTTTGTAGGCTCTACCTTCAAATGTACCATATTTATACTAGAGGCCCAGTGCATGGATTTGTACACTAGTGGGGTCCTTCATCCTGGTCTGCACCCTCTTGCAATCCAGGACCCCTCGGAGGATGTCGAACTGGCGGTTTCTGCCCGATTGGGCCCAAACCGGCAGTCCGACATCCCCCGAGAGGTGTGGTAGTGTGTGAAGTGGCAGGCGGCAGGGAAGAGCCTGAGCCCAGCTGGGCACCACACCACTCTCGCTCATCTGGCCCTTCTGCCCCTGCTGCCGCCACCGCTCGATAGCACTGCTGCGGAGGTGGGAGAGGCTCATGCCAGCAGTGAGCCCGGAGTCTGGCACTTGTCAGCTGAGTGGCACTCCAGCTGTGGGAGCACACTGACCACCAGGGGGCAGCTCCTGCGTTGAGCATCTGCCCCTTGGTGGTCAGTGTGCGTCATAGTGAATGGTAGACCTATCGCTTAGGGTTTTATATATAGACTAGAGGCCCGGTACACAAAAATTAGTGCACTCGGGGGGGAGGGGAGGGTCCCTCAGCCCGGCCTGTGCCCTCTCGCAGTCTGGGACCCCTCGGGAGATAACGACCTGCTGGCTTAGGCCTG
>NW_005356674.1:10986399-11013642 GCF_000412655.1 Myotis brandtii
TGTTTTCAGGCTGGTGGGTGACTGAAGCTCCCAACCACTCCTTTTTTCTTTTTTTTTTATTCTGGGCCAGCTTTAGCTCTGAGGCTTGGCTCCAGCTCTGAGGCCTCAGCTGCTGAAAGCAGGTATCTGGTTTGTTTGGGTTCTATAATCGAAACACTGTTTCAACTCCAGCTCTGAGATCCCAGCTGGCTGAAAGCAGGTTTCTGGGGTTTTGTTTAGCTTCTATATTTGTAACAATGTTTCAAACTGCAAGCTCAGAGGCTGGCAGCGGCAGGCGGGGAACCTTGGTTTCCTCCGTCACTGAAGCAAGCAAGCCTCATGTTCGCTTCAAGCTGCCTGGCTGCCGGCTGCTATCTTGGTTGGCAGTTAATTTACATATCGCCCTGATTAGCCAATGGGAAGGGTAGCGGAGTGACACCAATTTGCATGTTTCTCTTTTATTAGTGTAGCTAGATATCTAGAATCTATTTCACCTCACCTTCATTGCTACCAGACCAATCCAAGCCATTATTATTTATTACCATTTGTTTGCTCCTCTTGTTTCCTCACTTGAGTTTATACAGTACATTTTTTTAAAGGTGTAATTTTTTAAAAAAATATATTTTATTGATTACAGAGATGAAGGGAGAGAGATAGAGAGTTAGAAACATCGATGAGAGAGAAACATTGCCCAGCTGCCTCATGCACACTCCCCACCGGAGATGTGCCCGCAACCAAGGTACATGCCCTTGACCGGAATTGAACCTGGGACCCTTCAGTCCGCAGGCCGATGCTCTATCCACTGAGCCAAACCAGCTATGGCTACAGTACATTTTTGAGCGAGAGTGATCCTGATAAAATCTTTCAAAGTTCTCCAATATATTAACAATTAAAGCTAAATGTTTAAGATAGCTAAAAAGTGCTAGATACCCTGTACCATCTCTAACCTTCACCCTTATTTACCTCACTCCAGCAATGTTAGGCCTCCACAAAATCTTAGATGTGCTCCCAACTGAAGGCCTTATCTAGCTATTTCCTGTGCCTGTCACTTTCTTTCATTACATGACTATGGATCTAATTTTTTTTGCATCCTTAAATTTTTTTCTCAAATGTTACCTCTTGGATTAAGTCCTTCCTGATGACACCATTTAAAATTGTAAGCTGCCAGCTTCTTTTATATATATACATATTTATGTATGCATATATATATTTTAAAATATATTTTTATTTTAAGAAATATCTTCACTGTTTGTATAAAAATGGAGACTTTAACAGCTTAGTCTTTGGAGTTACTGAATGTTATCACTTTGAGAATATAAACAGAACTGCAAGTTTAAATTACTGGTTACTTAATTTGGGTGAGTATTTAATAACTGCAATAAAGCTTCATAATGTATCTCCATCTTAAAACCAAAGATGTCTTCCTTAATGACTCTCACACTGTGCCCAGTTTTGACCTTTTTGTGCCAAGGAAACAGGTCTAGGAATTTACCCAGATAGTTTTTAGTATAAATTGATTTCAGAGAGGAAGGGAGAGGGAGAGAGAGATAGAAACATCATTGATTGGCTTCCTCCTGCACGTCCCCTACTGGGGATCAAGCCCACAACCTAGGCATGTCCCTTGATTGGGAATTGAGCTGTGACCTCCTGGTTCATAGGTCCATGCTCAACCCTTGAGCCACACCAGCTGGGCCATGCTGCCAGCTTCCATGCTGTACTTATCTACAGCTCTAACACATTTGTGTAAGAACAATTTAGTTAAAATATTTTTACTTATTCTATCCTGCTGTCTCCTCAAAAATCCATATTTAATTCATCCTTCATTTCACAGTTGTTTTGTTAAGACCGAGTCCCCTTTGTTGGAACTCCTAATCTAGAGTTTCATTGAAGGTGCTCTGTAGTTCTGTCAATAGCCTTCAATTCAGATCCACAGTTTAGACTCAAAACATAAAACTTTAATAATATTATTATTATTCAGGAGATAAGAAAGTAAGGTTTATTGTCTTTAAGGAAATAATTAATATGTCAGAGTGTTCCCCTCATGGATTTTAAGCCTAAAGAACATTTCTAAGGTACTGTAAGACAAATTATTAGTATTCTTTTGTAGTTTATATGAAATATGCCATTCTAATCAAGGTGCTATAGTAGTAATCTAATCTAATAAAAGAGAAACATGCAAATTGAGCATAACTTTGCTACTCCCTTAGCCACACCCACCAGCCAATCAGAGCGACTATATACAAATTAACCCAACCAAGATGGTGGCCGGCAGCCACGGAGCTGGAGCAAACAGGAGGCTTGGTTGCCCCAGCGATGGAGGAAGCCAAGCTTCCTGTGTGCCCTGGCCCACTGTGGCCACTGCTAAAGGCAACAAAGTTTCAATTATAGAAGATAAATAAATCCCAGATACCTGCTTCCAGCCAGCCTCCTCCACTGGGTTGGGTGGCTGGAGTCCGTGGCCAGCCTGCAAACAGCCATCAGCCCCTTACCCAGGCTTGCCAGACACCCCATGGGACCCCCCCCCTGAAGGGGCTGTGGCCAGCCTGCAAACAACCATCAGCCCCTCACCCAGGCTGGCCAGGCACCCCAGTGGGAATTCCCACCTTGAAGGGGTTGTAGACAGCCTGCAAACAGCCATCAGCCTCTTACCCAGACTGGCCATACCCTCATGGGGGAGGGTCCCTGCTGGGGGTCTTGGCTAGCCTGCAAACAGCCATTAGCCCCTCACCCAGGCTGGCCAGGCACCCAAGCAGGACCCCCCTCCCTAAAGGGGGTGTGGCCAACCTGAAAACAGAGCTCAGCCCCTCACCCAGGCTGGCCAGGCACTCCAGCAGGAATTCCCACCTTGAAGGGGTTGTAGACAGCCTGCAAACAGCCATCAGCCTCTTACCCAGACTGGCCATACCCTCATGGGGGAGGGTCCCTGCTGGGGGTCTTGGCTAGCCTGCAAACAGCCATTAGCCCCTCACCCAGGCTGGCCAGGCACCCCAGTGGGAATTCCCACCTTGAAGGGGTTGTAGACAGCCTGCAAACAGCCATCAGCCTCTTACCCAGACTGGCCATACCCTCATGGGGGAGGGTCCCTGCTGGGGGTCTTGGCTAGCCTGCAAACAGCCATTAGCCCCTCACCCAGGCTGGCCAGGCACCCCAGTGGGAATTCCCACCTTGAAGGGGTTGTAGACAGCCTGCAAACAGCCATCAGCCTCTTACCCGTGGACATCCCCTGAGGGCTCCTGGGCTGCCAGAGGGATGTCTGACTGCCAGCTTTGGCCAGATTCCCCGGGGAGCGGGCCTAAGCCAGCAGGTGGACATCCCCCGAGGTGTCCCAGGTTGTGAGAGGGCACAGGCCGGGCTGATGGACCCCTCCGAGTGCACAAATTTTTGTGTACTGGGCCTCTAGTTAAAACAATAAAAGCCTTGGCCAGTGTGGCTCGGTTGATTGGAGCATTGTCCCATAGGCACATAATTTCAGGTTGCAGGTTCAATCTCCAGTTAGGATGTGAGGCAACCAATGCATGTTTCTCTCTCACATAAATGGTTCGTTCTCTCTCTCTCTCTCTCTCTCTTTCTCTCCCCCCCTTACTCTTTCTCTCTCAATTTAATAAAAACATATCCTTGGGTGAGGATTATAAAAAATATTTAACTTTTTTTCTTTATACATTTAACTTTATTCAATATAAACAAACAATTTTTTTTCATCTGTATTGACAATTGAGAATTTTTATTTGGGTCTGTTTATACCAGGCTAGATTTGTTTAAGAATAATAATATCTAATACTTATAATCTGATTCTTAGTGTTGAATACTTATCATCTGATTCTTAATATGGTGTCTAAAATGACTAACAAATTATTTTTAGCAGCTTTAATGTGTATTCATTTATTACTAGTTTTTTTTTCCTGTTAACTCAGTTTAGAAAATATCCCCCTCCATTTACTAAGCATCAGGATAATAACACATCAGAATAGCCTCTCAAAATTAAGCTGCGTCTCTTGTTCTTCATCAAGGTGTTGGATTCCCCCTTTAGAACTGGACTGGGAAAGTATTAAATCCACCTATTTAAAGAGAGGACTGCTATCCAGGCATATTTTGCCAGCTCAAAATGCACAGTCATTTCTCCTTTAACATAATATCTTGATAATCGATTGCTTGACATACATCACATTTTTAGTTATATGCACACAATGCGGTTATTCATTAAGTTTTGCTACATTATAACTGCTTTAGAGTCAGTGCAAGGACTTACCTATATGTTATAATTACTACGTTAACAATGTGTTGGTAGCCAGGTATATATCAGTCAACTATGGCCACAGTAGTGATTGGTAACAAAGTACCCCAAATGCAGTAGCTTTAAACAAAACCTTTATTCTTATTTATCCATGTGTACAGTGGCTGTAGGTCAGCTGATCTAATTTGGGCTCAAATGAGCTTGACTCCCAGTCACAGGCTGAGTTCAAGTCAGTTTGATGGGTCTCTTCTGCTCCTTGGAATAAGGGACAACCCAAGAATGGCCATTCCATGGTTTTTTAATCTATTTGTGATGCTAGGTTGCTTATGAACAGCAGGCATTTATTGCTCACAGTTCTGGAGGCTGACAGTCCGAGATCTGGGGGCCAACATGTCCAGGTGAGGGCCCTCTTCCAGGCCACAGGCTTCATTGCATTCTCCCATGGCAGAAGGGGCTAGCCATCTCTCGGGATACTTTTTTATATGAAATTAACCCTATTCGTGAGAGTTCCACCCTCGTGACTTTAAGCACCTCCCAAAGGCCCTATCCCCTTTGGGGGTTAAGATTTTAACATACTGATTTAGGTTGTGTGTGGGAGGGTGGCGGGGGGGACACAAACATTCAGGCCATCGTACATGGCAATGACAAAAGCATGATTAGGCAAGTTTTACTGTGTCAGTATTTTTCAAGACTTTGTTTTTATTATGTCTCTTATATTCCATTAACCAAAGACATCACCTGGCCAAGCCCAAACATCACTGGGGTGGGAACATATATTATGCCCACAGCACAAGAAAAAAAGAAGGAAATATTTGGTGAACAATCATCTAATTGATTTTATTTTTAAATTTTGGAGTTTCATTTTTAAAATTTATGGTCTAAAATTCACTAACATAGTCAGTCTGTCTTAAAATCGATCCTTGGAGGATGGTTTTAGAAGAACCTCAGATACCTTGTTGTAAGGCAACCCGAAGTTATACACCCATAGGGAATATTCCAATGAGACTCCCCTGCACCTAAGGTGCACATTCATTTCAGTGTAAAATGATCAACTTAGCTCAGGTGGAACTGGCAACATCCACAGAGAAAAATGCCAGCAATGAAATGCTTAAATGAACAACATATGCACAAATCGGTAACATTCGACATCATCCGTCTGCATATTTGTGAGCTCTTTGGAGCCAAGACAATATATACTCGACAGAAAATTGACTTTCTGTCAAACTGCTCAATTTTACCTCGAATACTCTCTCCTCTTTCGCTTCCTTCATATGTGCCCATGCCTCATCGTTCTGTGATTCATTTGGAAAAAATTGTCTTTGGAAATAACATGCTGTTTCTTAGATGACATATAGAAAGAAAAAAAATGAAGGAAGCTGCTTTTGGGTGATGGGGTTTCCATTTTTCACCAACGTAAGTAGTTGTGGAGGTTGTTGCTGATTCCATTACAATCACCCACAGGTGGAAATCCCGGTTTAGATGAGGGGAAAACAAGTGTTTATTTGGGATGTTCCATGAGAATATCGTGAATATTGAGGAAGTAGAAAATGGAAATCACCCACAGAGCTATGTTTTTTTCTCAGCAAACTTGATGTGTTAGCTCAGCCTGAAACCCTCCCATGGGTTGGCGACTTTGGTACACAATGTGTTGCTTGAGAAATGTGAAAATAAAAATGATGTCCTGTTTCTGGTAGTTTAATAGCCAAGTGAATTACTTAATATATTTGATACTCCCCTTTCCTTCTCATGCACATACTATATTAAAATTTTTACTACCTAAGTGCAAGAACGAGCCTGCCTTTAGCACGAATGAGAATTTTAGATGATAAATGTCAGTATTTATTGCAAGGCATAATGCATGTAAAATTTTTTGCAAGGTAGTTAAATATATCACGAGGTAAATTTTGTAAATTGTATTTTGCCCACTTCCTCAGTGTAATCCAAAGTCAATGTTACACATCAAGAAAGGAAAAATGTGAATCATGTCGTATGCTGAGGTGTATTCCTTGAAAGCGGATTGATTGTGTTTCAACTATTGCTGTTCATGTGTATGCATGAAATGCACCACTTCTGAGATGAACTTTTTAAAAGGAAGGTTAACTTTCTAAGTGGGATGGTAAGGAAGTCCTTTCCTATGGGTTCCCTAGGACCCAGACTGATTATAATTTTTAGATTGCATTCGATGCTCTCTTTCAGGAGCCAGATAGTCTTGGAGAATGATTTTGCGGAGCTGAATCTGTATTTGAACGGTGGACCACCAGCATTTCAGTTCTCGTGTATTATTGGAATAAGAACCCAAGCTAGGCCTACCTCTGGTCTCTTAAGAATTTAAAATACTCTTAGAATTTGTTTTAAACTTGCATGGTGTTTTCATCACTTCTGTGCCCAATTTCCAGAATACAATGCAAATACAAAGCATGCTCTCTTTCTCTTTTTTCATTAACAAAAAAATCATTTCGTGACCTACTTTTTAAAAATTTACTGTCCCCCTTGAACATTTTTCCAAGCCATGGAATATTTTTATATATATTTTTATGGCTGTTCATACTATTATATGACTATACCATACTTTACCTACTCCCTATTGTCAAATATTTAGTTTTTATTATTATGATAAACTAGAGACCTGGCGCACAAATTTCTGCATGGGTGGGGTTCCTCTGGGTGGCCTGCAGGGATCGGGCTGAAACCCGCAGTCCAACGCCACCTGCGGCTCCTACCTGCTGTTCCTGCTCATCTTGGCCCCACTGTGCCTGCCCTGGGCTTGCGCCCAATCAATCCTGATCAAGAGAGGCTCGTGCTGCCATAGCAGCGCTCACCAGCCCTGCATCTTGTGCCTTCCCAAGGGGAGTGGCCTGCGGGATTGGGCTGAAACCAGCTCTCCGACATCCCCTGATGGGTCCTGGATTGCGAGAGGGCACAGGCTGGGCTGAGGGACCCCACCAGTGCACGATTGGGCTGGGGAGGGACCAAGGGAGGGCTCCAGGCCATGTCTGGCCCATCTAGCTCAGACCAGATGGGCAGGACCCCAGCAGCAAGCTAACCTACCAGTTGGAGCATCTGCCCCCTGGTGGTCAGTGCACGTCATAGCGTGTTGAATAGCAGCGATAACAGACATTGTCAGGTTATTTTTGCCATTAACGATCATGCTTCTTTTAAAATGTCAAATGCTATTTTGAGATTAGTATTATTTATCATATTAAAGAGGTTTAAAAATTTTTAAAAGTACTATAAAATAGGTGCTGGAATTTATAACAAGACCTTTTTTTACCTCTTGGAATATCATATAACTTTTGTCTTTTGGCTTAATAACAGGATTAGTTTTAATAAGGGTTCTATAGTAGAGTCCTCTGTGAAATTGTGGCATGAAGACTACTATATTCAGACAGAAAATTGTTGGGAATGAGACAGATTTCTGAAGCTTATTAAATTAACCACCCTGCAAAAGTCATTTATCTGCTTTGAAATTTAGTTTCTTCTTTAAAATGGAAGTACTAAATCTCTCACAGAACTAATACTGTGAATATGGAAGTGCTTTTTAAACTGTAAATGTTTAAATATCAGAATGGTCTCTATAATTAAAAAGAATATGTTTTTACTGATTTTGTTTTTTGTTTTTTTTTTAGAGAGGAAGGAAGGGAGAGGAAGAGAGAGAGAAACATCGATTGCCTTCTGCTTGCAGCCTGACTGGGGATCAAAACCACAAGCTAGGAATGTGCCCTGACCCCAGGAATCAAACTGGCAATCTTTTGGTGCATGGGATGACACTCAACTGACTGAGCCACACCGGCCACGGCTGCCTCTATACTTTTATTTAGCTATACCCTTTTCAGTTTTCAAAGTCCGAAGAATAGCACAGAGTTAGTGCTTTGTTTCCAAGAGAGTCATTATTTTTATTTTCATTTTTGCTGTTCACCCTCACCAGAGGATATTTTCCCATTGATTTTTAGAGAGAGTGGAAGGGAGGGGGGAGAGACAGAGAGAGAAACAAAGATGCGAGAGACACACATCGACTGGTTGCCTCTCGCAAGCGCCCTGAATGGGGCCAGGGATTGAGCCTGCAACTGAGGTATGTGCCCTTGACCAGAACTGAACCCGCAACCCTTCAGTCCATTGGCCAATGTTCTAACCACTGAACAACTGGCTAGGGCTCTAGGAGAGTCTTTAGATTTTCCTAGTTGCACAGATGATTTTTTAAAAGTTTAACTGAACAAAACGCACATACAAGGAAAAGTGCATGCATCGTAAATCAAAAGCTTGATGTGTTATCACAAAGAGGGCACAGTCATGTATCCACCTTCCGGTTCAAGAAATAGAACATTGCCAAGAGTGAGAGATGATCCTATTTTTTTAAATGCTAGCAGTTCCACCTGAATCTTTTTTGGACATCAGACTGTGGGCTACTGCTCATCTGCATGAGTCAGAAGGCAGCACTTTGCAAGAAGGTATTTTGATAGCAGCAGTCTTTAGGCATTTCACATTAGGATTTGAGGACTAATCAAGCACTATCATGCCATGGCCACTTCCACAATAAAGAGTCATCTCAAGAGTCAACTTTTTTGTTGCCTTCTTCAGTAGGTTTAATACCTCTTTTATTAACTTGAGAGAGAGAGAGAGACTTGTTGTTCCACTTATTTATACATCCATTGGTTGATTCATGTATGTGCCTTGACCAGGGATCAAACTCACAACCTTGGCTTATCAGAATGATGCCCCAACCAACTGAGCTACCAGGCCAGGGCTGATGCCTTCCTCTTAATTCCCTGATGTTTGACATTCAAAACCAAAAGAGGCAGCAACATTGAAAAAAAAAAGTTCAAGGTGGTAAATATGAGATCCTACATTTTCATTTAAAAATTTAATAAAAGTTTCTGAATTTCTGATTCAGATAACTCGGTGTGCTTGAAAGGGTTAGGAGAGTTGTCATATTGCTTCATTTCATTCTCATAAGCATCCTGACTTAGCCAGATAAATACTAAAAAATGAAAACAAGGCCTCGTAAAGCAGTTTGCACAAAATTATTTTATTAGGTTCGATGGTCTAAATGAAATTCCAGGTCCTCTTAGGTGAGCATCACTTGCAGTGTAGGACCTCAGTGACTCTTTAGAAAGGTCCATATTTCTAATATGTAGTGCAGTTTCCCTTTTAACCTCGACAAAAGGATACTGATGCCTCAGCATGGAAGGGTGAATGAGAGCCTTCACAGGCTTATTCTCGGGCTGTTGGCTCACGCTGGCGTGTATGCACAGAACAGCTTGGAAGTAAGTTAGGATTCGGGGAAACTGGTCATTGTGTCTCAGGGAACTAAAGAGTAAGTCCACTAGAGTATGCCTGAGTCCTACCAAGGCATACGTAGTCCCAACATGTAAAATAATGTGCATCATTGTTATTAGGGAAAGACTCAACAATACTATTGTTATTGGTATAGATACAAATTTCACATGCCCCCAAGGTTGCATATATATGAAAATGTAACATTTTTTTGAAAGTGTCTAATTCCCTAAAGGCCTAAACACCATCCTAGCATAGCAGAGACCATCTGGCTTTTCTTGCTTTGCTTTTCTGCTGACACAGTCCTCTCTCAGGGGGATGGATTCCTCTGACTGCAAGGTGCAGTCGGGTGCATTATGGGTAGGAAATAGGGAGTGTAGGAATTGGAGCAAGGAATTGTAGGTGAGAAGAAACCTTGGGTATTACCTAAAATTATTATCCCATCACCCAGACATACAAGGCCAGATTGCTATTCATAGGACTAGAGCATAAGATTCTGTACCAAGCTGTTGAAAGGGAAATGTTATTCTTTTCATTTTCTCTTTTCCTCAATCCCACCCACTAACAGGTGAATAATTAGGCTCATTTCCATTTAATAATGTACTGCGTGGGAATAGAGAAACTTGACACTTTGCTTCTAGAAAAATAATGGCTGTGGATTTAGCAGACACACAGAAAACCACAAATAAGCTGAATTCTTTCTGAGAGTTTAAAAATCCTTCTCTACAACACTGTCCCTCGGCTTTCCTAACCTATCTCTTTTGGTAATATTAAGTTCTCTGCCCCAAATGATTCCAGGCAGAATAGGTGGAAAATTTCAATTGCTTAGAAAACATGAAAAGTGGTAGACATGCCTGGACACTCATCTATCCTGGGCTATTTTGTGTGTGTGCACATTTTAAAAATTGGGTTTTCATTTTATTACTAGGGGCCCAGTGCATGAATTCATACACCTTGAAAGGAACTGTGGGCCACGAGGCTGCAGTGGACACAGGGGTGGGTCTCAACCCATCTTCTGTGCCCCCGCCCAGCCTCTCCTGCCATGGGCCCCAGTCCCCTGTCTGCCGGCAGCCTCGCTCCCGCCGCTGCGGCTCCCATGCTGTGATGGCGCCGGCCCCGCTTGCACTTGCTGACGGCGGGGAGCGATTGGGGTCAGCGCCAGCAGCAGGTGCAAGCGGTGCTGGCACTGTCAGTCGGTGTGAGCGGCGGCTGCTGCCCTGATTGCCCCTCAGGAGCAGGGGGAGGTGGAGAAGCCCTCAGGGGTGATCGGAGCTGGCAGCTGCTGCTCACACCCTCTGACTTGCACCGAGTGATTGGGACCGGCACCGGGCATCGGCAGCGGGTGTGAGTGGCGGCTCTGGCGCCGGCTGCATGTGCGAGCAGGGCTGGCACTGGCAGCAGGTGCAAGAGGCAGCTGCCAGCTCCAATCACCCCTCAGGAGCAGGGGGAGGTGGAGAAGCCCTCAGGGACTATTGGGATCTGTGCCAGGCGCTGGCAGCAGATGCGAGCGCCGGGTGGGACCGCAGCACGCAGGAGCAAAGAATTTTCAGTAACCACCAGAGGCTCACCCCAATGATAGTGACTGGCACCCTGTCTTGGTCTAGTGCCCCCGTTCACCTGCTCCACCATCCCACCATGGCCGACCCCCGCCATGTTCTGCGTGTGACCCCTGGTGATCAGTGCACGTCATAGCAACTGGTTGTTCGGTTGTTCTGCTGTTCAGTTTATTTGCACATTAGGGTTTTATATAGATAGATTTTTAAAAATGTATCTTTATTGTTGAAAATATGACAGTCCCCTTTTATCCCCATTAACCCCCTCCACCCCACTTCTGCCACCCCCCTTCCCCAACCCAGGCCTTCCCCGCACTATTGTCTGCATCCATATGCATAAAAGTTCTTTGGTTAATCTCTTCCGGGCACCTGCCTCCCTCCTGCCCTCTGAGATTCTCAGTCTGTTCCTTGCTTTCATGTCTCTGGGCCTGTTTTTTTCGTCAGTTTATTATGTTCATTAGATTCCTCAAATAAGCGAGATCATTCATTTTCTCTGGATGGCACATGGACAGAGGTAATGGGCAGAGTTCAGCAAATCCACTACTTTGGATCCTGTGCAACAGTGGATAAAAGTGTCAGCAGATTTAAAACTAGTTAGATTGAGGATTGAATTTAGTGATTATTTGGATTGTAATTGTGTGAGATTTGAAAATATTAAGGCCTTTGGATGTATAAAATAGCCCCCATGTTCTCAGTTACTACAGTATGGAATCCCACTTTCCCCATACAAGTTAGTACTGTTGTTATATATCCTTGTAACTGTTGACTTTTACATTTTTTGTTCTAAGACCTCCTAATAACTTACTTTGTAAAAAGGCAGACAAAATAGAAGAGGGCAAAAACGTAAGGAAGGTTGCATTGACTTTCCCTGGGATGGCATTTTTATTGGGATTTATGAATGATTGCAGAGAAATCATTTTAGAGCCAGAAAGGAATTTACAGAGATCATCAAATTCAAGCCCCTTATTTTATAAAGGCAGGTTCCCACTCTGCTATATATCAATTAAACTAAAAATTCAAAGCACAGTATAAATCATATGAACATTACCTGGAGAGGAGAGCAATAGGCATACCATTTCCTATTTTCAGAAACACGTGGTATGCATTATACAGGACGTCTCAGAGAAAAAAGTCAAAATCCCTTGATCATTGATGTTGAAGGTAAATGCCTTCAAGGCCGGTGTTGTGAGGATGGCTGAGGCCATTCTGGACTGGGCTGCTGGTGTCTGCATGGCCCCTTGGATGCTTGCCCACATGGCTCTCAAGTATTTATATTTGCAGCAGATGTTGAAGACTAAGTTTTAAGCTCTAAGGGTAGCTTGGTTTCTTCATGAATTGCCTATGATTTCCTTCATTGTTAGTTAGTTATATTTATAGAGTAAGTTTTGGTAAATCAGGACATTTCAGCATTCTAGCAGAATGAGTGGACTTCAGTGTAACTGCTTACTTGCAATTGAGTCTGAAAGCAACATAACTTTGGCCTTTGACACATTTTATTAACTTGGACAGATCAAGAAACTCTTTCTCCATAATGGAGGCACTTTCCATAAATAAATACACATTTTTGTTTGAAGGACTTGACCTATTGCCTTCGAAAGGCTTAATGTGGATTATAAGTATTTGGTTAAGTGGCTATTACATGTTATGTCTGATGTTTCCTAATTTCTAGTTATATGCCAGTTTATTTCACAAACCCCCACTCAGGAAGAAAATCTGTATTCAGCTGCCTTCTCTCCTTTCTGGCATGACCCTTCAAACTGTCATTTACTTATTCATTCATTCATTCATTCATTCAGTCAGTCACTTATTCACAGGTGCATATTAAGCTGCTTTTGTCCCAAGCACTATCTGTGTTACTATTGTCTCACAAAAGTGAATAAAACATAACCCTTTCTGCCAAGAATTTACAGTTTTTGTACAAAAATAAGATGTACACAAGTAACTATGATGTAAGTCATTATATTGGGAAGTGTTAAATATGAGGTAATTTGGAGTTGAAAGAAGGTAGTGAGATCTAAACCCCGAAGTATATTTGAGGAGGTTGCCTATGTTTATATGTGTGTATTACATATGTGATACGTGTATGTGTACACACATATATAATGTGTGTGTATATATATACAATCATGCCTCTGTATCACACCTGGATTGGTTCCTGGAACCCCCTCCTCCCCATATCCAATCTAAGGATGTTCAAATTCCCCTTATATAAGTTACTTGCTTCCCTTGTATTCTTTAACTTATCTTTAGATTACTTATGTAACCTAATACAATGTAAATATGTAAATAGCTATTATACTGTATTGTTTACAGAATTACAAGAAAAATGAAGTTTGTACATGTTCAGCATAGATACAACCATCATAGTACACATTGGTAACAATATAACTTTTTCTTGGAATGTTTTTTATTCATTGCCATGGCCATGGCAACCCAGCACTGACTGGGGCAACTGCCGCCCCTGACCCAGCACTGACTGCTTAGGGGGCTGCAGATCAGGCCCGGAGAGAGGCCTGCAGAGAGAGAGGCAGGATCTAATCTGTAGCCTCTGTGGCAACTGTTGATCAGAACTTGCCTCTCTTTCTCTCCCAGCCTGGCCAACAGCGGGGCCTCCATTTCTCTCCAGGCCTCCACCCCGGGCTGCTGATCAGCCCCGCCTTTCTGATCAGGCCCCTTGATAGGCCCAGAGATGCTGACTGGCATAGAAACTGACTAATCAGAACCAAATCTTGGTCAACTGTGAGGAGCCAATGGCTGCCTGGGCGGCGGAGCTTTTGATGCTGACTGGCCTAGAAACTGACCAATCAGAACCAAATCTGGGTCAACTGTGAGGACCAAATGGCTGCTTAGGAGGCGGAGCTTTTGACACTGACTGGCATAGAAACTGACCAATCAGAACTAAATTGGCTGGCAGAGGAGGGCAGTTGGGGGTGAGATCAGGCCTGCAAGGGAGGGCAGTTAGGGGTGATCAGACAGGCAGGCTGAGAGGTTAGGGGCAATCAGGCAGGCAGGCAGGTGAGTGGTTAGGAGCCAGCAGTCCCAGATTGTGAGAGGGATGTCCGACCACCAGTTTAGGCCCAATCCCACAGGATTTGAAAGGAAATATATAGGAAATTAATTAGAAGGTGGCTGGTGGGACAGGACTGGGTGAGATGGGCTAGACATGCTCTGGAGCCAACCTCCCATGGTCCCTCCCCTGCCGGCCACACCTGGAACGGCACCGTGGCTCAAAGGGCATCTGTGGAGTGAGCGGGGTCCCTCCAGCAGATGGGGTCCCTTGTCCTGACCTTCAGGGATCAGGCCAAAACCGGCTCTCCAATATATATATATATATATATGTATACACACACACATACACACACACACACACACACACACACACACACACACACACTACACACATCACACACATACATATTATATAGTGTGTGCTTCAGAGTTAATAGTTCTGTGTTTTGTTTTGTTGCTATGTTTTAAAAAGCCTCTTCAGGTAAGGTATTGCTTGGAGAAGTGACTGATTTAGTTATCAGATCAATGAATATTCTTTATCCAAAATTTCACTTCTTAGCCTTACATGTGGAGTTGATGACTTTCTATTTTGTTCTCTGTGTACCATGAGCACAAATATGGGGACAGTGCTCCAGGTTGGCAAATGTATCTTGTTTTCCTGTAAAGCTGTACACTTTTTTATCTCTAGGGCAGTGATGGCGAACCTATGACACGCGTGTCAGAGGTGACACGCGAACTCATTTTTTTGGTTGATTTTTCTTTGTTAAATGGCATTTAAATATATAAAATAAATATGTCTTTGTTTTACTATGGTTGCAAATATCAAAAAATTTCTATATGTGACACAGCACCAGAGTTAAGTTAGGGTTTTTCAAAATGCTGACACGCCGAGCTCAAAAGGTTCGCCATCACTGTTCTAGGGCCTCACACCTAATACATAAACAGAAAAGATTCCCTGAAGGAAGGCAACCCAGACAAGTAGCATCTCTCTATCAGATGGAAGTCACTTTCAACACTAACAAATACTCCAAATACTATTGACACAAGCAAGATAGAAGTTTACTTTTCTTTTATGCAACAATCTGGTATATTTTAGACATTTCATGATGTTAAGGACCTAAGGTTCTTTTATTTTATTGTGTCACCATCCATAGGGTGTTGCCTTTATTTGTAGAGTAATTAATTTACTATCTTACCTGAAATCCTGCCAGTGGGAGGAAGGAAAGGGACAATGAGGGCTTGCTTGTTCACTCTAAGACTATATCTTGAAAGTTGCACATAATTTCCACTCAGATCTCAGTGGTCACAATTCTTCATGGGATTGCAGCTCATTCAAAGCGTGGCCAGGAAATGTAAGCATTCATAGGCAGCTATCTGCCTTAGCTAATCAGATCCAGTTCATGGTTTCTGTCATAACCTTTGCACCTGGTGTAAGGTAATGTTTACGTCAATGTAATTCCACTCCCTGTTACAGTTTTCCTTATAGAATCTGGCACCTCCAGTTTGGGAGTGTGTGAGATGAAGACCTCAATTCATTCCCTGGTATTTTTTCTAGCAGAAGGAAGCGCTTTCTGATGTTCACTGGATTATCAAAATTGTTTGTGGTTATTACAGGAAGTAACATCATTTTAGAATTTCCACTTGTCTTTGCCAAGAAAACAGTTCTTTCCGTGATGGATTGAGCCTCCCCCTCCCCTTCAGGGCTAGTATCCAAATAGAATAGATCACTTGTTTTCTTTACTAAATGTTCCAGACATTTAATTCATTGTCCAACGGGAACTGTGCCAGGTTGCTGAGGCCTCTTGAAGGCAAAGTTACATTATTTTTTGTTGTTGTTGAAAACAGGCCTCAGGAATCTCTTTTGTATCCCTTCTCCTTTATTTCAGTGATCCTTACAACACTTGACAGATGAAAAAAAATTAGCTTCACTTTACATGAGGAGAGACATCAAAAGATAGTACAGGTTGCCAACCATCATAGAGTACATTTCTAACAGAACTAGAAGCTTAGGCACCTGGACAAAATTGCATTCCTCTCTTTCTTTGTCATATTTATTTAAATATCAAAGAGTTGAGGGAGAACTCAGATACATCTGGATTTTGTCAGATTCATGACAGGACTGGACTGATTTGGGGCTATTTTGTGGTCATTTCATGTGATAGGGAACAAAATTGAGTTTCCCTTCTTTGGTGGTTCTGAGGTCTAATCCTTCATTACAACCAGGTTCCTTAGCAGGTGGTGATAATACAGGAGATGAGCTTTGACTGAATCACATATACATTTTCTGGAGATGATGAATTTATCCTTGGAGGTAAAAATGGATGCCAATCTCTAATGTGAGATGACAGGGTTAGTTCCTTCCCCCACCCCACCTAATGTAATAAGTGTCACCTTTTTAACGATGACATATGCTTTGTACTCTGATTCTCTGAAGGATGCACATGGGGTTGTAGATTCAACTTCTACTACAATGCGTATGTGAAGGAGACATGGAATGTCTTTATTTCGTCTATAATAAATCTTATTGTTCACTTCCATGATCAAGACTCCACTTGGTAATTACCTGGAAAAAATGAATTTTAGTCCAATTTAGTTTATATTTTAGATTAATCATGTAATAGATGGTGCACAGTCGTTCTTAGATAAAACTGCGCTGGTGCCCAGCCAGCATTTTCCTATGCCTGCTTTACTTCTAAGGTGGCATCTAGCAGTATGAGAACTTATATAATTTTGGTGAGAAGGTCACTCCTTGACCTTCTGCTGAACCTTCAGTGGACACTGGCTGGTATCTCCGTTTTGTGTTGGTTTTCATTAGATTCAGATGTCTAAGTCCCCCTCCATGGCTGTCATTGAGCCCATTGGCCTAGTGGTGTTGCCTTCGTGTACCCTGCAAGGCCCCACTGCAACTCCATGTAGCCTGGCTATAGCCAAGAGGAGGTGTCAAGAGATCTAAACCTCAAGCCTTTATTGCCTGATCACTGGCATGTTTGTGGCAGCAGGAGAAAAAGAGACATGGATTTCTCTTTGCCATGGGCATTCAAGGCCACAGCAATGGACAGCGATGTCCCATTCACACTGTGGGAGAATTCCATGCCCTGAACGGTTGACATGGTGAAGGGGGAGGCCAATATTTGGGAAATTCCTTCTCAAGATGGTTAATTTTATTTGAGCCATTTACTAACTTTCTTTCTGTAACAAATTCTAATGGCTATATGTTGAGGACTCTAGCAAAATAGCAACATCAGAAAAACAGAAAATAAATTTAGATAAAATTACATATATGTAATTCTTGACCCTCATGATGCATTATTTTCTCAAAGGGACTCCCCAGTTGCAAGTCCATTCAGCCAACACACAGATCCTAGTTTCCTGGCCTGCTTTATCCATCTGATAAATGAGTTAATATTCTGCCAACAGTACAGCTATTGTAAGTTAAAAATATGGTGTGGGCAAAAGTAAGTTTACAGTTGTTTGTATGGAAAATAACATAATAATTAACAAAAATAATACAAGAATAAACTATTTCATGTACTTATAACTGTAAATCTACCTTTGCCCACCTCTGTGTATCTGGTTCACTCTTTCTCCAACTATCTTCTCTTGAGAAAAAGGCAAGGTGAGATTTTTGTTGTTGTTTTTGTATATACAGTAATGGATATACAGAGAAAGCTATGCGATTCTTTTTTTTTTCCTGTTTAGATTTTAAATATCATCATTAAGATTGGCACCTTGGAAACCAAATGACAAAAGCCATATTCACCTCTTTGGGAAGAGTGGTACACCTGTCTTTAATCACCTTTCACCAAGTGACTGCAGCACATCAGGCCTGAGTAGTATGCACAGACAACAGGCCATGCAATCAACTTTGGGAGATTCCGCTTATGTTCCCCTCTCAGAAACAGACAGTATAGTTTAGGATGTTATAGGATCCTGCAGTTAAGAAACGTGATTTTGCTCAACACACTGTTGCCCAAGGTTATTAGACCAGAGAAACATTGTACTTTAAATTTTTTTGTGGGACACCTCACAGCATCATGCAAAAAAGAAAGTTAAACTATGGAACACATTTCAGGAAATGCTGATTTAAATACTAGTACCCTCAAGAAATCACTTCTGTAAAACGAAAAATGTTTTAATGCTTGGTAAATAACCATTTTATATCAGGAATGTCCTTTGATGATTAAGTGTGTAGTATCAGGTGGAGATATATGTATATGTATATATGTATATATATATATAAACAAATAATGCCACTTTTCTAGCTGAAGAAATGTTTATTTAGATATTTTGTGGTTTATTTTGATGTTATATCATTTCGAGTTACTCCATAGCCAACAGTTATAAATGTCATGTACATTTCTCTTCTAATCACAGATACTGCAGCCTCTTGGTCTTCTGAGTCAGACCTGTCTGGCTACTTACACTTGAGAAAAAGAACAGTATCTTCCAGCTGCCTGCTAACCCACTGTTTTCAAGTCTCATTTAATTATTTTTAACAGATTGTTTTAAAGGTCACTTAAAGAGAATATCGTATTTTTTTTTGCTACACCACATGCAACTTCTGTAGTGTCATTGTATGTTGTGAAAGCCAAATTGGAGAAGCTTCTTAAGAAACCTAAAAGGCTTTTTAAAATCTGAATCATACTAAATACATCTAAATTTTTGATGTTAGTAGCTTTGCAATTGTTTTCTCTATCAAGTATTGCTCACAATTCTGCTTTTTCCCCTTAGAGATAGATGCTTACGTATTTTACCAATCTTTGCCCTGATTTCATGGCAGGCTGTTGGAATAGCAGGTTTTGAGTTTGGGGACCGAGTGAGGCTGTACCAGATGTGTTGGGTTTAGCCTTTAGCAAAACTGCATTAGACTTTCATCAGCATATGTCTCTGTCAGAGTGAGCAGATGAGAGCTTGTAGAGCAGCTTGAATCCCAGTCATTTTCACTAAAAGCAGCAAATAATGGATATTAAGTACTTAATTAGAGAGGGAACATTCCAGATTGGAAGGGATTCAACCACAACTTTGACGGAGCAAGTGTTCCGTTTGCATCGCCAAGGGAAAAACACTATTAAGTGGTCCTTCTGTGGATTATGCCGAAAAGCTATTTTAATCCACAAACTATCTTTCAAGTGTCTAACATATAAGTGGATATGCTGGAGAAATTACTGCTCTTCAGATAAAATCATGACTGAACTGGACAGAATTGCCTCTTTGTCAAATGCAGATAAACGCAGTTTGGGTACAATGGAAGTCGAGGAAACAGCAGGAGTGCAATTGCTTTATAAAGATGGACAACCTCAGCTCTATACCAGCTCGAGCTCTGGTTGGCCTTGCACCTTAGACAAACCACATCTGTCTAGGCCTGAGTTTTCTCATCTTTAAATGGAAGGGGTTGGGCAAAGTAATCTTGAAAACAAACAACTTTTCTACTATTTTTGGATTTCAAGATTTTAAAAACCTCACACGTCTTTCTGTAGACTATGTTTTTTTTCTCATTGTTCTCTGAGGGTTGGCCCAGAGCAGTATGTGTAGCCACCTGGATTTACAGCTTCATGATTTATTATATATATCAGTGTAAAGCAAAATCAATGGAAGAAACAGCGGATAAACACTGAATTCAGAAAGCTTTTGTGAGCACAGTTTCAAGTTAATCCTTTTATATATCTCTCTCATTATTTATAGTACAACTTTATATTAATCCTTTCCCAAATAGAAAGTGTGGCTCTGTTTCTAATTACTTCTTAGTTAGTGGTCATGTGTTTGTCATTATAATGTCAATATTTAAGGTCAACCTCCATAAGCAGATCATTTGACAAGAAGAGTCTGTGCCTAATTCCAGCCCTTCCCCTAATGAATCCTAGCTTAGCTGGGTTAAATGCCCACTGCTCTGGGCGCACTTTTCCTCTGCAGTCAAAGCTTACAAGGCATCTTCTTTTCTTTTAAATCTCTTTCTAAAAGGTTGCACCTCTTTGTGTAGTTGCTCCTGAGTTTGCTGACATAACACATTTAATTTTTAATAACTGTGACATTTCTCCTTTCTCTTAACGATGGGCTCTTCGGAATTTCCCCCTCTTCAAAACTCTTACCCTGACATTTTCCTGGGCTTTTGAATATAGTTGGTCCTCCAAAGTATTTCATGGATGAATGTAAGATGAAAGTTACTGGTGATCTGGAAAAGACATGAGGATACTGTAAGTATTTTAAAAGCAGAATAAATATAATGGCACAATGAAGTCAGGATATCTTGGGAAAGACACGCAAAATACAGGATACGTAGAAACTCTGGAAACAGAAATTAACGTAGGATGTCATCTAAGACACCTTCAATCTGTAGGAAGAAAATGAGTATTATCAGTTTTGCCAAGTTTAATGGTCACTGTGCATAGGAGACTGTGTTTTAAAGTGTTGGCTAACTCATTCATAGACTATTCTCCTGATGTAATAATCATCCAGGTTGAGCTGCCTGTAGAAGAAAACAAAACAACAATGTCTTAAACTAGCTAGAGACGTGTTCCTCTCTTACCTAAGGTAAACCTGGAGATGGGCATCTAGGGATGGGATGTTGTCTTTCCAACATTCTCAGCAGCAGATTTCCACCTTTCTGTGCCATTCTCGTCAATAGCAGAAAAACAAAAGGAAAGCCCCTCACCAGCTGAAACTGCCTGCCTGGCGTCCCATGCAACCCTTCTGCCTGCCTCTGATCCAGTAGGTCTGGGTCAGGCAAGAGAACTGGAAAAGGCATGTTAGTAGTGTTGGCGGTGTACCCAGCTAAAAAGTGGGTTTCTTTTACTAAGAGGAAGGGGAGAAGGGGTTTTGGGGATAGGCAAAAAGAACTATGGGAATACTGATGAAATCCCACATTTTGTTAATGAGAAAACTGAGTCCTGGTGATATTCAAGGATTTACCAAAGGTCACATGACAATGATACAAACATAGAAATAAGACATACTATATGGTAGAGGTATGAACATCTGGGGAAGGTTGAGTGGACACTTATTCCTCCTAAAAGGTGGCATTTACCTTGATCCATAGTTCTTAACTCGTGATGCCTGGACCAGGGTCATTGGTAGAGGCATGAACATCTGGGGAAGGTTGAGTGGACACTTATGTCCCTCCTAAAAGGTGGCATTTACCTTGGTCCATAGTTCTTAACTCGTGATGCCTGGACCAGGGTCACCTGAGAACTTGTTAGAGATGCAAACTCTCAGGACCCACCCTGGATCTGGTGAATCAGAAACCCTGGGGATGGGGTCCAGCACCCTGTTTCAAGAGGTACTTCAGGTGATTCTCATTAGAGGCTGAGAATCACAGCCCTTGATAATGTTACCGTGGCCCATGGTCTTGCCTTTGGCCCTGCAAGCTCATAAGTCCATCTCATGTAGCAGGGTTAATTCAGAGATGCTGGCTCATGCTAACAAAACTCACATAGCACCAACAAAAAAGTCATTTCGTTGACTTATAATCAAAACCAGAACTGGTTAGGGAGACCAAAAGAATTCTTGGGTAATTTTATGGGAAACCAAATTAGTGGAATGAAACTTGGAGAGCATGTTCTAGTTTCATGTTTCTAGACTATAAGTCAAACTATTTTATGCTATTGGGACTACTAAAGGCTTAGTAAATTTATAGTCATATAATGCTAATGGAGCTGGGGGACAATATTCACATCATTCAGGCCAGCCTTGTCCAATAGAACACTAATGCAAGCCACATGTGATTTAAAATTTTCTAGTAGACACATAAAAAAGGATAAAGAAACAGATAAAATAAAATTCAATATATTTTTAACTCAATATATTGAAAATATTTCAGCATGTAACTAATATAAAACTATTCATATATTTTACATTCTTTTTTAAAATGATATATTTGAAATTTGGTGAATATGTTACACTTACAGCACGTCAATCAGACTCGCTACATTTCAAGGGCTCAATGGCCATATGTAGCCAGTGGTTACCTGAGTGCATAGGTTGGCCTAGGTCAGTGGTCTGCAAACTGCGGCTCGCAAGCCACATGTGGCTCTTTGGCCCCTTGAGTGTGGCTCTTCCACAAAATACCAACTTCTGCGCATGGGCCACGAAGTTTCAATTGCACTGTATGTACACGGTCACATGTGGTATTTTGTGGAAGAGCCACACTCAAGGTGCCAAAGAGCCGCATGTGGCTCGCGAGCCGCAGTTTGCCGACCACTGGCCTAGGTTATCTTTCCACTTTCTCCCAGTTTTATTAAGAAACCAGTTTGGCCCAGCCAGTGTTGCTCAGTGGTTGAGTGTCATCCTATGAACCAGGAGGTCACTGGTTTGATTCCCGGTCAGGGCATATGCCCAGCTTTTGGGCTTGATTTCCAGTAGGGGGTGTGCAGGAGGGCAACCGACCAATGATGTTTCTCTCTCATCGATGTTTCTACATCTCAATCTCTTTCCCTTCCTCTCTCTCTAAAAATCAATAAAAACATGTTTGTTTGTTTTTAAAAAAGAAACCAGTTTGGTGAGTCTTATCGACATTGTTTTTATTAAAGACAATAAATGTAAATTAGAATAGAATAATATAGAATGGAGAATATAAAGAGGCATGTTTTTCAAGAGTGCTTGTGTGTCATAGGTGATGAGGTAAAGTGCGTTTCTTATTGTATATCACACTTGAAAGTTTGAAAGCCTTCTCTCTATGTTGATCTAATTTATTCCCTTGACAGGTTATTTCATAAATGTAGACATGCTAAGTTCTACTTACCTATTTCCCTACTGACAGATATTTAAATTATTTTTCCTTTTTCTCTTTTACAGAAAATAAAACATACTTCATATATTTTCCTAAAGATTTTTTTGGGTAAATACATTAAAGTATAATTGCTATATGAAATGTTGCAGTAGGTAGGTTTTCATTTTTTAAAAATATTACCACAATGCTCTCCAGTGTGTCTGTATTTATGCCTTCACCAGCAGTTTATGAGAATACACGTTTTCTTGCATTTTCACCAGCACTACATAATTTCAAGTTTTTATTTTTTGAAAATCTGAATGGTGGAATAGTATCTTGTTTTAATTGTCACTTCTCTCATTATTATGATAGTAAACTTTTCTTCACTCATATTTTAAGCATTTTAATTACACTGTATGTGAGCATAATGAGCTATGTAAGGAGTGTTACATGTATCCTCATGTGTAATCTTTCGGAAATCTACCACTTTCTTTCCCACAGCTTTTTTCCTCCCTGAAAGCAACCACTTCCAACTCTTCTGGCTGTTTATTTTGGTGTTTACATTTACATATTAAATAACATTTGAATTAACCTTTTACATTAATGAAGACTGAACTCTCTCCAACCTTCACTCCTATGGCACCCTTAGTCCTTCATATTTTCCCATTCTCCCAGTATCATAATTTTGCATACATCAGTAGTCAGTGCTTGCATTTTTATTACTGTGTAAGCACTATTTATGGCTGAGTCATGTAATACTATGAATCTTTTCCTCTACACTTTCTGTTGCTATGCAAGGCTAAATATTGACATCTTTTCCCACTATTTTTAAATTTCTATACTTATCATTAATTCAGGCTAAACTCTTCGAAAATTATCTATACAGCAGCATTTTTGGATGCATCAAGGATTTTATTCATTTTCTGAGAAATCTTTTCTCCAGATCCTTGTTAACCCACTCTGTTATCAAATGGCTCTCCTCATGGAGACAAAGATTATTGTCATTTATTAATTAGTTGCTTAATTAAATAAGATTTTGATGGTGTTCTTCAGCTTATTTTTTTATATTTACAAACTTTACAAACTTTCTAAAATTCTGTAAAACCTCCCTTAATTTGCTTTTTTCTTCTTCTGAATTCTTTATTTGAAAGCTTAGTTTATTTTAATTAGAAATAGAAACATTTAAGACTACACATTTTCCTCTGAGAACTATTTCGCTGTGTCCTGCAGCATCCTGCATTTCTTTCTTCTACTGTTCCTCATTTCTAAATACTGTAAGAGTATTTTGTTTTCTTCTTTGATCTAGGAGTTATTTGGAAATGAGGTGTTTCATTGAAAGGTATTAAGATTTTGTTGGGGTAGGTGGAGGGCTTTCCCACATCCCCTCCCTGCTTAAACAGCAAACATTTATTTCTCCCAGTTCTGGAGGCTGGGATGTCCAAGACCAAGGTGCCAGCAGATCCTATGTCTGATGAGGATCCTGTTTGCAGATTGCCTTCTTGTTGTAATCTCACATGGTGGAGAGCAGAGAGGATGGAGTGTTATGCCCAGATTTCAAGATCCCCAAAGAACCACCAGGGAGCGCCGAGTCCGATGCAAGAGCAAAAGAGCCTTTATTCAAGCTCGAGCCAGGTCCCTCCACTCCACAGGCGCAGCGGCAGTATGCGAAGAGCCCCGAGTCTCAAGAGAACAAAGATTTTATAGGGCTTGGGGTCGGGAGGTGGGGCATACTTCTAATTGGTTGGGTGAGGGCTAGGGGCTAGTGACGCAAAGGCAGGGTGTGGCTAGGGTCTGGTTACACAAAGACAGGAGGTGGCTAGCATACTTTTGGCCTTGGGTTAGTTCCCCTTGCATTCCCATTGGCTGATTTAAGGGTGGGCTGGGTAACTGACACATTCTGTGGTTTTTTTCTTGGAAGAGGGATCAGAGACACAGCTATCAGTCCCGTTCTGTCCTTTCAGGAGCAGTCCTGTCTCTTCTTCATAAGGGCACTAATCCCATTCAGGAGGGCTCCACCCTCATAACCTAATTGCTTCTCAAGGCCCATCTCCTGCTACAGTCACAGATTTCTTTCTTTTATTTTTTAAATGTTTATTGAATTTAGTGGGGCAACATCGCTTAATAAACTTATAGGTTTCAAGTGTATAATTCTATAATACAGCATCTGTATATTGTACTATGTATTCTCCACCCAAAGTCAAGTCTCCTTTTGTCACTATTTATCCCCCCTTCATCCTCTCCTACCTACCCCCACCCTCCTTTCCCTCTGGTAATCACCATACTGTTGTCTGTGTTAGTGAGGTTTGTTTTTTGCTTAATCCCTTGACAGTTTTTTTTCCACCCAGCCTCCCATCCCCCTCTCCTCTGACAGCTGTGAGTCTCTTCTCTGTATCTATGAGTCTTTCTATTTTGTTTGTTCGCTTATTTTGTTCATTAAATTCCACATATAAGTGAAATCATATGATACTTGTCTTTCTCTGACTGGCTTATTTCATGTAGCTTAATACTGGTGGAGGGTAATTTTTTAAACAATCTTTTTATTTTAGAAAAGTGTTAGATTTACAGAAAATTTAGAAAGATAGTACAGAGAATTCTAGAAGATGCCACATCCGTTTCCCCCCATTGTTAACGTCTTTCATTAGTGTGCTTCATTGTCACAATCAAATACAAGACAAACACAATTGTTAACTAAAGTCCATACTGCATTTGCATTTCTTTAGCCAAGGGCATGGCCCAGCCTTTCCAAATCAAGCTTCTATCCTCAGAGGCACCTGACTGGAGGCATTTCCTTCTTGCTGTTGACCTGAGGAAGGTGGGGAGTGACAGGAGGGGTGGCGCACCTGATGATTCACACACATTAATCTTTCCCATTTGCCTTTGAACCAAGTCTAGTCAGTAACTATCTGGATGTCAGTAATTATCGTATCCTTTGTAGCCCTCATCTTCCAGGCAGTGGTTTCCTCCAGTAGGATTTCCCTCCCCCACATTTTCCCTCTTCTAGAGCTTCTGATTTACTGTGGACTCTCCTTGTTTTTCAGTGCAGCTAAGGGTGTAATAATTTATTTTGATATATTCACTGTTTCTAGAAATTTGAATTGGAAATGGATCGACTAAAGTATATTCCAGTGGTTCTCAACCTTCCTAATGCCTCGAGCCTTTAATACAGTTCCTCATGTTGTGGTGACCCCCAACCATAAAATTATTTTCATTGCTACTTCATAACTGTAATGTTGCTACTGTTATGAATCGTAATGTAAATATCTGATATGCAAGATGTATTTTCATTGTTACAAGTTGAACATAATTAAAGCATAGTGATTAATCACAAAAACAATATGTAATTATATATGTGTTTTCCCATGGTCTTAGGCGACCCCTGTGAAAGGGTCATTTGACCCCCAAAGGGGTCGCGACCCACAAGTTGAGAACCGCTGGTATATTCTAATTCTTTTCTTTTGAACCTATCATATATTTTAAATGTGTGTTTGTCTGTAACATACCAGTATTTAAGGATTAATTTTTAAGTTTTCCCCCAGAAATGAGAAATAATATAAATAACTCGGTTTTTAGATCACCTCTTAGAAAACTAACATTATCACTGGACACAAGCTGTAAGGACATTTTTTGTAAACCATTATAACTCTCTTTTTATTAAAAAAAAGGCATTTCATAGAACATGGCAATATTTTGAACTATTACTCTTTCTTTTTTTTTCACTTCTCTGTTATTTTTCCATGTGGCTACACATTATAGCTGGCCAAATGAGACTTGTCAAGGGGTTAAATTTCCAATATTTTAGATGTCACAAACTAGCAAAATTTCCAAAATAAATCTGAGGAATCAAGAGAAATAGAACAAACTGGCATCAAGTTATTCTATAAAGTAAGAGCAATTTATCAGCCAAGAATACAGTATCAGAACATAGGACAGTTCTCCCAGAGTCCACGAAAGTTTCATCACATACTGGCACTCATTTCAATAGAAGCCCTTGGCCCCCTACCCATGGGGGGACCTTTTTCAGATGTAAGGCACAGCTGAGCCAGACTCCTGACCTAACTAAAGAAGCTTTCTTAGGCTGTCTGTTTTAGTTTGAGCTATTATTTTTAAATTAAGTGTATTGAGGTAACATTGGTTAATAACATTATATAAACTTAACGTATACAACATTATACTTTGATACCTCTATGGTATACTGTGTGCTCACCACCAAAAGTTGTCTCCTTTTGTTACCATATATTTGACCCTTTTACCCAATTTGCTCTTCCTCCACCCTCCTTTCCCTATGGTACCCACTATTTTGTTGTCTGTACCTCTGAGCTGATTTTTGTTTTATTTTGTTAGTTTGTTACTTCTTTGTTTTATATTCTACACATAGGAAAAATTATGTGTGTGTTTCTAATCCTTTTCTGTCTGACTTATTTTACGTAATTAACATAATGCCCTCAAGATCCGACCATGTTGTCACAAATGGCAATATTTTATCTTTTTATGGCTGAGTA
>NW_005356674.1:11013699-11022387 GCF_000412655.1 Myotis brandtii
ATATATCTATATATCTATATCTATATCTATATCTATATCTATATCTATATCTCTAATCACATCATCTTTAACCATTCATCTGTCAGTGGAGAAAAGGGAACCCTTGTACACTTCTGATGAGATTGTAAATTGGTGCAACCACTTTGGAAAACAGTATGGAGGTTCCTTAAAAGTTTAAGAATAGAATGACCATATGATCCAGGAATTCCTCTTCTGAGTACTTATCCAAAGAGTATGAAAACACTAATTTTAAAGATATAAGTACCCCTATGGTAGCCCTCGCCCTTTCAAATGAAAACACTAATTTTAAAGATATAAGTACCCCTATGTTCATCGCAGCATTCTTTACAACAGCCAAGACACAGGCTGTTATTTGGAGGGTGCTTTAGTATCTGAGTTTGACTCTCTGTAAGCATATTGCTTTTGTCTTCATACCTTTGTGGCATTTCATATTTTTTCTAATTATTGAAGGAATAAAAAGATATTGTACACCTGACTGTTCAACCAAAAACAGATTGCACATTCAAAAAGGGTGATCCTAACATGAGGAACAAAGGTACTGAGATGTGAATGCTGTTCAACCAAAAACAGATCGCACATTCAAAAAGGGTGATTGCTTTAATGAAGAGGGATCCTAACATGAGGAACAAAGGTACTGAGATGTGAATCACTGCATTAGGTACAGTTTGGGGAAGGAGAAGATAAAGGATCCATTTGGTTCATGTTCAGTTAAAAAACCTCTAAGATTGCCATGCACAAATGCAATTACATAGCTGGACTATATGAGACTGGAGCTCTAGAAACTAGGCTTGGCTAGAGACATCACTTTGTAAGTCACTGGAATATACATGATTCATAGAACATACACATGGGGGAGATACTTAGAGGAGTTTAGAGTAACAGCAGAGGTGGTTTACCTGTAGGGAACTCAAGCATAAAGAAGTTGGATAAAGAAGGAAGAGGTGGCAACGAGACCTGAAGCGGGTGCTAGAGAGAAGAGAAGATTCCTAAAGTCAGAGAAGGAAATGTTCCAAGAAGGATAGTGGGATGTTGCTAAGAGGTCAAGTAAAGATGGGGACTGAAAAAATGTTCTTGGAATTTAGAGACATAAAGGCCGCTGGTGACAGTTATTAATACATAAACTCCCAATTTTATTATGTTTCTGGATTCTGCAGGCTAGGAATTCAAACAGGGCACAGTGGGAGTGTTTGTCGCTGCTCTGTCATGTCTGGGACTCTGCTGCAAAGACTTGGAGGCTAGGAGTGACTCTGTGGCTAGCATCTGGAATCATCAGATTCATGCTAACATCTGTCGCTTGGGCGGGAAACCTGGGAGACTAGGACACTTAACCCCAGTGACTACACATGTTCTCTCCTTGTGGCTTGGTTTGGCGACTCAGGCTCTAAGCTCTGTTTTCAGAGAGCAAGGCAGAAGTTGCACCTTTTCTGAACTGGTCTTAGAAGTCACTGCATTCTGTTGGGTACAAGCAAGTCTTGTGATTCAAAGGGAGAGAGCATAGACCTTCACCTCACGCCTAGAGGAGTTTCAGCATATTTGTGGGCATCTTTTAAGACTGTCATTGGGACTTTAATACCAGTCTCAAGGGAGAGGAGGAGCCAGACGAAAGGGGGTTGCAGGGTAATAGAAAGTGACAGGTGCCACTGGAGTACAAATGAATTTTATGATTAAAATCAAGAAAAACTTAAAATTTGTTTGAATCTGATATAAATGGGATGCAGAGAATAGTAAGGGATTTTAATATCCCTCAAAATTGAGACAGCTGGTCTGAGTCTGCATTTGGAAACTGCACACTCAGCCTTTGAATCAAGCATCTTAAAATAATTCCCCAGTAGGTTTTTAAAAAGTAAACTGCAAACTCTTAGTATAGCAGGAGGAAACCATGATCACACCCACTTAACAGGGCACAGAAACAGTAAATGCCTTCTTAGGCTCTGGAAGTGTCAAAAATAAAAGCAAATACTTGTGATTAGTCTCTATGGTCCTTATGTGTGAAAAGATGTGTACATGGGAGACAATCAAATCTTGCTGTCAGACACAGTACTTTTCTAACTTCCTCAACAATTTTGATTTCCTTTTCTAACTTCAAATTCTGTTTCACTTTTGTAATAACCTTCAAAATTTGCACATAAAAGTATACATTCCACATTTTATATATCACTGCAATTCTCTTGACATAATTATGTTTTCAGCTAATATCACATCTTGAAAGACTATGTAGAAATTTGCAACAGAATAAGTCCAACAACATCTTTAAAAACCAGAAATTATTTTTTCTTTCATTGTTTAGTTAAAGCCCCCAAAGCTCAATTGAATCAGAAGACGTTTTTGTTATTTGTCATAAAATTGACCACAAACTAATTTTAAACTACTGTTGACATTAGCTAAAATTTGGTTCTGGCCATTATTTGCGGATTTGCTCTTTTGTTCACCCATTCATTTGTTTATTCACTCAATAGTTGCATGCTTACATTTTTTTATCTTTCCTACCTTCCTTTTAAAAGAAACTTCTAAATTTTAGAATAGATTAGAATTTTAGAAAAGTTACAAAGTTAATACTCATATACATCACATGCAGTTTCCCCCATTGTTAGCTTCTTATATTAGTAGGATTTATTTGTCATAGCTAGTGAACAAATATGGATGATTATTTTAGTAGGACTTTCTTACTTTAGTAGGACTTTCTTAATTTTTACCTAATGTTATTTTCCTGTTCCAGGATATTATATTACACTTAGTCACCATGTCCCCTTAAGCTTCTTTATACTGTGACAGTTTCTAAGATTTTCCTCATTTTTGATGACTTTTTGAGGAGTCTTGGTCAGATATTTTGTAGAATATCTCATACTTTGGATTAATCTGATGTTTTTTTCTTGTGACTAGACTGGTTCTTGCAGGAGGAAGACAAGAGAGGAAAAGTGCCATTTTTATCAAAGTTACATACTGTGGATGTGACTTATCATTGAGGAAGTTAAGCCTGGACACATGGGTGGGGTATTGCTTGTCCTGTTTCTCCTCCACAAAGTTCCTCTTTCATCCTTTTCATTCTGTCCTCTTTGGAAGGAAGTCATGAGCATAGTCCATACTGAAGGAGTGGGTAGTTAGGTTTCACTTCCTTTAGGCGGCAGTATCTACCCAAATCTTCACTCTGTCCCATGCTTGAAAAAACCCAAGTTTTGACTCCAAATATAAGATAATTCATATAAAGCACTTACAACTATGGTTGTCATATAGTAGGTATTCAAATGCAATTTATTTCTTCCCTCTCCCAAGAAGCATACAATATAATAATAATGCATTTGGAAAAAAATATGATATAGAAAGTGAAAGCATAAAATTATTTTTCAGTTTATTATGAGCTATTTCAACATATAGATCATTCTAAAATTTATATACTGATTTGCACATACCAAGCAATTTTAGTAGCTGGTCCCATTTTGCTATATGCTCTTAAGATTATTTTTTTAATTTTAGAGATAAAATACTGCTGTTATGGAATCTGTAAGAATATCCTCTCTGACTTCTGGCTATCACTGCTAGCTGTATAAATAATCACTACAACAAAGAAAACTTTAATTTTCATGTGTGTGGGCTATATTATTTCTCTATCTGGATTAAGAGAATTTTACTTCTTTTCCTGTTCTTATAACTTTTAATTGTTCTCCCCCGCCCCCAAGAAGATAAATTTGGATTTAGTGTTACATTGGTCAGAAATAGGAGAGACTCCTTAGAAATCAAACTGAAAATCCAGTTTCTATATATACAAAGCTTTAAGTCAGTTTTCCAACCAGGAAAAGAGGGAATATATCTGCTTTAAGTTCCCAATGGTTTAGGCAAGGATCAAAAGTTAATTGAAGTAAGATGGCAATGGTGACAGGAAGAAATAGGAGATGCAGCTAGACTTTGATGAGTTTTTGATTGGCTGCTGATTCCCTAAAGGCTGTGCTGCTGGGGCAGAGGTGTAAATGAATAGATAAGCTTCATAGCCAGGCAGGAGCCTGACACATTGAGTGGGAAGCGAATCCTACTGCCCTCATAGGATGGGGCTGACATCGCTTTTCCTGAGGAACTTACACTCTCCATCTAGGTGGATGGGTTTCAAACGGTGGGTGCTTCAGAATCATGGAGAGGGACATGAGAAATTTCAGATCCCTGGGCTCTCCTTCCCCTCCCCTGAGAATCTGACAGTGTGGTATGTTGCCCAGGACCTTGTATCTGTCGGGTTCTAATCCATGAGTTCTGAGGACCACACTCATCCAGGTGCTTCTGCTTGAGAGGATGTTTGCATTCATCACGTTTGACTGGTTCTTGAACTAAACTTACTATGAGCAAGGCCACAGCATTACCTTAGAGGAGAAGTTACTGTAGAGTCGGTGTCCCTCTGCTCTTGGACAGTATCTCTGCTTTTAGTATTTCCCATTTGTATACAATGCCTGTGTTTCTACAAGACAATAGAAATGAGGACCTAAAAGAAAGGGCCAAAAAATGACAAGTGTTGTGGAGGCAAAATCTGCAGATCATCAAGAGAATGAGAAGACAGCCTGGCCGGCATGGCTCAGTGGTTGAGTGTTGACTTATGAACCAGGACAGTTTGATTCCCGGTCAGCAATCCATGCCTGGATTGCTGGCTTGATGCCTAGTAGGGGGTGTGCATGAGGCAGCTGATCAATGATTCTCTCTCATAATTGATGTTTCTATCTCTCTCTACCTCTCCCTTCCTCTCTGAAATCAATAAAAAAATATATTTTTTAATTTTAGAGATAAAAAATATATATATGAGAAAACAAACCATAGACAGGGAGAAAATATTGGCAAAAGACACATCTGATAAAGGACTGTTACCCCAAATAGTCAAAGAACATTTTAAATTCAACAGTAAGAAAACAACCAACCTAATTAAAAAACGGGCCAAAGTCCTTAAGGTGCCTCACCCAAGAAAATATACAGTTGACAAGCATATGAAAGGAGACTCCACATCTCATGTCATCAGGGAAGTGCCAACTAAAACAACAGTGAGACATCTACACACGCATTAGATTGGCCAAAATCCAGAACACTGGCAATAGCAAAGGACTGTGGAGCAATAGGAACTCTCATTCATTGCTGGGTGGGAATGCAAAGTACTACAACCACTTTGGAAGACAGTTGGAGATTTCTTAGAAAACTAAACACACTCTTACCCTACAATCCAACAATTGCACACCTTGGTATTGACCCAAAGGAGTTGAAAATGTTTGTCCAAAAACCTGTGCATTAGGTGTTTATAGCAAGGCTATTCATAATTGCCAAAGCTTGGAAGCAACCAAGATGCCCTTCAGTGGGTGAATGGATAAAGAGATTGTGGTACATCCAGAGAATGGAATATTATTCAGCACTAAAAAGAAATGCACTATCAAGTCAAGAAAAGACATGGAGGAAACTCAAACGCGTCTTAATAAATGAAAGAAGCCACATCTGAAAAGGCTACAATGCTGTATGATTCTAAATATATGACACTTTGGAAAAGGCAAAATTATGGAGACAGGAAAAAGATCAGTGGTTGCTAGGGGTTAGCAGGAGGGAGAAATGAATTGGCAGAGCACAGAGGACTTCTGAGGCAGTGAAAATGCTCTGTATGATGCCTTAATGATGGAAACATGTCCTTATACATTAAAAAAAAAATCTACAGGCCCTAAAGACTTGGCAACTGACTGGTTGCTTGTGGGAACTGGAAGGTAAATATTAAAAAATGAGACTGAATTTGTTGGCCTTGCACCTGAGAGGGTGCTAGCTCACAAAAAATCAAAACAAAACTATATTTTGTAAATTTTAAAATGCTGTGCAATTGGAAGGTGTCACTTAGCAGTAAAACATGTAAGCACAAAACCCACTGCTATTGCTGTGAGCTGAAATTTCCCAGAAGAGCAATTTCTTAACCCACAATTTATTTTAAAGGGATTTCTGAGTCTCTTAGGGTGAAAACAATATTTGCAAGCAGTGAACTGGAATGAGAAGAACTGAATTATAATTTTATAGATATGATTTTAAATTTACATTTCAAAGCATGACACACATCACTTTATTATCCAAGTGACAAAACCAGACCTCACATTTTTCTCATGCCACTCAATATCCATGTGGTTTTCAAATAATGGATGAATTAAAACTCCAGGAGGAAGAGAGAAAGAATGTATCTGAGGTTAGAGTGTTGATAGGGCGGTATAATGACTTTTAGATTTCCATTCATTTAGCTCTTAGCAGATAAGAGTTTTAAGGTTCTCCCTAAAGAAGGTAAATTAGTGAAATGGAGCTAGTTGTCTTCAAGAAGTTTAAGAAAGCCAGAAGGAAATAATGTTCACAGCTAAAATAGCCAAGTAAACTCTGGTTTTCATTGTTCATAGTCACTCCTTATCTCAATTCCCCCCCACCCCACCCCACCTCCTGGGATTTCTTGATTAAAAGAAAAGCTATTCAGAATGTTGAAGAGCCTTATCAACTCAATTCTACCAGTTATACAGGATTGTGGTTAAGGTGACATGCAACACCTACAAGAATGGCTAACTATGTCAAATTATAGCTTTTAAAATGCCAAATGAGAACTCTGTTCAGTTAAGTCCTGTTCAGGCCTCAGCTGGATTTCTAGTAGAAAACCGGCTCTTTAAATTAGATTCGAATTTGTAACTCAGAGGAGAAAATAGACGGTGCTGCAAGAGGACATGGCTTAATGATAGGTACATGCATGACCTTTCACAGACATCCGTGTCCCATCTCCCACTGGAAACGCTTGTACATGCCAAGAAATACCTGCAGAATCATGAAGTGAAGAGGGGTTGATTTTATTCCTGTATCAGGGGGGTCACGTTTTTCTCAAAATTTTACCTAAGGCTGATTGACCATTTATACATCGATACTGTTTTAGCTACCATTGCTGTGAAACGAAACACTCCCAAACTTAGTGTCTGAAAACTCCAGCCATTCATTGTTTCTCAAAGTGTGTGGTACATCTTGGGCAGTTCTGCTGATCTGGGCTGGGCTGGGCTGGGCTGGACTGATATGGACAGGCCTCTGTCCTGGGCCCACAGTCGCTGGCTGGAAGCAGGCTGGTGTAGGAGGGCCCTGCTGGGGTGACTCAGCTCTGTGAGGAGTCAACCAGCAGGCAGCCTAAGCTTTTTCTGACGCCAGTGGAAGGATTCCAAGAGAGACCGTGAACATGAACAAGGTCTCTTGAGGCCTGAGCTTGGAACTGGCATGTGGTCACTCCTGCTTCTAATGGCCAAGGCAAATCGCAGCCAGCTCAACTCAAGTGGGGGGTGGGGGGTGACTCCATATCTTGATGGGAAGAGACACAAAGTCACATTTCAAGCAATGTGCAGACAGGGAGGGGTCGAAAATTGGGGTAATTACCCCCCTTCCCCCCCCAATTTCCCAAAAGTTCTGTTTTTCCGAAATCAAACTGCCCAATATCATGTAAGGTCTTTGCCGGCGTTCTTTACTTTTCTCATAGGCTGTCCGTTTTCCCAGCAAGAAGCACACCTATTTTTTCCCAGTTCCCTCCACAAATTATATTTTTACACCAATGACTCCAAGTACGTGCTTTTCTTTCTAAAAAAAATGTTTTTCCCCCTTTTACTATGATTATCAACAGAAGCCTTCCACTTCCCATTGCTGTCCTTTTCAAGTTGCACAAAACACTCTCCAGAATGTGATGAACATTCGTTTGACATTCCTAAGCAGGCTTACATTAATTTTTGTTCCCCACTGAATTTCAAACAGGATCCTCCACATTGACATTAAAAAAAAAAAAATTAACATTTGCAGCGAGGGCGCAATCTGCTGAAGCGTGGATTGGTGCTCTGACTCGCCACATCTCTCCCCTTGTTCTTTTTTTAGAAAGAGCAAAGTGGAGAGATTTGGCAGGGCCATTCGAGCTGCCACTCAGCGCGGCTCCAGAGACTGAAGGGCAGCAGGACCATATTGCATCCTAACTGGCAGCAAATCCTCCCTTCAAGGTCTCTCTGCAGAAAGGCCTGCTCGCTGGGCTCTGCCCCCTGGCTGACGCCTGTCCTGTGCTCTGGAGATAACTTCCCAGCCGTGAAACGGCAGCTGCGTTCCATTTTTGCGAATGCTTCTACAAAGCTTCTCTCTAATCTGTTCCTTTGCCCCCAAATAAGATTTTTCCCCTTTGTCGTTCACAATAATGCAGTCAGTGAAAAGAAGCCAAGCTTCTGATGCAGGCCTGTTGGGATGAGTTTGTTCATAACCTTTTTCTCTTTTAATTTTAGCGTTTGTGATTTTTAATGGACAAGGCTGGGTGCAACAGGGAGAATTTCCTTCCGCAGCGACGATCCACCCCTTCGGTCTTGCTTATTTTTTATCATGTCCCATCACCATTATTACTCATTATATTTATATCTGTGTTTAGCAGGCAGACTGGCTTGGTGACTATAAAGGTGTAATGAGCAATTTGGGTTAATGATTTTCTGCAGCTGCTCAAAACAGTTGGTACTAACGTCATCATCATTTACGCCTTCCAAAGAAATCTGAATGAGCCATCAGATGTAGACTGAATTGGCTTTGCTTGTTGTATGGAGGGAAGGAGAAGCATGGATGGGGGTGGGTTGTGGAGTAGCAGTTCCTGCATCCCTCATTCCCCTATTGGATGGATGCTAGCAGGGGAGCCTCTGCATTACA
>NW_005356674.1:11022473-11054048 GCF_000412655.1 Myotis brandtii
GTGGGGGGGGCTGGAGAAAAACTGAATCACATGAATCACAACAAAGGAATGTACTTGAGTTGCCATCTTGATGAAAGGGTATTGCTTTAATGGAGTTGAGCATTCATTTTTACACAGTTGTGCAGTTTATTGGTGAACTAAAACATACATGAAACCAATGCCTTTTCATCTCCCTTTAGGGCAGTGGTTCTCAACCTGTGGGTCGTGACTCCTTTGGCGGTCGAACAGCCCTTTCACAGGGGTCGCCTAAGACCATCCTGCATATCAGATATTTACATTACGATTCATAACAGTAGCAACATTACAGTTATGAAGTAGCAACGAAAATAATTTTATGGTTGGGTCACAACATGAGGAACTGTATTTAAAGGGCCATAAGGTTGAGAACCACTGCAGGGAGTAAAGAAGCTGGTGCAGACCACAGACACTGGATTGGGAATAGAGTGATGGGGTTCCATGTCTCCACGTAGCAGCCTTTAGCCGTGTGGACTGGAGCAATGAGTCTAACTTCTCTGGGAAGCCCTGCTGAGTGAACCTGGGAATCCTGAATACTTCATAGGAGGGTTTCAGGAAGAAGGCACAGTGTGTAGTGGCACTCCGGTGTCAGTTGTTACTAGTATCCATCTCTACAGGCCTTCTCATTAGATTTCATGTCTGAATACAAATCAGAAAGTTTCTCCACTTATACAAATGGCATTTGACCTCTCTTGGTTTTCTCAGCACATTATCTATCTTAAAAGGTCTCCGCTGCCGATGTTAATTCACACTTCCAGTCTTACCCTTACTCAGTTCCTGGCTCTTGTCAGTATTATGGAAGCCGTGTAACATAATGACTGTTTTACGTCGTGCTGGTTACGTTCATGCTTTAGGAATCCAGAACTTGACAGGAAAGCAATTTAAATTTGGCAGCCTGTAGACTCACATCAGGACAGTTCAAGATAACATTTTGAAAAATAAATTTGTTTTGAATTTCCTCCCAGCCCCGTCTATCTCTCTCAGATATGCCTGTGATGAGGACAGATTCGTCAATACCCTCTCCTTTTACACCTGCTGCCCTCCTCTTTAGGATATTCTGTGTTCTGACCCCTGCTTGATTTCCTTACACCATAACTTCATCTATGTGCTCCTGATGGCAGAAACCATGCCTCCTTCTCTAATGGAAGCCCATACCAGGAATATTGAGCTCATTATCACGGCTTGTTAGATGGGTGGACATGACTATGAGGAGATAGCCATGCTGCTCAGTTAATAGGAGCTAAAGGGTTAATTAGTGTAAATGATTTCATGGATTGTGTCTCCCAGACTTCAAATTTGCCTTCTGGCTGGCACCACACAAAGTCATCATCTGTGGAAGTGGCAGATGGTGGGGGAGCTTATAATCCTGGGGCAGGCCTTGAGGGTGGGGGAGGTAGGCAGATATTTCTGGACATGCAACCTTGATATGCTATTCTCATGGTCTTGCTAGAGCTGAAGGCACCCCCCACCATCACCCAAAAAATTGCTTGGCACACTTTCATGTCACAGTTTTATAAGTGCTCTGAAAACTAATGACTAATGTTTATTGAGCCCCGATTTTGGCAGACACTAATAATCTATATGGAGGTGCTATTTTTAAAATTTCCTTTAGAGAAGGGGAAATCAAGATAAAAGTGATTAATAAGTAGCATAAAGTTATAGGCAGTAAATGGAAGAGCCAGGAATCAAACTCAGACATTTTGACTCAGATTCTATGTTGTTAATTACCACACTAACATCCTATCTAATAATAGACAAACATGGTAATTGACCGTACCTTTGCTACGCCTCCCATTGGCTAATCAGCGAGATATGCAAATTAACCACCAACAAGGTGGTGGTTAATTTGCATACGTAGGCGCAAAGCGGCGGAGCGAAGACTGAAGGCGGCTGCAGCCGGAGCAGTGAAGGCTTGAATGCGGCTCCGGCTTGAAGGCAGCTCCAGCCGGAGCAGTGAAGACTGAAGGCGGCTCCAGCCTGAGCGAAGGCCTGGGTCCCGGTTGCTGGAGGAAAACTGATACCGGCAGCCAGGGGAAGGGAAGGCCTATTGCACGAATCTTTTTGTGCAACAGGCCTCTAGTGTTATCTATAAGAGCTCAAAAAGATCTTCATATTTTCCTATGATGTTGAGATAGATATTCCTGGAGACATGGAAGTGTGACCAACAAATGTCTGTAGGCCTTTATGACAATTCTCCCCATAGATCATTAGAATTGGGGGTGCTCAGAGTACATGTCAGTGGAGAAAGGACCCGGAAATTACTAACGGCAGTTCCCTGAAGAGAGTGCCTCTGTGTTCCCTAGGACAAGAACGTCAGGATATACATAAAACCATTCTTGGAGCACAGCGCAGGTATTTTAGATGTGTCATTGGGAGAGAAGTTTTCCCATCAGGCAAACTGGTGACAACCTCATGGAAAAGAACTAGACAAGGATTAAATTTGAGTAAAATGCAATAGAGGTGGGCACTCAATTAGGCTCAAGATTCTCCTCACGAAGTAATTCTTGGTCTAATCTGGCTCACACATGAATGATCAACAAGGCCCTGCGGTTCCTTGCCATCGGATAGGACTAAACTTGTACCTGGAAGACTGTTTCAGTTACTGTGGCTGCTATTAATTACTGCAAAACTCAGTGGCTGAAAACAACCAGAATCATTTACTATCTCCTGCATTTTCGGTGGGTCAGGAATTCAGGAGCGGCTCAGGTAGACATTTATAATGTGGAGTCTCTAGTGAGGTTACAGTGTGTAGTCTCTAATGACTGTCGACTCTGGTCAGGACTGAGTTCATTTACTTCTTCATTTTTATGTCTGGCATTGGGGTTGGGAAGACAAACAGCTGGATTCTAGACAGTGGCATGCTCGGGGCAACTGCTACACACTCAGGATGGTGTGAGCTGAGTATTAAGCTTTTGGTAGCTTGAAATAGACCATGGTGGGAGTATTTACATCATGGAAATCAGCAAAGGCTGTAAATCGGGGCCTTCCTTTTTCAGAGAGCTATTTCACCTGCTATTTACTGTGAATTTTGTTTCTATTTTAAATGTATTTGAATTTTAAGGGGTTGTATATAAGGAGAATTCAATGGATTCGAGCATTTAATGACACTTTAGAGGAATAGAATAGAGTACTTAATAATGGTTTACAGTAACAGGAACTTTTACAGTCGTTAAAAGCAGTTGGCTAGTAAATAGGACCTCGTCTTTTCATTGCTCTGTTTGGCATCCCAGTCTTTTAAAAGGCAACATATCCAAGTAATTATTACACTTGGTAAAAAAAAAATTAAGGTTAGTACATATTGTCTTGAACATTATATTTTATGTATGTTACCTCTCTGGCCCCTGGTGGGCTATTAGAATTTTTTCCTGGACTTTGTAGCATACATGGTGGTTTTATGTATAATGTGTCATTTCTTTTTACAATAACATTGCAAACATACAAATTATGAGACCTACTTAAAAATAAGAAAACAACTTTAGAATGTATTTCTTGGTCAAGGTTGCCTTGGAGCTGAAATATAGCTCTTTGAATGATAATTTTAGTATTTGTTTCCAGTAGGATACCTTGTTTGCAAGAAAAAGAAGACAAAATTTAAAGTGTCTTAAAAGTAAGTACAGATATTGGTATCAAGTTTGCTAGAGGTGAGACAGCTTCAGGGTTGGTTAATTTAGAGTTTCAGTGGCTTTCTAAAGCACCCAGTTTCTTTCCCTTTGTTTTCTTTGCTGTCCTCAGTGTATTAGCTTTGTCACCAATGCCATGCAATGTCATTATACAGCCTTATAATCAAACATGACAACTCTAGCAGGTTTTTTTTAATGGTATCTTTAAAAAAGTCAATAAAACTTTTCCCAAGAGCAGTGACATTATCCCAAGACTTGTGCTGAAAGATCCTTTATTAAATTAATCACTTCAAGGAATACCACTTGAAAACAGCCTTGTAACTTTTCCAGCATGAAACAGGTTAGGGTAGATTGTTGGATGTTTTTTTTTGTTTTCTAGACACTATACTGCATCCCTTAGAGAATTCACTATAGAGTAAGTATATTAGTAACAGTAAGGCTAGCTGCTTTAACAAATAACTCCAGCCCTTCCCCTCCCCCATATAGTAGCTTAACATAATACAATTTTAATTTGCACTAAAATAACAGGCTAATGAGGGGTTCCTGGTTTGTGATTGGCTTTCTTCCCTGGGAGATTCAAAGACCCAGACCTTCTTCTCTTCTTGTTGCTTCACTATCCTATTAGGGCTTCAGAGTTCTTTGTTTTAGGAGGAGTGAGAAAGTAAAGAAGCCCATCTGTTTTTTAACTGCCTTGTTATAAAAGTAACTAGAGGCCCAGTGCACAAAATTCATACATTTAGAGGGGGTCCCTCAGCCTGGCCTGCGCCCTATCACAGTCTGGGAACCCTCGAGGGATGTCCAATTGCTGCCACCGTGCTGAGCTCGCCAGCCGTGAGCCTGGCTCAGGGCTTCTGGCTGAGCGGCACTCCCCCTGTGGGAGCACACTGACCACCAGGGGGCAGCTCCTGCATTGAGCGTCTGCCCCATGGTGGTTAGTGCGTGTCATAGCAACCAGTCATTCTGTTGTTCGGTTGATTTGCATATTAGCCTTTTATTATATAGGATATCTACTGGTAAATTCCACTCACATGTTGTTGGTGAGAATTGGTCACGGGCTCTGCCTGAGTAGAACTGGAAATGTAATCTCCGATTAAGCAGCTATTCTACAATGTCACTCTGCATGATGGAAGGGGAAACATGAAGCTTGATGGACATTTAATTATATGTATTACTATAGGCATTGTACAGAGCCAAGAGTAAACGTTGCCTTTGTTCTTGGTAAATTTAATAAATTCATTCTATTTTATTCATTAATTCTTCCATAAGCCCCCCCCCCCAAAAAAAGAGCATCTTGTATATACCAGATTATGACCAGGATATTGAGGATATAAGGCTGGACAAAGCACATCTTGTGGGGGTGGGCAGAAGTAGAAAATGGTAATACAGTGTGATATATATCATAGCGGAGGCATGGGCAAAGGGCCATTGAGAATGGAAGTTGAAGTGCTTGACTCTGTAGAAGAATATAGAATGTCTCCAAGAGGACTTCCATTGGAATTCCCAAAGAATAAGGAGGAGATGGTGAGGGGAGCTAGGGTTTCCCTCCTGGAGGGAAGGCAGGGAGAGAATGAGGAGAGCACAGGTTGTGTGTAGAGCTTTTGGACTTATGATAGGCAGGGCAGGCCCCTGTTATGGAAGGAGCATGAGAGTAACAGAGTGCATGGGAAAGAAGAAGTAAGGACAGTCAGAGGAAGTGAATTCGCCTTGGGTAAAAGGTCAATATTCTTTATTTAATTTTTGGGGTGGAAGATGAGAAGCTGAAAAAAATAGATGCCCTGAGTCTTTTTTCCTTACAGATTGGCCTCAAGAGACTTGAGAAGGGTTCTGTTTAGTTCCTTTGGGGCTCATTAACTGGAAAACACTTGTTTTGTTTTCACGATGGTGTTTTATGACTCACAAAGTAAACTAAACATTGAGGGTCCCCACCATTTATGAGCTTTTAGGTATAAAATATTGACACAAATAGGAAGTTTTTGGAAAAGAACTAAAAGAACATGTAAGTAAGCATCTGTGTTTTGTTTTGTTTCTTCAAAAAGGCCAATGTAAATATACAGATTAGTATACCTTCCTCTTGCAGGATATATACATCTTTCTGTGTATTCCCATTGGACTATTAAAACAATATTGTAATGATTAGTATATGTCTTAAACTTCAGACAAAAAAGGAAGTGATGTCATGAGTTAAGTGAATGGCAGGCTATTATGCGTATCATCATCTCAAAAGCAAAAATATATGCAGCAAATCATTTCATGATTCCCATGATTTGAATATAAAGATTGGGAAAAGGAAAAGGATAATAATTTGTTTTTGTTTTTTGTGGTGCGGGTCAGCTTCTCTTGACTCATTCATGTCATGTATCTTTTACATGTATAACTTCTTTCTAAATAAATAACAGGGAGAAAATACAGGAAAAAAGAATGAATCCCAAGCCCCAAGTCTTTGAATCAGAGAATAGTGTGACTACTTGAAATTTTTATTTTTAAAGCATTTAAAAGAATACAAATGTTCCAAAGACGTGCTACTCTACACCTCTTATAAGTTAAAATAAAAACTCTTGCTAGACAACAAGCTGTTAAAATATGCAAAAAAGCACATGAATATGCAAATAGAAAGCAACAAGCCTAAATCATTATTTTAAAGATTCTCTTAAACTCATTTTTATGCTTCGGCCCTTTCTCACTATGTTTGGAATCTTGACCTGGAACATCTATCCTTTAGTCTTGGTTTTGTGTTTGTTGGGCTGTTAATCTTGATTTCAAAATTTCATCTCATCTCTCAACATAGAGCCTGGTTAGATGTTTGCTTCTCTAGCTGCTACATCAGACCTGAGGTGTTGGAGAACATGGCCAGGATATTTCCTGCCTCAGCTCAGCTTTGAGACCTGAGGTTGGCCTGGAACCAGGTCCCAATAATGCTATTTCCTGCCGCTTACTTAAGTTAGTGAGAGTGGTTTTTATGTTCGTGTTTTGGCTGCTTGCCTCTGGCTTTGTCCAAGGCGTTTGGATTTCTATTTTTGCTCAGTTTGTGACCTATATTCTCTAGAGAGTTAAGATCCTCTTTTTTTTGATGAATGGTTACAACATCCTTTTTGAAAGCACTCTTTCCCTGTCCCATCACCTTCAATGTTTGAAATGTTTCCTGTGTTCAATGTGTGACTCTGGCTGTAGTTACTAGCAACACAACTTTACATCTGTGATATCTCCACTTCCTTTCTTTTTATATGTGGGTGGTCAATTTAAACTGTGCCTAGTCTTTTTATTTCATTCTGTTCAGAAACTCTGCTTTTGCTAGGGGTCTACAAAAGCTTCAGAAAAGCATATTAGGTATTATCTAGAGCGAGCTGCGAGTTTGACATGCTTGATCTAGAGATCTGCATGCTGAGTACCCTACTTGTCTATTAGCTACAACTCAAATTCTGCTTGGAGTTCTTGAACGCTAATGCATTCATTCAATGAAGATTTAGTGAGAAATGCTTTGTGCCACGCTGGCACTGTTTTGGGGGTTTGGAAATGGAAAGAGGAGTAAGAAAAGGCCCCAGTTTTTGAGGGTTTCACAGTTTGGTGTAAGGCAGTGGTTCTCAACCTTTTGGCCCTTTAAATACAGTTCCTCATGTTGTGACCCAACCATAAAATTATTTTCGTTGCTACTTCGTAACTGTAATGTTGCTACTGTTATGAATCATAATGTAAATATCTGATATGCAGGATAGTCTTAGGCAACCCCTGTGAAAGGACTGTTCAACTGCCAAAGGGGTTGCGACCCACAGGTTGAGAACTGCTGGAAGGTGACAAGTACGCAGAGATAGTAACAGCACAATGTACGTTATGCTAGAAAAGAGGGTATAAGTTGTCTTGAGTAAGACATTGTCCTTGAAGAGTGAAGTTTGTCCTTGAGAAATTGAGTATAATAAATAATATATATTTTTGGAAATAATATATGGGTATAATGTAGTGATATGTGCAAGGTGTTATGGTATAGTAGTTTCTATGGTGTAATGGTTTCTTCCTGTCCTGATCCATTTTTTCCATTTTCAGGAATTTCTTTGGGAAATCAATTTTCTTCCTTTTCTCAGTTCATTGGGTTTGTGTGGGACTGTCCTCACCCCAACTTCAGTACTAAACTAATGAGTGTATTCCAAACCACTGGCCATACCATGAACATACAACCTCAGTCAGGTCCATGAGAGTAAGTCCCAGGACTTTTGTTAAGATTATGGAGAATTATTTTATTTGTCTATTGCAATATCTTGGAGGAAGAATCAGACCTTAAGTTTCTTAAAGCCATCTTTGCACATGAAGAAAGCTCCTGTCTAAGAATGGATCACCTCATGGACAGGAGAAAGGAGAGGTAGAAATACCAAGAGTGAATCTTGACAACCTCATTGAACCCTTGAGATAAGTCTTGTAGCCACGTGAGCCTGAAGTTCGCCATTTTGCTTAAGCCATTTTGAGTATGTGTTCTGTTTCTCTCTAACGAAAGAGAAGACTTGCTTACCTAGCTAGGAAGTTGAAATCATCTAACACTGCTTGAGAGAACATTTCATTGAAGTAAATCTCCAGCTGGCCATCTAGATAAGGAAGGAAGGCCTTTCTTGGCAGAGGAATCAGCCTGGGCAAAGTGCAGGAATGAGAGAAACAATGCCATATTATTTCTGATCCATGCAGCAGAAGAAGTTGTTAGTTTTTCAATGCCTTATAGCCTAGGTCTTCTTTTTCCATTAACAAAATTTTATATTTTTATAAAAGAAATGGAGATATGCTAAATTTATGTCAAAACAGGCAAGTAGATCTCTGGAAGCACAAGTCGAATTGGTATGTGACTATGTTAGGACACTTTAGCTATGATTAACTGAAAACCAGAAAAATATTAACCCAAAAAAACAACATTTAGCGTACAGTTAACAACCCATTAGGGTGCAGTGGTCCTGGGACTGGTTAGAAAGCTCAATAATATCATCAAGAACTCCTTCTCTTTTCATCCCTTCTCCTCTCAGCCAGGCTATTCTCACCATGTGTGCTTTGGACATCAAGTTTTTTGCCTCATGGTTGATGGCTAGATACTCTACATTACCAAAGTAGGAAACATGGAAGGAAACAGAAGAGCCATCTATAGTTCTCTCTTTCTCTCTCTCCCTCTCACACAAACAATGGAGGACAAAATCCTCCTTCATTCAATAGATATTTCCTTACAGGTCATTGGTCAGGACTAGACTACATGCTATTTTCTAAGGAAATGTGACAGCTTAGACCAATCAGTTCATATTGGAGCTGAGCATGTTGTCATTCAACATGAAATTAAAGGTCTGTTAGTTAGAGAAGAGCAGCTGCAAACACAAAGAATAGCTGCCATGAAGGAAATAAACAGGGTCTAGTAGAAGGGTTGTTCTTGATAAGGTATCAATATAAATACATCCTCTTTATTGGTTATGAGTTACTTCTCTCAGGGAGCTTCTTCTCACAGTATTTTACAGGATCATTTAAAAACCAACATCATTCTTGGCAGAGCCCATTTGAACCTGGAAAAATAAAGTTTGGCAAGTACTTCTTCCTTTACCAGTTACTTGAACACATATTTTAGGGGACACACTACTGAAAGCCTTGTGGAAAACAACATCAATAATAAAGGCATACAGTTAACAGTGAATAATGACATTATGTATCTGTTTATTGGCTTTTCCTATCTGGATCCATTTATATAAATTTGTCTCATTTTATCTGTAAAACTATGCCTAAGTGGTAGCAATTTTTTTCAGTTTACCAATGAAAAAGTTGAAATATGGAAAGTTAAGATTACTTTTCAAGCTACATAGTAACGCAGGGAAAGAGCCAGGTTTTGAAAGAATTTCTAAGCCTAATGCCCTTGCTGTCATTTCCTAAAGCTTTCAGATGCCACATCTATTCTTTGCTTTATTTATCCAATACCCTTTCTTCCTTGGGCTCAAGGTGATGCCATAAGTATGGAGCTACAGAAATGTTTCCTCAACCAGAGTCGGTGATGATTTTAATATCTTGATGATAAATGGACATTGTTATGTCATGTTGATGGTGCTTTGGGTTTGGTGATGGGATTTGTTTACCTTCTAGAGTATCTGATCTCAGAGACATATACTCATTTGCACTAGAATTTTAAAGGGCTTTAGAAGTTCTTGGGTCTTATTGCAAAACCTGAAAGAGGCAAGTGTACACATCCATGCCATTGTCATTTCTAAAATGGAACTTCTTCATTGCCACTGCTTCACATAACAGCTGGTGTGAAGTGCCACATACATTGTTTTGTTTTGGTAGGGATGTGACAGAAATATACATGATACTTTTCTATCAGGATATAATGAGAAAAGCACTGGATTTAGGGTCAGACAATTTAGGTGCACAACCTCACTGTGATTTTTCCCGACTAACTTGGGCAAGTCTATTGACTTCTGCCATATTTAATTTCCTCAAACATTATACGATGTCTTAAAAATTTTTTTTTAATCCTCACCCAGGATATTTTTCCATTGATTTTTTTTTTGGGGGGGGGGGGGAAGATAGAGAGAAACATCAATGTGAGAGAACACATCGATTAGTTGCCTCCTGCACGAACCCCAACCAGAGCCAAGGCCGGGGAGGAGCCTGCAACCAAGGTATGTGCCCTTGACCAGAATTGAATCTGGGACCCTTTGGTCCACAGGCTGATGCTCTATCCACTGAGCCAAACCAGCTAGGGCTACATGGGAAAGACGATGATGATGTTGAGAAAGATGATTTTCCTGTTTGTTGTGAAGTTGACACGTTTGTGAATGTGATGGTCAAACAATTTTTATTTTTCCTCATAATTTCCATTATATTATTTCATCCTTGCCATCTGATTCCTGAATTCATGAATTTGAAATCAAAGTATGGAGTTATGTATCCAGAGCCATTTGTGATATTCCTCTAAGAGCTCTCTATTTTTTTTGAGAAAAACTTCTCATTCCCCACCTCTTTCTTAGTTCAGTTCTGATTTTTATAACAGCGTTTCTCAGCCTTGACATTATTGATAATTTGGACCAGATAATTCTTAGCTGTGGGGAATTGTACTGTGCATTGTAGGGTGTTTATCATTATTTGTAGACTCTATCTACTAGATATCAACAGCAACCCACCCCTCCTTTATCATAGCTATGACGATCAGAAAAGTCCCCAGACATTGACAGATGTCCCCAGGGACTAGGGGTGGTGGTGGTAAAATTGTCTCCAGTTGGTAAATGCTCATCTAACTTTTTGGTCTATACTTTTCTTTTCTAGACTCGGAAGACTTGTATTTGTTTGATTCAACTTCAGTAATGTAAAATATGTGGTATGTTTTAACAGTATTTGGTTCAAAATTAATGAATGTGACTTTTAAATTATTTCATAATTCAAGACACTTTGTTAAATTATGCACAATTGTGCTTTGGAAGTACGATATAATTGAGTTTTAAAATAACTAATCAAATTTTCAATCAGATAAGCTCTATCCATTTAGGTCAGAAGTTTTCTTTAAAGGAATCTGCACTTTGGTAATCACAATAAAGAGCCCTACATTTTTTACATTTCAGGAAGAAACTCCTTCTCATGTGGACTTCACTAACGTGACGGATGGCATTAAACCATGACCACTTCTATTTGTCCTGCAGATGAGATTATGGCAGAAAAGACATTCACACGACACATACATTTGATCTTAAACATTTCTTAAAAAATTAAAATTAGTGTGGGTTTAATAATGTACTTGACGATTTAGATGTCCTGAAAAAGGAGCTATAAAATATTCATGAGAGAAAAAATCAAATTAAATTAATTTAGTACCTATTGTGACTTTTGTAGCGCAAAGCAGATTTAGCTTAAATTCTCCTGTCACAGACAGATGATGAGTTCATTGTTTGACATAGTAAATAGGCATTCAGTTGACATGTCTGAGGCCTCTATAGTTCTGACATTTGAGTTGTTGAAAAAACCTTCCATCGCCCAACTTTATACAAGGAGGAAAATAGATTCTGTTTGCTGTCAGGGAGGCCAAAATGGTCAAAGAAAGTAAGTACAAAATGATTCAGTTTGCATTTATTTATGTAGCATCACCAGGAGAAGCACCTGTGTTCAAAGGTCTTTATAAAACAGGTATTCGAGAATGTTTTGAATGAAATGGCCATCAGGACTCTGTATGGGAACGTTTGGATATAGATACCTTGATTTGTGAGCTCTGGTCCTCTGGTCCTATCTCTGCATAAAAAAAGAATTGTCATGTACCAATTTGTGCCTGTGGCTGGCCCAACTTTAAACAAAGAGAAGTCATTTGTTTTGTTTTGTTCCTAGAATCTATTCTTGTTCACTCAGACTTGTAGAAATCAAGGAGTTGCCTTCTACATATTATGTAGTTTGGGAAAGTGTGGATAGATAAGGGTAGGAAAAAGTGCACAGATAAAAATTTGCTTATATGCATGCATACAAGTCCTTTGGTTGATCTCTCCCCCTCACCCCCACCCTCCCCTGCTTTCCCTCCGAGTTTTGAGCATCTGATCGATGCTTCTCTGTCTCTACATCTGTTTTTGTTCATCGGTTTACGTTGTTCATTATAATCCACAAATGAGTGAGAGCATGTGATATTTATCTTTCTCTGACTGACTTATTTCACTTAGCATAATGCTCTCCAGCTCCATCCATGCTGTTGCAAATGGTAGGAGTTCCTTCCTTTTTACAGCAGCATAGTATTCCATTGTGTAGATGTGCCAAAGTTTTTTAATCCATTCATCTGCTGATGGGCACTTAGGCTGATTCCAAATCTTAGCTATTGTAAATTGTGCTGCTATGAACATAGGGATGCATATATCCTTTCTGATTGGTGTTTCTGGTTTCTTGGGATATATTCCTAGAAGTGGAATCACTGGGTCAAATGGAAGTTCCATTTTTAATTTTTTGAGGAAACTCTATACTGTTCTGCACCAGGTTGCATTCCCATCAGCAGTGAACGAGGGTTCCTCTTTCTCCGCATCCTCGCCAGCATTTGTCATTTGTTGATTTGTTGATGATAGGACAACAGGGGGTGAGGGTGAGGGCAGGATTGGGGGGATGAGGGGGACATTAGGGGGATAAGGACACATTTGTAATATCTTATTCAATAAAGGGGAAAAATTTGCATCTGCAATGATGTGTTGAGGGACTAGAGTCTTGTCACTCACCAATCTTTTATGCTAAGGTCCTCTGAAGTCTTCTCTGTCTTATTTCTATGAACATAAAAGTCTTCTGGTTGAAAGACCTTGCTATTCTTTCTATAGTGGAGTTTCTCCATCAGGAAATGATTCATAATTTCTTTCTCAGCTTTCCCACTAGTGGGTCTTTAGTGGACCATTTAACTTTCTCAATTTTGAGTTTCTAGTCAAGACTTTGAGTCCTTCATTTCCTCTTCCTATCAGAAAAAATGATAATAGATGACTGGTTGTCTGGAGGTGGGGGCTGGGATTGAACTAAAGAGTAATGGTCAAAGCAATGAGAAGCCACCTGAGTCTTTTATTTTTTTTTTAATTAAATCTTTATTGTTCAGATTATTACATTTGTTCCTCTTTTTTCCCCCCATAACTCCCCTCCTTCCAGCTCCCACCCCCCCCTCCGCCCTCACTCCCCACCCACTGTCCTCATCCATAGGTGCACGATTTTTGTCCAATCTCTTCCCGCATCTCCCACACCCCTTTTCCCCCCAAGAATAGTTAGTCCGTTCCCTTTCTATGTCCCTGATTCTATTATAATCACCAGTTCATTCTGTACATCAGGTTATTTATTCACTTGATTCTTAGATTCACTTGTTGATAGATGCATATTTGTTGTTCATAATTTGTATCTTTACCTTTTTCTTCTTCTTCCTCTTCTTAAAGGATACCTTTCAGCATTTCATATAATACTGGTTTGGTGGTGATGAACTCCTTTAGCTTTTCCTTATCTGTGAAGCTCTTTATCTGACCTTCAATTCTGAATGATAGCTTTGCTGGATAAAGTAATCTTGGTTGTAGGTTCTTGCTATTCATCACTTTAAATATTTCTTGCCACTCCCTTCTGGCCTGCAAAGTTTCTGTTGAGAAATCAGCTGACAGTCGTATGGGTATTCCCTTGTAGGTAACTGAGTTTCTTTCTCTTGCTGCTTTTAAGATTCTCTCTTTGTCTTTTGCTCTTGGCATTTTAATTATGATGTGTCTTGGTGTGGTCCTCTTTGGATTCCTTTTGTTTGGGGTTCTCTGCACTTCCTGGACTTGTAAGTCTATTTCTTTCACCAGGTGGGGGAAGTTTTCTGTCATTATTTCTTCAAATAGGTTTTCAATATCTTGCTCTCTCTCATCTTCTGGTACCCCTATAATTCTGATGTTGGTACGTTTGAAGCTGTCCCAGAGGCTCCTTACACTATCTTCGTATTTTTGGGTTCTTTTTTCATTTTGCTTTTCCGGTTGGGTGTTTCTCGCTTCTTCGCATTTCGAATCTTTGACTTGATTCTTGCGCTCCTCTGGTCTGCTGTTGGGAGTCTGTATAATATTCTTTATTTCAGTCAGTGTATGCTTACTTTCTAGATGGTCCTTTATCACACCATCGAGGGTCTCATTAGATTTCCTGTACATCTCATCAAGTTTATCGACAGACTCTAGAAGCCTCTTGAGAGACCTCAAAAGTGTGGTTCTGAACTCAATATCCTCCCTTGATAGTTTTGTCCTGTTTCTTTGTCTCCGCATTTTTTACGCTTTCTTGGTACACCCCCTAGTGGTATTTATGCGCAGTCTTGTTGTAGTTAAGCCTTGATTGTTGTAGTTAATGCACCTGAGTCTTTTAAAGCAATTCTGTGGCTTACAATTATTAAAAAAAAAGAGATAACTCTGGCTCCTCCTCAGAGATTGATGTGAACAGATCAGAATGTATATTGGGAGGCCTGTTAAGCTATTTCTGTTGTCTAGGTGAGAGATAATAGTGGGCAAGAATGGTGATAATAAAACGGGGAAAAAACCAAAATATTTAAAAAGTATTTTGTAGGTAAAACCAATAGGAACTGATAGATAGATTTGATGCAGTGTAGGAGAAAGCATGACATCAAAGAAGACACCCTGGGCTTTTTTGACTTGAGCAATAGGCTGGATCATGTACCATCTATTGACGTAATAACCCTGAGAAAGGTAAAAGGGTTGTTTTAATTTTAGATGTATTAGTTTTGACAAGCCCATACAGCATGAGAAGTATGCAGTTGGATATATGTCTGGAGCTGAGGGGAGATAGTGTATTTTGATGGGGTAATGTACTCATTACCATGTAACATTTTCTTACTCCTTTTGTGGCTAAGGGCATTTAGGGAGGGAAAGTTGGACCTTTAATTCAACCTTCTTTTTTTTTATGCTCATATGAACAGCATCAAAAATGGAAATCCTTCTCTGATTGGCATTGGCACTCATGTTCTTTAATGATAGCAATATGTTTGTCTTCATGGTAAATTGGGTGTCAACCTGGTTATCTCAGATCAAAAGATGCCTTTGTAGTTTAATCCCAAAGCTGAAAAAAGATTAATGGGAAATGTCATAGTGATACATCCCATGCTTAGAATCCAATAATTTCATTTTAATCAGTTGCATATTATTGGTAACACTGACTCATAACTTTCCTTGCTTTTCAATGATACCATGACCTTGCACAGCTGTATGGAATGAATAAAAACCTGGATCTATTTAGTACATTTTATTAGAATTAGTGATATTTTGTCCTTTTAAAAAACAGTTATTATCAGTGCCTTTACTAGTAAATTATCCACAAACCATCACACAGTAAAATAAAACAAAAGAAAAAAAACTTTATTTAGGGGATTGTCTAAGAATTAGGCAATCTAGTAAGTATATGTGATTCCTGAATGCTATATATAACTGGAGGGTATAAAAGAAACCTGGCTCTTCCCACTTTGTACTTTCTTGTATAAATGAAATCTATGTTTTGGGAGGTGGAATTTGATGTTGACAGCTCAATATGAAATCCTAATTCATTTTGGGTAATTTGGAAATGAAATTGAAGAATACCATTTGCCAACAGATAATTTACACTGAAAGATATATTTTGCATAATATATTTTTATGAGAATTTCAGAATTCAGAAGGGAAGATATCTGGCATCTTCTCTAGAATAATATGTCATCTCTGCATGTTTTTTTTTTAGTATGTTTTGAGTTCTTAAGCTTGGGAAGGTTATTACTGCAAAAGTAATTTTAACATTCTCTTTGATAAAATGCAAAGGAAAAGAGAACACTCAGTCTATTGTCAGAAAACATAATCATATGATTCAGGTTAGAGAAATGAAAGGAGCTTGTTGGAAAGTATCTTAGAACTCAATTAGCCAAACATTTGCTTTTTTTTCAAACAGCAAGTTCTTGTGTGTTTTAAACAAGTGACACAATCTCACTACTATTTTGATATATGCTATTTGAAGCTCTGATTCCTCTTTACTGTATCAGGAAGTAGAATATAACTTATTTGGATAGAATAGTTTTACAATTTGACAAAAACAACATGAATAGAAAGAGAGCTTGGCAGAATTTGGAAACTACAAACTTAGCTCTAACTTATCTCAAAACTTGAAATAACTCTATTGTTCCTCAGTTATCTTGTAAATAACATTTTAAAATATATTATTGTTAATAATAACACCTTCCGATGGGAGAGGATAACTTCACTGCTATGCAGAATTGCAATAGGTAACAACCTTCAGCTTTTTTGTGTGTGGTAGAAATGCTAAAGTAAGTCTATGTGTCTAAGAACTACAGTGGATTTTTGCATTTGCTTAGTCTTGGGAGTCTCACTTTTTGTTAATGTGAAATTATCAAAACTGATTTTCAGATATATTGGTAGAGATGGGAAAAGAACGATGATATCACTTGAACAGAATCCAATTTATTCCCTGAAAGGCAGTGTTAAAATGCTTCAGGTTCATCATCAGGAAGAAGTGTTTGAAACTGTATTTTCAACATGTTAGCCGTGTGCTATTAAGCCAGTTTTTTAACCCTGTGAGCCTCCCTTTTCTCATCTCTAAAATGATACCCATTTTATAAGACTGATAAAGTAAGTGTCTGGGTGGGGGAAGCACTTAAAAATATGTCATAGTCATTATAAACATAATTCACTTCTCACTAACCCGAGATAAATAATCTAGTGAGTATCCAGGAGACAATTCACATGTTTTTTGAGCTGAGGATAGTATATTTCATCCAGGCTAATGGACTAATTTTTCCAAAAGTTTTTTAAAAAGTATTTTGAAGTTGAGTTAATAGATTATAGAGTCAGAAGGGCCCATTGACCACATGGTCAAAATACTTATGTACAAGCAAAGAATTTGAGTTGAAGCTTCCTCCAACGTCACATGGCTACCCAAAGGCAAAGCTCTCCTATGGCACAGGCCTCTGACTCCCAGGCAAGCCGTCATTTCAAGTTGGAAATGTCATTCAGAAGAAAACGAGCTCCCGTGCTCATTCGCCAGATTAGCAAAAGTCTCATCAATTGCTCATAGGGCCTTCCCCCCTCCCCATATCCAAGAAGCCCAGGAGCTTACACAGTGTGAAAGAATGGAGGTTCCGCCTACTCACATATCTGAGCAGACCAGAGGGAACCCACAATTCATCAGTCTCACGGACCCTTCCTTCTGGCTGCCACATAGAGCCTTTGGACAGTAGAAGGTGATACCGTCCAGCGGGTGTTGCTTGTCCGCTGCTGGTCTTAAATCCCCATGGGAGCACCATCCAAAGCCACGAGTCTTTAAGAGAGCACCATCCCATCCTCTTGGTCCCAAGTTAGGCTCCAAGGGTCCTAGCTCACATTCCAAAGAGGGTGATCCTTCATGCTCGGCTCCCTGTGTTCCTGAAGCAGCTGCTCCCCACCATGCCGGCTCCTCCAAGTGCAGAGCTGTGGTTTTCCTCTTAACTCCCTGGAATCCACATAGCAGAAACCCACCATTTTCTCCTTTCAGTCTCAGCAATAAAAAGAGTTCGAAACACACGTCTGAACCACTAGAGCAGTGATGGCGAACCTTTTGAGCTCGGCGTGTCAACATTTTGAAAAACCCTAACTTAACTCTGGTGCTATGTCACATATAGAAATTTTTTGATATTTGCAACCATAGTAAAACAAAGATTTATATTTTTGATATTTATTTTATATATTTAAATGCCATTTAACAAAGAAAAATCAACCCAAAAAATGAGTTCGCGTGTCACCTCTGACACGCGTGTCATAGGTTCGCCATCACTGCACTAGAGGTTGCCATTCATGCTTGAGTTGCTAGCTATCTCTATCATGGCCAAGTGGCTCTGCCGTGGTGCCCTCTGTGGGGAGGGGGGCAGTTCCAGAGACACACCCTCCTCTGGAAATGGTGACTTTCTGGCACCTGTCTTCAGCGTAGGAGAAGAGTGAATGGCACTGCACTTGGCACAAAGAAGATCTTTTATCAATACCTTTTGAACGATTAAATAAAAATTCTAAATGTGAAACCTGTATCAGGACACCCAAGTGAGGTTATAAAACTTAAAAAATTTTATATTATATATATAATTTAAGGTGATTTTTCCCCCCCAAGTCTGTTTTTTCTCCAGTTAACTTCTAAGTATGTGAGCGACTTGGTGAATTGCAGTGTGATCCTTTTTGAAACTGAAATTCTAACTATATAACCTGTATTGTAAATGTAATAATATATACATGTGTCTACATACATATGTATGTATACATATTTTATAAACATACACTATTTGGATTTAGCAATGTTTTAGGGGACTTGGGTCTCGTAATGTGTTTATTTTGGCCACATTCATGAAAATATAAATACATATGCAAAATAAATCTCTGAGTCTAACCATTATCCAGCTGCAGCTTTAAAACATGCTGTACTTGATAAGCTTCCAGATTTGTTCTAATGGCAGAGTCTCAGCTATGCAGCCAATTTGGATCATAAAGCAATTCCTGTTTCAAGTGTTTGGCCCATAAAGGGAACACAGCGGATGATTGTGGGTCACACCGAGTCACATCATTTCATTCTCTTGTCAGGCAGGGTTGAGAATTGCCTAGAGGAACTGCTATATTCTCTCTGGACCTGGGTGTCCCTAGAAAATAATGTGGCTGTTTGGGAGATTTATTTCAAGCAGAAATAAATCGCATAATTGGGGAATTCTTGTTGCTGTTATTACTACTACTATTATTATTTAATTTGCATCTGGATCTGGTATTGGAGGTGAGTTACAGGTGCTAATTGTCTCTGACTGGATGGAGATTAGATTCGAATATTTTCACAAACCTTCCTTGACCAAAGGTACCTTGATAGAGTGGATACATATTTGTTCCAGATAGATTTGAAGCTCAGAAACTCACAAACAAATGTGATTCTCTAAAAGGCAGAAGCAAACGTTCTGTGAAACCAGGCCAAAATTCCAAACTTGTAACAACAGGTTTTGGTAGGAAGGTTCAGTTTGAGACCTTTGTATTCTCTTCATGAACTTTTGAGTGTTCAGGAACATTTTCTGTAAATATTTTCCATAATTTGTTTTAAATATATATGTATATTGATTTCAGACAGGAAGGGAGAGGGAGAGAGAGACAGAAACATCAATGATGAGAGAGAATCCTTGATCAGCTGCCTCCTGCACACTCCCTACTGGGGATCGAGCCCTCAACCTAGGCATGTGCCCTGACCAGGAATCAAACTGTGACCTTCTGGTTCATAGGTTGATCCTCAACCACTGAGCCACACTGGCCAGCTAAAAATATATTTTTTTAACAATACCCTAGAAATTTCAGGAATACCTTGATTTTGGAAAAATAAATCTTTCAATTAGGGGTAGAACAGAATGATGAGTTAGAGAGCCGTTTAGGAATATAAATGCAGTTTTGAAGTATTATTTTTAAAAATCCAGAGAAAAAATTGAGGAAACAACACTAATTTGATGTTCCAAGGTCTGAGCTGGGAAATTGAGTCAAGGCCCTGTTGCCAGCCATCATTGCACTCTGGGTCCTGTAGGTATGACGCTGTAGGCATGACGTGGTAGACGTGCATTTGGGATGTGAGAAGATGAGAAAGAAGAGCCTTCTCATGGGTCTCCAGTTCATATTTTCTCAGAGTTCTGCTTTGATTAGCAGGATCCGGTTGTATAATCATTACCCAAGTAGGAGTTTTGGTTCTCATTCTGTTGTGTCCATAATTCCTTTGGGAGCACTCTTCTGGGAAAGGTAAACTTTGCCTTTAGGACAGGATTCAGGAATTCATGGGGTCCTTAGACTTTTCTTTAATACTAAGTCTTACTCTTAATCATTAATATACATCTATTTTATTCTGTTCATCCATTCTTTCTCATCACCTCCATATCTGGCTTCCCCTCAAAGTTCTAATTTTTCTCATGTCTTTAATGTCTTCTTTCAAACTGAATTTCTTCTCTATCTTCTCATATTTGAAGGTTTCTCACCATAACCCAGTATCCTTCATTTAATGTAGATGTCCTTCCTCTCCATACTCATATTTTGTCTCTTAGCCACACTTCTCAAAAGGATTTCTCTGATAATGACCTTTTCCTTACCACTCACTTTATTCTCATTAAACCCCTTGATCTGGTTATCACTCAGTTGCATCCTAACAAGCCTGATTTGTGATTTGATTTTTTGATATAGTACAGAGAGGGAGTATAAGAAGCAGAAATGGAATATGTCCTGTGAGGCCACTCAAAGCTGAGCAGCTGATGAAGGCAGACTTTACAACCTTTGGAACATCACTATCCAGTATGGTATCCACTCGTCCAATGTGGCTATTGAGCAATCAAAATATAACTAGTGTGACTAAGAAAGTGAAATTTAAATTTTACTTTATTTAAATTAAATTTCCAAAATTGATAGTTCAGTCATTGGAAAACTTTTAAATTGGAACAACTTGGGTATGTCAATCTATTTTTTCAACTATATATTTTGTAAAATACATATAGATTAAGTATTTGTGATAATTTAGCATTCAAATCGGGATGTATTGTAAGTATAAAATACATACCAGATTTCAGAGAGTTAGTACTAGAAGAGAGGATGTAAACTAGCTCAATATTTTTAAAACTATTTATTATAGATTGAAATAATATTCTGGATATACTGGTTTAAGTAAAATATATCAGTAAATTAACTTTACCTCTTTTCATTTTTTTAGTGCAGCCATTAGAAAATCTAAGATTACATATGTGACTCAAATTATATATATTTTTATACATTGTTGCTCTGGAAACACAAAGGGGCCTGATTTCTAAGTCTGGGCCTGGGCTGGAGTTGCAGGGTAGCTTCATGAGAAAGCCATGGCATATCAGCTACTGGCATCCATAGGAGAAGGAGAGGAGCTATGAGAACATCAAGAGTCTGAGTCAGGTGGTGAGAAGTTACATTGAAAGACAAGGTGGGGCAGGAATTAGACGAGGAGGAGTATTAGATGAGAAGCAACAGCTCCAGGAGTCCTCTGCAGGTGCAGCTCCCATTGAGGAGAAAGGGGCCTGCGTGTGGGAGAACGCAGCTCTGGGCACAGTGATATAGTTGATTAGTGTGGCCAGCCAGCTGCAGTGGACACATCTTTTGAGCTTTGAGCAGATGGGTTATTTGGGAATTGTATGAATTTTGTGAATCAGGATCAAAATGAGCAGGTATGACAAACCATGGGGGATTCTCTCATCCATTCATTCTCTCTCTCTCTCTCTCTCTCTCTCAACCGAAGCATAGCCCTAGCCACTTTGGTTCAGTGGATAGAGCATTGACCCGCAGATTGAAGGGTCCTAGGTTCAATTCTGGTCAAGGGCACATGACTGGGTTGTGGGCTCAATACCCAGTGGAGGGCATGCAGAAGACAGCTGATCAGTGATTCTCTCTCATCATTGATGTTTCTATCTTTCTCTCCTCTTTCTCCCCCTCTGAAATCAATAAAAATGTATTTAAAATAAATAAATGCCAGAGCAAAGACTTCAAAGGGCTGAGCCAGAAGTAACTGGTATGACCTTTATTTGTCCCCTTGCTGGTGGCCTAGGACAATATCTGTTGTAATCTTAGGTCAAAGTAATTTGAGGGGGATGTTTTAATGTTTTGGCATAGTAAATTCATTCCTCCTCAAGATAAGAGCTAAAGTTTTCAGTTATTTTTCCTTTATTATCAGCTTTGACTTGATAATTTTTTGAGACATTTCACATCTGTACTACCTGCTAGGAATATTTGATTGTTAAATATTAGAAAACCTAAAACAAATATATGAGTTAACAATTCACCTAGAAGAGATATCTATGAAACTCCAAGTACCCTTGATATAAAGAACTGTTTTATCTATATATATAAAACCCTTAGTGACTGGTCACTATGATGTGCACTGACCACCAGGGGGTGGACGCTCAACACAGGAGCTGCCCCCTTGGTCAGTGTGCTTCCACAGCAGGAGCGATACTCAGCTGACCTACAGGCGCCAGGCTCACGGCTGGCAAGTGCAGCTGATGCGCAAGCCTCCCCTGCCTCTATGGCAACGCTACGAAGCCGCGGTGGCAGGTGCAGTGGGGCTGGGATGAGCAGGAGCAGCACAGCACCAGGCCGGGGCTCAGGCTCCTCCCTGGCCGCCTGCTGCTTCGTGCACTACTACATCCCCAGAGGGGTCCTGGATTGCGAGAGGGTGCAGGCTAGGCTGAGGCACCCTACTGGTGCACGAATCTGTGCACTGGGCCTCTAGTACTGTAATAAGAACTATGAGTGTGGTTCTACAGGATAAAACTAGGAGGTTAAAAATTTCCTACTTTCTATTTTAGTCTCCCACTAGCACCTTGACAGGGATTTCCTGAGGTGAGTTCTAGGATTAACAGGTGATGGGTACATGGCTAGTCACAGGATAAAGGTCTTTGCTTGAGAATCAGAAAAATCCCATTCATTTCAGATATCTAGAACCTTCCTGGTTCTTTGCCATCAACAGTATTTTTTTGTTGTTGTTATAAGAAGGGACTAAACTTTTAATGAGCACATTTGAACCTCTGAAATATGAGGCCTGATTTTGCTCCTTACCAGATGCATGACTTCAAGCACAGCATTTAAGCATCAGGATCTTCAATTTCTTCATGTAGAAAATATGGATAATATTAGTGTCTATGTCATGAGGTTTGCTGAGGATTAACAAGATAATGTGCACAAACTTCTTAATCACATATAGTAAGAGCTCATAAGATGCAAAATTGTTTGTAATTACTATCTATTAAATGCCTTGCCGGGTAATTGACATTTTATTTAATCTTTAATCTCCATAACCATTTGGTGAGGTAAGAGTTCTTATCCCCTTTTGTGCATGAGAAAACAGAGGTTCAGAGCCATAAACTAACATGCCTGAGAATGCTACATTTGGAGGCATGATCAACAAGCATAAATGGTTAAGAGCAGGCTGAACTCTGGAGCTCTTTGATGGGAAATATTATAGGGCATCTCTGTGCCTCCATTTCCAAATCAGTAAAAATAAGGAGAATTGCCTGGCTGGGTGTGGCTCAATGGTTGAGCATTGACCTATGAACCAGGAGGTCACTGTTCAATTCCTGGTTAGGGCACATGCCCGGGTTGTGGGCTCCATCCCCAGTGGGGGCTCTGCAGGAAGCAGCCGATCAATGATTCTCTCTCATCATTGATGTTTCTCTCTCTCTCCCTCTCCCTTCCTCACTGAAATCCACAAAAATATATTAAAAATAATAAGGAAAATAATTGGGCCTACCTCATAAGATTTTAAATAAATTTAAAAAGTTAATATTTACGAACACTTAAAACAGTGCCTGGAACACACTAAGTGCTACATACAATCTATTACATAAAACATTATTTTTAATTTTTATTTCTGACTTGAAAATGAATAAAATTGCCTAGGTTCTTGCTAAACATTTCCTTCAGTGTTAGCTAAACATGAGTACTTTGGAAACAAAGCATCCCTCATCATTGTGCTGTTGCTCAACTCAACTTAAAAACACTGTTACGTGTTCACATTTTTATAACGATGCAGGTGAGCAACAGTAACTCTATTTTCTGGTCTTCAAGCAGTGACAGCCTTTTGTAGACCATTGTAAACCTGGGATCATGCCTCTTTGATATTTCTCTTGCAAAATGCCAGCCTCCTCCTGTGGCTAGAATTCTTACTCCGTGTGACTGACATCTAACACATGTTCTGCTGCCAGATGTACTCTTTCCCTTTGGCTGGCCATCTGGGTTTGGCACCAGTTTTCATTACACTTGAGAGATGTGGTGTCACTCAAGACTGTATTGCTGGGTGAGATAAGTGGGCAGAGAACACATTTTGGAAGCCAATTCACTGAGCTTTGGGATTATACCTGGGCTGGGGGATTTAGCAGAGAGATCTCAGGCTTTCCTGGGCTCTATGGTCGGCCTATCTGATGTGTGGCAGGGAGCTTGTCTTTGCCTTTTAAAGTATGACCTTTCTGAAGGTCAAAGCCTTGTCGGTATATGCAGCTAGACCTGTCACAGAGACCAAAATTTTTATATATATATAGTCCATATTGTACCTATTTTGAGAGAACGTCTTGTAGATTAAGATCATCTAACACTGGATGTTTGTGTCTCTAGCATTTTTTAATAGAAGGCAATGAAAAACCCCTCAAGATTTATGTTCAAGTAATTATGAGCAAATTGAACTATGAATGCCTGAGCTTTTCAACCACTGATTTAAAATAATAATAATAAGACAGTCTTCAAACTTTCTATATTTTTTAATGAGCTAATCAAAATTCTGCTTTAGAGGACACATTTCTGTACTGAGGGGAGCAACTGTCAGATGACAACGTGCAAATCAAAACTGGCCTGTTGCCTTTTTTTGTTGTTGTAAATAAAGTTTTATTGGAGCACAGCCACACATTCATTTAGGAATTGTCTATGCCTTTTTATTATAAGGGCAGAGTTGAGTTTCCACACAGAGACCATATGGCTTACGAAGACGCAAATATTTACTTTCTGGCCCTTCACATCTGCTCAATCCTGTCCTTGACAACATGTAAACAAATGAATATGGCAGTTTTCCAATAAAACTTTATTTACAAAAACAGAATGCAGGCAGGATTTGGCCAAGCCTTGGTAAATTGGAATTTATAATTAGACATATCATCTATGTGACTGGGAAACAATACTTCACCTCTATGAACCTTAATTTGCACACCCATAAAACAGGGATATCAAGGCATGATTGTTATGAGGATAAAATAAGAAAATGTATGATCAGGAACTAGTACATATGAAGTCCTCTGTAAGTGTTAGCGCCTTTTCATTTAGCACCTCATACCCACAGGCTATCAGAAATTTACAATTAAAATGTAGAAAAATATCACCTCTACCGAACACCAAGGGAGTGTTTGGCTCAGTAAACTGAGACAGCAAAATTTTTTTTTTTAATTTAAAAACATACTTAGTTTATTTAAAGACTTTAGTTTGGCTTGTATGATTATATATTGGTAAAAGTGGAGAAGAATGATATTTAAAAGCCATATCATTTTAACATTACAGACTTCTAATTTAACCCTGAATTTAAAAAATATATACTGTTTTAGATACATTTCATGCTCTTAAATATTCAAGAATTTAATGTAGTTTTGTAACTATTGCAATTAGCTAGTTATTAATATTATTAATAGGAAAGGAGGGAAGGGAAGGCCAGACATTATAAGCATGGTCTTTCATACTCCAGGAAGCTGCAATTTCATACTCCTCAGGGAACCATCGGTCCATTCCCTGCAAATTACTGGAGAAAGGGGTCCAATGAAGGGGAAGATGGACACATGCGCAGTGAAATCAGGGTGATGTAGATCAGGTGCTTGCCTTCAATCCAGCCTGGGAAAACATGGATTGGCTGGGGCTTGGGGGTGGGGGAAAGCTGCAATTTCATACTCCTCAGAGAACCATCAGTCCATTCCCTGCAAATCCCTGGAGAAAGGGGTCCAACGAAGGGGAAGGTGGACACATGCGTAGTGAAATCAGGGTGATATAGGTCAGGTGCTTGCCTTCCATCCAGCCTGGGAAAACATGGATTGACTGGGGGCGGGGCGGGGGGGTAGAGCCACTTCAAGCCTATGAAATCTTAGAAGGTTAAAATCCCCAGACAGAGGAATATTTGCTCTCTTGCTCTTCTGGCTTTGCTCCTACTTCTTTGTGATATTCTTGTAATAACCTGGTTATTATTAACAGGAAAGGAGTAAAGGGGGGACTAGATAATAGAGGCACGCCATTTATACAGCTTTGCTAATTTAACACTCTCTGAGCCTGTTCCCTGCTGATCGATGTGGGAAGGGACGGGACAAAGGCTGTTTGGACGCATGCCCAGTAAGGTCTGAGTGCCCTGGGAAGGTGCCTTTCTGTCAGTCACACCTGGAAGTGAGACAGTGGCCAGAATAGGCATGGTCACTGCAAGAGCAGGAACCTGAATATTTAAACTCCTAGACAAAGGGAGTTCCCTCTCTTGCCTCTCCTGCTTGCTTGTGCTCCCGTGACTCCTGTAGCAGGGGACACACTCTCCTGCACCCACGTGGCTCACGGCCATGTGGGACCCATTCATGGACTAAGGGGCTTTAGCCGGATGCTCTGCTGGCCCCCGCTGCAACATGGAATGGAAGCTCTGGACACTGACCCTCCTTTAGGCTCTGCTGGGCCCACAGCTGCCCCCTTTATAGCCCTGGTTGAAGGCATAGGGAACTTTGTAACCCAAGGAATGTAACTCCATGCAAATAAAGTCTTTTACCACGTCTCCGTCTCCCTTCGGGGCTTTTGAAAATGGCTATTTCAGCGGTACCCCAAGAACCCATTCCCATGAGCAATGGAGAAATCTAACCCACTAACTTCTTCGGTAACACTTGCACTCGCCCATTCTCCCTCCATAGCCATGTGGCCCTAGAAGCAGCATGGCCCAGGGCCATGCAGACTCCACACGCAATGGACTGCAGCCCAGAATACAAACTAAGCTAGCCAGATGCTGGACTGGACTGAAACATGGAACAGAGGCTCTGGGCAGTGACCTTGATCTTAGCCCTGCTGAAGACAAAATGGAACTTTTGCCATGGGAGGGATATGGGACTTTGGAAACTCAGGGGTGTAATTCCACAGAAATAAAACTTTCCATGAAAGCTCATCCTCCCATGGGGGCCTCTGGCAATTCTTATTCCAGCAGCACCCCAACAAGCCCACTTCCACCAGCAGCAGGTGGGAACATGGAGAGCCCCCCACCGATAACAGTTTTACATCGTCTTTCATGTTTCTCTATGTTCAGGAATATCTGACATATCATGAAATCAACTATTCCTTGCAATCACTTTTAAAAATTAAGCATCCAAGCCCGGCAGGCATGGCTCAGTGGTTGAGTATCAACCTATGAACCAGGAGGTCACGGTTCAATTCCCAGTCAGGGCACATGCCTGGATTGTGGGGCCTGCAGGAGGCAGCCAATCCATGATTATCCCTCATTGATGTTTCTATCACTCCCTCCCACTCCTCTCTGAAATCAATACATTTTTTTTTAATTAAAAATTTTAGCATCCAGGATCCAAAGCTAGAAGAGCATCTGTATGCATGTTTCAAACCAGTGAGAACTGAAAGTGTTACAAGCAAATGATGCCCATGGGTTATGGCAGGAATGTTGATACTGAACATCATCTATTGGAAAACTCTGTGGGGTTGTGGGATATTCTGGTTTCACTAGGCTTACTAATAACAATAAAAGAGAAAATCTCTTGCTTTTATTCATAATCTTATTTCCTCCTATAATTAGAGTATAGTCTGTTTCCTTTACCTCAATAAAATCAAAAGCATCTGGTATAAAAAGAAACCCTATATGGGAACATCATGAGACAGATGGGAGCTTCTCAGATATACTTGTGCTTCAGGGTCGACTCAAAGCCTCATTCAGGTGTGTAAACTTGCAGAAGAACCTAACATGTCTGGTCCTTCATTGCCTTCCCATTTGGTGGGAATAAAATGCCCATGAACAGCCTTACTGAAAATATCAATAATGGATAAGTATAAATGGCTACATAGTGGTGACTGGGTCCTAAATAAATTGAACTCCTCCCCAGAATCCATATTATTTTAGAATAGAAGTTATAGAGCTGTGCTGCTCAACCTGGAATTGGGAAAACCAGAAAGCACAGTGATGGATGAGCCAGGGGCAACTGGAGCCTCAGGTCAGATGATCGACATCTTCTCAGAGCATCCTTTTTACTCAAAAGTTTAACAAGATAAAAAAAAAAAAGTTTAACTAGATAAATGAAAAAGAAAAAGTTTCACTAGAAAGTTTAGTAACACAATTTAGAAGAAATTTCAAATACTTTCAGAAGGAAACAAATCGCCTTCATTTGGAAGAGCCTGTGAAATGAATGGAACTGAAAGATAATGTTGAAACTACAAGGAAATTAATGGTTTGTTTTGACTAATGGGCAGGCTCCCCTCTGTTGCCTTGGAAATGATATGTGAGGCTCTGGGAGAACAATGTGAGATTTGGAGTTTGAAGATAAAAGTTGGAAAGCCCCCCCCACCCCACCCCTCCAGCTTTATTAGCTTTTTGTTTGGAGACACTGAATAACTTACTCTCTTTAACTCAGTTTCTGCATCTGTAAAATGGGAACCATATATTTCTAAAGGGTGACTTGAAGATTAGGTGAAAATGTAACCAAAGAAAATTTCTGAAATTTTTGTGAACAGTAAAACAGTTGAAAGATGTAAGTTTTGTTGCTGTCAGCTGGTGAATATTCCATTTTACCAATAAAATGGAACAAGAAGTCAGAATCCAGGGAAGCCTCCTTTCTTTGAGAAGTCTGTTCTTTGCTTGAGGTCATAGATTTTGACCTTCCTTTAAACACCTTTTTTTTTTTTTTTTTTTTATATTATGAATTTTTAGGAGTCCTCAAATCTAGGATTTTCAAATTACCAATTAATAGAATACTTTATTCTTTTTTAGGAAAAGTTTTAATGTAGTCCTTGGGAATTGAATTATTTTCAAAGACTTCTAAGTCAGTTGCATTTAATTCTCCCCAGAGAAGAAGGAAGAATTTCTGAAATTATAGAAAGAAGACCTGTCTCAGACCACAGAGGCCATTCAATTATAAGGATAACTTAGAGGTTGCTGCGAGGTGCTGATAAGTGTTAGGAAAATAAAGAAACCAAAGTTGATGGCCCTAGAGTGTTGTGGAGGATGGGCCTATACGATATAATGTGGTTGGGGAAAGCCTCTCTGATGAGGTGATATTTGAGCAGAGATTTTAAAAAAGAGACAGCACTTGGCTATCTGGAGGAAGAGCGGTCTAGGCAGAATGCTAAGAAACAGATAATTTTTCTCTGGTTGGGAACTATGAGTACTTGAAGCTTCACTGTGCCTGTTTACAAAGTCATCAGTTTTTTTTTTTAAATGCATATTATGAATTTTTAGGAGTCCTCAAATCTAGGATTTTCAAATTACCAATTAATAGAATACTTTATTCTTTTTTAGGAAAAGTTTTAATGTAGTCCTTGGGAATTGAATTATTTTCAAAGACTTCTAAGTCAGTTGCATTTAATTCTCCCCAGAGAAGAAAGAAGAATTTCTGAAATTATAGAAAGAAGACCTGTCTCAGACCACAGAGGCCATTCAATGGTAAGGATAACTTAGAGGTTGCTGCTAGGTGCTGATAAGTGTTAGGAATATAAAGAAACCAAAGTTGATGGCCTTAGAGTGTTGTGGAGGATGGGCCTATAGACGATATAATGTAGTTGGGGAAAGCCTCTCTGATGAGGTGATATTTGAGCAGAGATTTTAAAAAAGAGACAGCACTTGGCTATCTGGAGGAAGAGCGGTCTAGGCAGAAAGATGAACAAGTCTGAAGGCTCTGAGGCAGTAGCGTTCTTGGCTTATTTGAGGGGCACAAAAGAGACAGCAGGACTGGAGCTAAAGGAGTGAGGAAGTGGCAGTGGATAAGGTCAGGGGGATAGTAGGGACCAGAACATGCAGGTCTTGTAGGCCATGGTAAGGACTTGGGATTGTACTTTCAATGAGATTGGAAGCTTTTGAAGCCAGAGATGCATGATCTGACTTACATTTTAAAGGGATCCATCTGTCTGCTGTGAAATCATAGACTATCATGCAAGAGTAGAAACAGGGAGATAAGTTAGCAGGCTATCACAATAGTCCAGACAAGATATGATTGTGGCCTAGGCCCAGGAAGAAGTGATGAAACTTGTTTGGCCTCTGAATTTATTTAAATGGTAGAGCCATCTAGGTTCACAGATGATTTGCCATGAGGTGAAAGAGGATAAGGATTCAAAGATGCCTCTAAGGTGTTTGTACTGACAAAGTAAACTAGAAGAGAATTGCTAATTTCTGACAGTTAGGAACAGGATTCTGGAAGGGGCATCATGGGTTTGGTTATGTGTCAGGGCCAGCCTGACAGGTTGAGCCCAGCTGAGGTAGGGAGGTGGGAATTGAGAAAAGAAAGAAAGACAGGAAAGCGGGGTCGGGAGGACTCCAGTTCTCTCGATGAACTGAAGCAACTTTATTAGCCACACAATCCTATTTATACATAACACACTGAATAGGAGGTCTGTCAAGAGGAATGTATTCTTTGTTCCTCTTAATCTCTAAGGGATTAACTACCTGCCTGGCACTTAGTTAAGAGGTTTTATCCCCTCCCTAACTTCAGGGAAAAATCCCTACCTGGGAAAACAACCTTTCTTGGAGAGGTGACCTTGGTTAAAGCACATAGCGCTAAGGGGAGCAAACATATTAAGAACAGTATGCCATACGCCAGGTCCCTTGAAACATATGCTGTGCAGATGTTTCTTCTCTGCAGTGACTGTGTCAAGCAGCAAGGATGGATCGGCTCCCAGCAGAAGAGAATTGCTAATTTCTGACAGGTAGGAACAGGATTCTGGAAGGGGCATCATGGGTTTGGTTATGGATATGTTAAGGTCAAGATGCCTATTAGACTTCTGGGACTGCTCAATGTCTGAGTATGGAAAGCAAGGGACAAGTTGGATTGGATATATGAAGTTGGGAGTCAACATCCTAGAGCTAGAACTGAAAAAGGGGGAAAAATTAAGCATAAATCTTAGTAAGAGCCCAAATTGTCCTTCATTCATTCCTTGGGCTTCGAAATTCCAGTTGTGGCTGAACATGCCTGGTGAACATGAAGAAGGTGAGGCTGACACAAAGCAGAATGATAGTCTTTGTGTCTCCTCCTTGAGCTTAGATTCCTGTGTGGATTAGCAAAGTCACTCCATGACTTTGGGCTTCTTTTCAGCCTGCAGCACAGATGCCTCTGGGAGTTGTTGTGAATCTCGGTTTATTAATATTTGCAAAAGTGCTTTCAGGTCCTTTGTTAAGAGGCATTATAGAGAAGCAGAGGGTTATTATTAAGGATGACATTTGCTCATTGTGATTAAAAATGACAAAATGAAATTTCAAGTGCAGAAGTCAACACTGCAATTTAATGTATAAAGGTGTCTTTGCATATCAACATGCAACCAAATGAGGTCCATCTGTATTACAGAGATTTTTCTAGTTTGCTTTCAAATGAGAATTGGTTTTCAAGTGGGGGATTGGATGTAAGCAGACATCATCAGAGGCCAAAAATATACCGTTTCAGCTAATTGCATCCGTTTGTACAATGGCTTTTTTCCCTCTTTAATTTATCACCGGCTGCAAATGGAGCCCAGAGAACTATGCACCGAGGCCGCGTCCACATGGTTTTATTTACCATTGCACACATAATTTTATTGGGCTGTAAAACAAATGGATTTCAGCTGAAGCAATTAGAACAGTACCTTCTAAGGCCACTGCACAAATTAGCACATACCCCTGGGCCCTTGCCCAGAAGTTTGCAATATGCAGAGAAGAAATGTGATGGAAACTTGAAAGGAATGATGGGACATTCTTACTCATATTTCCTGTTTCTTTCTCAGAGCTTGCCATTTGT
>NW_005356674.1:11054074-11081407 GCF_000412655.1 Myotis brandtii
CAAACTAAACCACCTGTAGACTGCATTGTAATGAAGGACTGGCTGACTCACTTGAGCTGACAAATGTACTTAGCTGACAGTGTTTGAGGGAGAACTGAACTTAATTTTGTATGGAATTTGGGGGGAGAAAGAAGATATTAATAGAAAATTCATTTGCTGAATTTTGAGTGTCTATTTCTCTTTTAACCTAAGAAGGCAAAATTTCCAGTGTGTTTTGATTCACGGTTTAACATAAATGAAAAAAGCTAAAAGGCACTAGTGTTTCTAAAGTCTTCACCATTTCTTCCAGCATCACCACTTAATGCCCAAATAACCTTGAAAAAGTTTCTTCACTCTATTGCTCTTGACTCAATTCAGTTGTGTAAACAGTGACTTCAGAGTATGGCCGTCCTCTCTTAGTTTCAGGGTGGCACCAATTCTATATGTATCAAGAGAACAGCAGGAGTTAGAGATAGGAACCACCCCTCCTCGCCTCCACACATAAGCAAAAGGAAATGACTATGAATCTGTTCAATAACTTTTGAGCTTCTCAGCCAGATTAAGAATGAAAAACAAAGAGTTTCCAGAGATCTGAGAAGAGGAGGCTGGAAATGAGGGTTCATGGAAGAGAGCTATTGCTGAATCTGTCATGCCCCCTGTGCCTCGGGGACAGCGCGGCTCTGCTACCTTAGAACCATATGCCTAGTGAGGAGGACCTCAAGGAGTCACTTGGAGAACATGGACAGCTGCACGTCCAGTAGTTGCTGGATTTATGTCTGAAAGAACAAAAATACATTGTGGGATGGGACCTGACTGTATGCTGGATCTCTAGGCTTTGGTGGAGGATCCAAAAGATTATTGTTGTGGTGTAATTGTCCTGGGTGTGTTTGGGCTAAGGATGTTTACATTTCTGAGCACCATGGGACTACGTGAGAGAGAGCAAGCCTATAGAGGACCCTATTAAGGAGTTCTTGTGACACTTTATGGAAAGTCAAGGAAGGCTAAGGGGATCTCAGCAAAGAAAGGATGGAGATATGCCACTGAAAGCCAATAATGAATGAGAAGAGAAGTAAAGAGATAGGGAAGATCTTACTTAGAAAATCTCTTCAGAGTCTATTGACTGCTGGGTACCTGTCTCCTGCATTTTCCTAATTCCAGGCAAAGCAATACCCCAAATAGAGATTCCTGGTTCAGGAAAATGTATGTGTGCCCAGAAATGTCATGTTCCTGCTGGAGTTCTGCCATCCAGAGGCAAGGTAGGTTACCCCTACCAAATTTTAAGAAAAAGGTGAGAGATGTGAGTCACGTTGGGTTTTGTCACATTCCATTTGTCTTGCTTGTTTGACACAAATGTTTATGTGGAATGGGGTTGAAGTCAGTGCAATTCTGTTGAATCAAATAAACATGTTAAGTGCCATTAATGTACAAAATCCAGGGAGATATAAAGATGATTAAGGTAACCTCACATACTTACTACCTATTATTCTGTATGTTCAGTTACCTTTCTGTGCAGACATCTTCTCTCCCTGTGACAGTCTGGGCCTGTTTCCTTGAGTTCTATAGCTTTCCCATCTCTTGCTCTGTTGTTCTTTGTTACAGATGACTGGCTCTTACAAATTGCATTTCCCAGGCTTCCCAATGGGTTTTGTCAGTGGCGCGCATTCTGAGAATATTGTAGGAATTGGGGGTAGGGTGCTGGGAGAGAGAGAAACTTTTATATAAAACTTGACTTTTTGATTCAATAGAAATTAATAATTTCCTTGAAAACAAAGGCTGGCTTATTTATATATTCAAGGCTGGCTACATAATTATTGAAACCCAGTTCAAAACAAAAATGTGGAGGTTCTTGCTCAAAAAGCAGAGGGAAAGGTGCTTTTTTCTTTCCTCATCAATCTCATTCTTGATCTGTCATGATGTTTTTCTTTTTTTAAAAATATATTTTATTGATTTTTTACAGAGAAGAAGGGATAGGGATAGAGAGTTAGAAACATCGATGAGAGAGAAATATCGATCAGCTGCCTCCTGCACACTCCCCACTGGGTATATACCCGCAACGAAGGTACATGACCTTGACTGGAATAGAACCTGGGAACCTTGAGTCTGCAGGCTGACGCTCTATCCACTGAACCAAACCAGTTAGGGCATGATGTTTATTTTCTATACTAGTGTCCCGGTGCATGGATTTGTGCACATTGAAAGGAAATTAATTAGAAGGTGATTGGCAGGGCAGGACTGGGTGAGATGGGCTGGACAAGCCCTGGAGGTAACCTTCCATGGTCCCTCCCAGTGGCCGGTTGCACCTGGGGTGGTGTGTGGCTCGAAGGGCATCTGCAGTCACTGCAGCTCGGCAGTAAACCACATTTGGGGCCAACGGTGCCCCAGCAACAACATAATCCATGGCCAAAGGTGGAATCGCGTGGCCCCGTGAGGAATCAGGCTCCCTCCTCTCTGGTTCCAGGGTGCGTCACCCAAGAACCACACTGCCAAGTCACTGCAGCTCAATGGCTCCTGCATTGAGCGTCTGCACCCTGGTGGTCAGTGCGTGTCATACCTACCGGCCTGTCGGACAGTCCTTTAGCCTTTTATATCCTATATAATAAAAGGGTAATATGCAAATTGTCCCTTCCACCTGAGTTTTGACCAGGGGGCGGGGCGGGGCCGGCCCGCCAACCACCCAGGGCCCCTCCCTCCAGCCAGACCCACCCTTGATTGGCGCCACCCCCTCCCCACTCGGAGGCAGGGCCGGCCAGACCCCACCCATGCACGCATTTGTGCACCAGGCCTCTAGTATATAGATAATATTGCAGTCTCTCTATTACAGGGATACTAAAGGCACAAGTATAGATTCTCACACACACCAAGGGACCCCACCATATGACTTAGCATGCACGCACGTGCAGTTGGGAGGGCCTATGGGTTGGGTTGTCTCTCTTGCCTGTTGCCAGACCAATGCCTCTGGAAGTTGAGCCAGGCATCTACCTTCCCCATGGGCTTGATACCAGTAGACAGGTGACCCCTCTGCCAAGGAGCATTGCAACAGCTATGCCAAAGGCACCAGAAAGGCTGACCTCCACTGAAGTGCTCATCCAGAGCACCGTGGTGCTGACATCTCATGGCACTGCCACCATGCTCCACCCTGAGGTACTTTGGGGAATGTGTCCAAAACTAACCCTTTTCATGCTTGTGCCCCAGACCCATTAGGGATGGAGAGTGGCAGTGACATGAGAAGGGGGCATCCCAGGATATTAAAGGTGAGAACTGATGGATAAGAACCCATCCTGGAGAGGTGGGTGGAGGTTGGACCACACATGAGCTGAATCTGTGAGTCCCTACTACGTGCTTCATTATCTCATTGGACTTCTTTTTAAATCACAAATCTAAAGATAAAATTATTAAGAATTCCAAGACAGTAACTATAGAGCATAAAATCCTACTGCAGGACCTTGTGTGACTATAGCTGGTCACACTTCCATGAAGTAGGCCCTGCATGTACTAGTAGATACTCTCCACTGTGCCTCACATACTAGTTTACAAATGCTAAATTATTAATAGATGACTATTGGACAAACAGTCCAATAAATAAACGTCAGAATGAATGAACAAATAATTGAATAAATGAATGAGGTAACCAATGAATCAGGCTTACCCAATTATCTGCTGAACACCAGAAATAATCAACCAACAATTAGCTGACATTTATTTAGTGTTTTCCACAATCAAGATACTTTTAATAGCTAATGAGAGGAATATTGGGGTGAAAGTGAAAACAATTTATAATATTTCTTCAAGGTCCAGCCCAGTGTTCCACAGCACAGGTGAAGAGGAGAGAGTGCAGTTGATGGCATGGATTCCTTTTTAATTTTGGACCCAGAAGATAAAATGTTCTCAGCTCAAACATAGATTACAGTGAATAGATGAATTATGCAATGATAAAAATAGCAAAAATCTAAAGTGTTTTTTGAAAACCATCATTAGTAGCACTGTTTAACATGAACTGAACTCTGAACTCATTTTTAAAATGTATTTGAAAGAATCAGTAACCTCACTATGTGGCCGCCCTCCCTCATTTCCTATATGAGTAGAATTGAAATTTCTTCCTTTACTAATTATTTTCTGTCTTTTATCTTCTGAAATCTGGGCGAATGGCACCTCCAGGTTATTATGAGCAAATTATGTACAAATAGTAATGAATAATTCCCCTGTGATATTTTCTGGACTGTGAATTCTGCCTGAGATTTTATTGGGTTGATTAATTTCATCTAAATACAATTCCCCTTGCTTTTATAAGGAAAGAAAGATTGTTCATCCATTCTCAGTACTGATCTCAGCTTTGGATTAGATGTTATGAATGATCAAATGCTACCACATTTGCTTTTTAATGGAAAAATGGTATTATATTTCTGCATTTTTTCTTAACAGACCATAATATTCCTCAAGCCCTAGAAATTTTAGAATAAAGCTCTTAGAGAAATGTCAATCACAACATTTTCTCCTTTCCTAGAATAATTATTTATTTGGCATAGTTTCTGCATAGGGCTTTCTGATGGGTGCAGGAGATGGAGTGTGGAAATTGGGATTCCAATTACAATGTGAATCTTCTCCTTAAGGAATCTATAGATTAGTGCATGAGATAAGTCTCTCTGAGGAGAGCTGTCATGTGATAATGCCATCTTAGTCCATTGGGGCTGCTATAATAAAATACTATAATCTGTGTGGCTTACAAACAACAGAAGTTTCTCACAGTTCTGGAGGCTGTAAGTCAAAGATCAGGGAGCACCATGGTCAGGTTCTGGTGAGAGCTGTTTTCTGGGTTGCAGTGTTGCAGAAGACCAAAGAAATACCAAGCACGCTTCCTAGAGAAAGGGAGGGACCCCGTTAATTAACACTAGTGGACTCTGGGAATAATTTCCAAATCAGAGTGAATAAACATGCAGAGGGCTTCACTTTTTATAAGCTTCTGGGGTCTTTGTCTTGCAGATATGGTCCGCCCCCTTTCCTGGGCTTACAGGAAGGCCCCAGGTGTTGGAGGTCCCCAGGCCATATCCGATGATCTGTCCTGGGGCCCACATGATGGGAGGGACAAGGGAGATCTTTAATCTCTTATAAGGGCATTGATATTCATGAGAACTCCACCCTTATGATCTAATCACATCCCAAAGGCCTCACTTCCAAATACCATCATATTAGCTTGAGGATTCGAACAAATGAGTTTCAGTCTTCCCACAGACAGGTGCAGAAAGAGCTGTAGGAGAATTTAGAAGGAAGATTGTTTCCAGCTGGGAGATTGGGAGAGCCTGAGTAAGAGGTTATGAAAAGGAGACAAAGTAAAAATGCTAGAATTAGGTAATTTCTTTGAGTCAAGGAAAATCCCCTTGAAGACTCTGAAATCTATCGCTGGAGGCCAACTGTTATCTGTTATTTGTATTTGTTTTGGTCATTGAATTTATGGAAGCACCTGAGGTAGGTGAACAAAGGACCTGATAATTCCAAAGTATGTATTTGCAGTCTTCATTTATGAGAGATTTGGGGAAATTGTTTTAGTTACAGGCTAGCTGGGTCCTGTGTAATAGGAGAGTAGCCTATTCATTGTTCATTCACTCACTTATTCATTCTTTCACTCATATATTCTCTGCAATACATTAATTGAGCACCTATTGTGTAAAAGGTGTAAAGGTCACTGAGCTAGATACTGGGGAGAGTGTGAGCAATGTGGTTAAGTTGTTCTCATAACATGTAATCTAGATCTTTGCTACCCTGAGTGTGTCTAACAGACCAGAAGTATCAGTATCACCTGAGAGTTTGAGAAATGCAGAATCTCTGACTGCCCTAGCTCCACTTAAGCAGAATTTGCATTTTAACTAGATTCCCAGTTGATTCATACACATATTAAAAAATGAGAAGTTGAACTCATAGCCCTAAATAGAGGGAAGCAGTCTGCGTGCTAAGATGTCTTGGTCAAATCCTCAAGAGAAACAGGAAAGCATATATATGCAAGGATTTTCTTTATTGAGAAGGGGCTGTGGGTTTCAAAAGAAACTTCACTTAAAATAACTAACTGAAGGGAAGAACTAAATCCCAAATGTAAAAAATTGAACAATAAAGAGACTGACAAAACTGATAAACTAAGATTGTTTTTTTTTTGTTGTTTGTTTGTTTTTTTACCTTTAATGAGACTGGAGAGAGATCTTAGAATCCCCGCCAGCAGCCCTAATAATTTGAGTTCCTTGAATTAAATGTGATCAGCCTTTCTTTCTTTGCCTAGAATCTGTCATTTATCAATCTCAACTTGTGCAAATATTATTTATCCTTCAGTAAGTAGCTTAAATGACACCTTCTGGTTAGAGTCTTTCTCAGTACCCCAGTTAGAACCAATCCCCCTTTCCTTTGAATATCCCCAGCAATATAATCTGTACCTCCCTGTCCTTATGTGCATATGTGCAAGTCCATGACTTACTTCTTTCCCAAGAGTGCTTGTAAGGAAAACAGGCCCATGCCCTATCTCTACTATTCACAGCACATGGCATATTATTATGCACACAGTAGGTCATCAGTTATGCTTCTTGAGGGAGCTGAGACACATAAATCACCACTGAATTTTTACATATGTTAAAATAGAGATGCAAACACATTTACTATGCGGAGTCAAAAGCCTTGAAAACTATAAAATAGCACTGTTTATGATTTATGTCATTAACAGGAATGGTTTTCTCAGAAAAACTACCTTGAATACAAACTCATAACTAGCAAGGTCCCTTTTATGGCTTCCTTCTCTTTGTAAAAATTCAAAGAACCAGCTATAGTCACAAAAAACCATCCTGCTATAGTCAGACCTTAAAGATGCTTTTTAGGTATTCTAAGTAAAAGAGCTACTCCTTGGAACACTCTTTTTGTCAACTCTGATGGCTCTTTATTTAGATTTTTATCCATCTCTGAAGCCTTTCCTGTCACTGGTTTGTCTTATGACATTAGCCATCCTAATGCATGGAATGTACTAGAAAAACCTTGTTAGACCGCATCACCATCACTGGCTCCTCTACAAGCAACTCTCTTGTCTTCCTATGCTTCCTTCTCTCTCTCTCTCTCTCTCTCTTTCTCTCCCCCCCCCCCCCCCCTCCGCAGCAAAAGCCCAACAACTTAATTACCTTTCAGCCTCTTACATTAAATAATCCCCAACTGGTGTGTCGACAGCCTTTTAATATTCTCTATTTTGTAGTGTTTAATAAAATATACAGCTTCTTTATTCTTGTGTTTTCTTATTTGTAGGCTGTCATGTTACCTGTCTGTGCAAATACTTAGCTGAAGGTGACTTATCTCAGACCTTGCTTCTCCCACAGGGGGGCGAAAAAAAATCAGTCTTTAATGAACTCCGTGCTAAAGTAGATTAGCTGTTTTCTTCGGCTAAGATGGATGATGCTATCAACATTATTAAGTCACTAGGTCTGAATTTCTCTCTGTGCAAATCCAATGTAATAAGTACCATTAAGACCCCTGTCAATCCATCTCACTGACGTATTATATATAGTGTTTGGCCCAAAATATAAAATGATACTAGTCCTGATGAAACAGTTTACTTTATCTCGTTTTCTTGCTTCCAAGTGGCTTGACTTACCTACCGTCATTTGGCAATGGGTTTTGTTTCTCAAAGAGTTCATAATATATTAGACAACCTGTGACTTGTCCAATTAACTTAAAAAATTGGAACATCTCTAGATTAATAGGAAAGCTCTCTTATAGCCTCATTTTAAGAAGGTTGAAAAGGTTTTTGTTTTTATGCATAATGAAGCATCTCTTAAGCATTTTTGTAACTGTTCCTACTGAGGGAACAGCTCGGGTTAGAAAACTGTATAGAATGTTCTGGGCTGTGATGGTAAGAATGGATGGGAGGGCCCTGCCTATCTGGAGGAAGACACTGGGAGAATATTTCTCACAACCATAGGCACTTGTTACTGAAATTCTCCAGAGCAAATAAACAACCTAGTAAATTTAACCTATGAAAAATTTGGGGAGGCATAGTGGGTTGGAAAGGAGAGTTAAGGTAAAATTTTTAAAAAATGTAATATCATCTGCTATAGGCTGTTTCCCTTATGCATGCATAACAGCATTCTCCTGTGAATTACTCAAACCCAGTTCATCCACCTACAAAAAAAGGTGAAAATTTAGAAAAAAAAAAAAAAGCTTTTAGAATTTCATGGGTATGTGCAGTATTTCATCTGTCTGCTTATGGAGATATTTTAGTAAGAGTGTAACATTTTCCTTTTAATATTGTGCAGATTCCTTAAGGTTAAATTTGTTCCTGGGTGGTTCTGGGTAACTTCTGAGCAAATTTTGTCTTCCTGTCTTTTTCTTTTTTGTTTGAATCCACTTTAATCATTGGTGAGAGCCACTTGTGCAAATGGGTACTTACTGGCCCTTATTTGCTGACATTGGTATGTTGGAATGACCCCTGAGTAATGGAAATTGGAATTTGCCTCTTCTGACTTCTAATAAGAGGTAAAAGCTGAATATTTGCAACATAATGTCATTTCATTCACGAAAGAAACGTGCTTATGTTAATATTATATAGTGCAGAATTCTGTTATTATTAGAAATAGTCTAGGTGGAGAATTAGGAATACAAAAAATAAATGGAAAGGTAGAGAATTGTTCACTGACTCGTTCCTAAATGTACTTGCAAGGAGAAAAAAATTAATGGATATTAGTATTCTTTTATTGTGTTTCCATTCCTCAAAGAAATGATGAACTGTGCAAAGAGAGAAAAAGTTCTCGCCTGTACTTTATCTGTCATTTATATACAAATAGGCTTCTGATTAAAATACATTTTAGTGGCTCTGACTGGGGGGAATTTATCTGTGAAGAAAAGAAACTTGAAAACGATAACGTTTTATTGTTTGGTATTATCAAAGCTACAAGTCCAATTCTTTACAGAGTTCAGTCCTATCCAGACTCTGTAGAATTGCTAATGCATCCTTCCTTATGTGGCTCACACCTTTACCGGGAAGCGCCATCTGAAGTTCTGCATGCTCTTTCATCCATTTCTTTTTTTGTGTTGCAATTTCTTCTAACACTTTCTATTTTCCTCCCTCAGTGAGATTTTCTCTTTTCCAAAGAATTTTCATCTCTTGAGGTCATATGGCTTTTTGATGACTTCTGTTATGTTTTAGGTAAATTCAGGGTGCAGCTTTTCTTTTTATTTTTTAATATATTTTTATAGATTTAAGAGAGGAAAGGAGAGGGAGAGACAGAAACATCAACGATGAGAGAGAATCATTGATCAGCTGCCTCCTGCACGCCCCACACTCAGGATCGAGCTCGCAACCTGAGCATGTGCCCCAATCAGGCATTGAACCATGACCCCTTGGTTCATAGGTCTACGCTCAACCACAGCCATGCCGACTGGCTGGGTGCAGCTTTTCTTGTGGGGGAGTAGTGGAAAGTTGTTCCTTGCCTCCTCTGTTGGATTGGAAAATTGAAGGGACAACTACACCAGCACATACATCCCTCTGGCCAGGCGGTGATGTAGATGCAAAGCAGTCACCCCCAAGGCCGTATTCTGGATGCTTACCTAAGCAATGGAAAAGATTAGACTTGAAGGGACAACTACACCAGCACATACATCCCACTGGCCAGGAGGTGCTGTAGATGCAAAGCAGTCACCCCCAGGCCATATTCTGGATGCTTACCTAAGCAATGGAAAAGATTAGAGTTGCTGCTTTTGTTGTAAAGCTTTTATGTTCAGCAGATAGCCAATCTAGAACACTGCTACTCCAAGTGTGGTCCGTGGTCCTGTAGCATTGACCTAACCTGAGAGTGTGTTATAAATGTAGAGTCCCTAGATCCCCCTACTGAATCAGAATGTGTATTTCAACAAGATCCCCAGGTGATTTATATAAGCATTCAATTTTGAGAAGCACTAGTCTAGAGACACTTCTTTAGTCCTTCAACTAGTTCTCCAATCATAATATTTGTAAAACAGCACGAATGGTAGTTATGTACCAAAAGTCATGCTGAATGCTTTATATGGCATTGTTTTCTTTAATCTTCACAACGTTCCTCAAAAGTTCCTTTTTCTGTCATCCTCATTTGGCAGTTATGGCCCACAGTGAAGCATCCTATATAATAAAAGGTTAATATGCAAATCGACTGAGCAGTGGAATGACTGGTTGCTATGATGCACACTGACCACCATGGAGGCAGACACTCAATGCAGGAGCTGTCCCCAGCCTGCAGGCCCTGATCACCTGATTGCGGCCTGCCGGCCAACTACTTGGTCCCTTCCCCTGGCCAGCAGGCTCCAATTGCCCAATAGTGAACGGGGAACCAGGGGTGGGTGGCAGCGGGGGGCGAGGGGTGGGGCCGGCTGCCGGCAGCTGGGGAAGATGGCCCTGATCGCAGGCCAGGCCTAGGGACCGTACCCGTATATGAATTTCGTGCACTGGGCCTCTAGTTTATTCATAAAGTAACTGAGAAACAGGGTGTTCTCCACATTGTTTTTTGACTGTGAGCTTTGAGATGATCAGTTTCTTAAAAGATTTACACAAATTAGACTCTTTAGAAACTGACCTGTAAACAAGAATAAGCGTATCTCCTTATTTAAATAAATATGAAATAAAGTAATTGCCACATAGAGCAGACCACTGATTATGGGCATAGTCCATCTCTGTTTGTTGAATATCCTGATGGGAAGGCAGAGTAAAATCAGGAGTTTTGGGGTTAGCCTGGAATTAAAGTGATGAAAGTTGGCTGATGGTAGGACAGTTCATTGATGATTCTAATGTTTAATGTTATCAAATAGTGATAACTTGATGTAGCTATCTCCATTACATGGCCATGTATATGCTAAGGAACTTTAACACAACTGTAAAAAATGCTTTAACAATCAACTGAAAAAGACAACATGCATAAAGAGGTGGAGCATTTTTCTAGAAATATGGAAACTATACAAAAGAATGAAACAAAAATTGAAAAAATAAAGGTAAAAAACTAAAGAATTTACCAAATGAGCCTAAGAGCAGATGGACTAGAGGAGAGGATCAGTGTACTTGAAAGACAGGTCAATAGAACACAGCCAAACAAACACAAATAAGAAAAAAAAAGAGTGGAAAAAATAGAACAGAATAACTCTGTGGGACAATATCAAATACTCTAGCATGTAATTGAAGTCCCAGTAAGATAGTAAAGACAGAATGGGGAAGGAAAAATATATCTCAGCCTAAAGAAATAGGGAGAGAGAAAATTGTCTTTTCTGGAGTATATAATTCTACTCACGCTGGAAGACTAAGGCATGGGCTACATATATATCCAATGGGAGTCTCTTTAGGACATTTCCCCCCAGTTAAAATGCCAAATCGTGACATATATTGGCTTCAGATTAATAGGTGTTAATAAGGATAAACCTTAATAGGAATATGTATGGTCTAATGAAAGCCCTCCAAACAGAATTGATGCTCAAAGTTTTATCCTATGATTAATAGATACTTGAACGAAAACGCTACACCAGCAAGCTGGCTCTTTCATAACTAAAATGTATCGTTTTAGTTTCACTTCTATATGGCTATTTTCTGCTTTGTTTTTCCTCAGAGATTTGAAAAATTTTGCCTGGTTTCTGGTAGGGAGACAGTGTTACTGATTCAAAATTCATAGCTGTAATGGCGTGTCCCAGGAATATACTGAGGTGGAGTCAGCCTCCAGAGTGTTACAGAAGAGCTTATTATCATTCCATTTTCCATAACTAATATAATCTTGGCCTTGAGAAACCAAGTGTCAGAGTTTTTACAGTTAATAAATTCCATGAATGAAGCACACCACTCTTGTGGTTGTAAGTGTTTGGAGTACTGTGTTTGGATTATCCCATCATTTTATGCTTCCCCCTATGGGACAATAAAAAATATTAAAATTAGAAGTAGGGCCATCTGGTGATTGTACCTCATAATGATGGTCAGTATTGTTCAAGAGGTCAGACTCATTTCTAAAAATTAAAAAAACAGGAAATAAAAATATTTTATTGTTTTTTTGTAGGTATATACCTTTAGAACAAGGGAAAAAAATGTAAGAATTATACATTTTATATGTGAGATGGAAAGAATGCCCATATCTTTAGCTGTGTTCCTAAGAATGGGACCCCAACCTTTGAGTAGTGTTTTTAATGGCTATGCTAGCTGGCAAAATTGCATGTGCACTTTTGCAAATTTCATTACATTTCAAATATTTTTTGTGAAGTCTACTTTTTAATTGATTCCCAATGTATGGTTAGGCTTTCTATTATAGCTGTAGTGGACGTGTTATCTAAATAACTTTAATACCATCTTAACTCATTGGATTCACCAAGTGTTCAGGAATTCAGCATTTATGGGGATTGTCGTTGAAGTTAATAATATACTTTAATCCACTACCCCATAAATGTTACTTTTATTTAAGGTTGAAATAAATTAGATAATACTGGTCTTAATTGTTTTCTAACTTAGCCATGTCATTTTTTAATACCTATTCTGGTTGATACCCAAGGAATATATCATCAAAGACCATCATTTTTGTTCAGAGAGGAGTCAAATCATAGGTGTCTTGGTCTTAAATTCAAGTCTATATGCTATGAAAGAGAGAGCAAGAACTAGCGTAAGTGTGAATATAAAATGCATTAAAAATAAATAGTAACACAGGTGATAGTTCCAGGAATGGGGATGAGTGTTGGAAAGGCAAATGAACTTGATACTCCTAATTTTATTTTTTTTCTGACTTCTGAGTATGAGAACAATTAAAGTTGAATCAGATGATACTTGCAGGGAAATCTTTGGAAAGTGTGTATGAATGATTTTAAAGAATTCTCTGCCTTTAATAATCAAACAAACAAAGAAGCAATCCTACTCTTTTTAGGTACCATGAAAATGGGTAGATTTTTAAAGGAGAAACTTATAAAATTCGTAGAGAAATGGAAGCCAACAAAGAAAGGATTTAATAATATCTTCAAAATTATATGCATGAAATTATGTATAGTGCTCTGTATTATAGAACTAAAATCAAAGACAATAAACAGGAAGATCCAGCAAGTTGTAGAGAAATATTTAAATTATATCAAAATCAAAACCTTCACAGGAAACAGCCAATTAAATTAAGTACTCCATGGTTTGGTATTTCTGTTCCTCTCTCTGTTGTCCTATCAGATATTATGAGAAACAGAGTAGTAACTGAGCCAGAGTATTAGATAGAAGTAATTGGTGTGCTCTTGGTGTGAAAAATATGTCATATATATGTGTATGTGTGTCTCTGTCTACATAAATCCACATAATTATCATGTGAAGATACTTGGATTGCTCCTCATCTTTCCAGTAATACTCCTGGTCTGTGCTTGGTGTTAGTTTTTATCTTATTTTATGTGTATAAAATATATGCTAAGTTGAGAGACCCTGACTTCTGTTTCCCCAGGAGGAGTATATGCAAAATATTTTGATATATAAAGCACTTTGAGTTGAAATCTTATAAACATTTCTTTGAGTTGATATAAACATTTCTGTGAGGTGGGCAGCACAGCCATACCATCCCCACTCGACCAATGAAGAATTTTAGCACCAATAGACTTGTCCCATTTGATACTGTGATACAGTAGAACTAACAGAAATCATTTTCAAGTCTTTTGGCTCTGAATCTAGCATTCTTTCTTCTACACTCTATCCATGCCACAGTTTAGACGTTTTTCTCTATTTTTATTTATTTATTTTTTTAATCCTCACCTGAGGATATGTTTTTATTGTTTGAGAAAGAGAGTGAGAGAGAGAGAGGTGAGAGAGAAACATTCAGTGGTTGCCTACCAACTGGGGATCAAACCCACAACCTTTTGGTGTTTGGGACAATGCTCCAACCAACTGAGCCACTCAGTCAGAACTGTATTTTTTTTAAAGTCTTCTTGTAATAAAGAAAAAACAAAAAAACCTCTGTGTACTTAGAGTGAGGGAAGCAAAGAGTTATCATGTTGACTTTATTGATAAAAATTTATCCAAACCTTCCCATTTTGTTGGCTACTATCCTGACCACATAGTGTAAATTTCTAGTAGAAAATAAACTGCAGCAAATTCATTAAAGAGATGAAAGAGAGAGAGAGAGAGAGAGAGAGAGAGAGAGAGAGAGAGAGAAAGAGAGAGAGAGAGAGAGAGAGAGAGAGAGACATACTAGTAATGAGATCTGTATTTACTTAGGAAAGTGACAGTTCTACTTCCAAAATAACAAATAGCTCTTCAGTGTGTTCTCTTGTCTCCATTCCTTCTGCCACTGCTTCAGGTTAGGCTCTCTTCCACTTTTATGACACATAGTAAGTACCAGAAAACAAAAATGTATTGAAAGAAGAAATATCTAATTGGTTTGCCTCCTTTCTTTTTGAAAAGGGGTTAGAAGTAGTGGCAACTGAACTTGAACCACAGTGTGAGGAATTCAGAGTATAACTGTTCAACCACCACACCATGCTGTTCCCACATCATTAGTTGCTATTACAGCCAACCTAATAGACCAGAGGGGCTGGCATTGCAGCATCAGCAGGGGACTCTTTAACAGTTCAGATTTATTAATTGTAAAACTCAGCTCTCTACAATCTCTGCACTCCATTTGGCCACCGCACTGAAATTTCCTAGGCAAGAACATTACCACATGCAATGAAGTTTTTAGTAAGATCCTGGTACTTCCTGAATGTTTAGCTGCTGCTTATTGTTTTGTTTAGATCATGAATTCACAAAGAGGAGTCTTTAAGAACTGAAGATTAAACCCTGTGAGGACTCTGGAATAGCCCTAGATATGGCTTGACTTGTCAACCTGCCTTGTGCCTGGGACTCTTTCAGAAACTCTTCAATCACTCCTTTGGCAGGAAAGAAGGTTGTTTAAAATTCCTTTATAATCGGCTGCCCTCTCTGTAGGAGAGCAGCCTAATGGAGATTGAGGGAAAGCAGGGTCAGTCAAGCTCCTTGTGTTTCCTTTATTCAACTAGGTCACTTACTAGCCGTGACTGGGGAGGGACGGTGTTGTGTAATTATAGCAAATCCCTATAGCACTTCAGTACTGATAATAATTAAAGACACTAATATTCCATCGGAAACATTGCCAACCACCATCCATCTCCATGCCACAACCTTGGTTTCCAAAGGGCTCCAAGTCATTTAGATTTGAAAAAAGTTACATGAAAATAATATGTATTAGTCACTCTAAAAAGAAGACAATATTGTGTGAGGATTTCCAGACTAATCCACTTCAATCAAGAAGGAAGACATGCCCTAGCTGGTTTTGCTCAGTGGTGAGAGTGTCGGCCCACGGACTGAAGGGTCTCGGATTTGGTTCCGGTCAAGGGCATGTACCTCAGTTGCAGGCTCCAGCCCTAGCCCTGTGTGGGACCAATCTATGTGTCTCTCTCACATCGATGTTTCTCTCTCTGTCTCTACCCCTCCCCTCCACTCTCTCTAAAAATCAATGGGAAAAATATCCTCGGGTGAGGATTAACAAGAAAGAAAAAAAAAAAAGAAAGAAGGAAGACCTATGTCTGAATCACTTTCTGTCCCATGGTATTCATTCATCCATGTTTTTAAAAATTTATTTTTGTTCCAAACCTTAATACATCTTAGCAATGCCTATAGCAACCCAGCTAGAGAGCAAGAAACTTTTTGTAGCTTGTTTTGGTCATTCAATTAAATTTTGATCAGTGAATTTTGAATATAAGTAATACATGCAACTTGCTCATCACGTCTCTAAAAAGGAAGCAGGTAGCTCTACATTATCTTTTTTTTTACATTTCCTGTGGACTGATCTTAGTATGGTGCCGATGAGCCAGCTACAGCTGAGAAGAGAAGGGCAATCCCCAGTTATAGTGGGTGATTAAAGAAACCTGAGTCTCTGGATACCACTTATGGCAGAACTTCCTGCCGTTTGCACCCCCTCCTACTTCTGACCTATAAATTTGAGAGAGAATAAATTTATACTTTTTTAGAGGTTCAGTTGTTTTGGGGCTCTTGGTAGAGAAGCTTACTTTTACCCAAACACAAAGTCTTTTCTATGGACCTAAATCTACAGTACCTTTTATTGATTTAAGTTGGCCTTGGTCTGAGAATCACAAAATATCCAAGGAGCTAGAACATAGTCACATTTGAATCAAGAGCAGGTGTATTTTGGGAAAGTTAAAGACAATTTTTGAAAGCTAGGGTGGTCAAGGTATAACATATGTCATGGCATCAGATGGACTTACTCCTTATATACAGTCATGCCTGCACATAGCAACATTTTTGTCAGGACAGACCACATATATGACAGTGATCCCCTAAGATTATAACAGAGCTGAAGAAGTCCTATTGCCTAATGACACTACAGCCACCATCATAGCGCCATGTATTTTTGTTGCCAACAGTATTCAGTAAAGTAACATGCTGTACAGGTTTGTAGCCTAAGAATAATAGGCTATATCATATAGCTTAGGTGTGTAGTAGGCTATGCCATCTAGGTTTGTGTAAGTGCACTCTATTATGTTCCCACAACAAAATCACCATCACCTAGCTACACATTTCTCCAAATGTATCTCATAGTTAAGCAGTGCACGGCTGTACTACTGATCTTGAGCTTTACTGAGCCTCAGTTCCTCATCTATGCAATAGTAAAAATAATGCATTGCTTGCAATATTGTTGTGGAGATCCCGAGCAATAATACGTATGAAGTATCTGGCAAATTTTTTTCTCAATAATGCTAGCTTCCCCCCTACCCCATTTTTTTCTACTTATTTCGCCTTGTTTTGAGGCTATCTAGAGTATGGTCTTGTTGTAGTCAGACCATAAATTGTTATATCGTGAAGGAGGGTGTTTTTTTCTTTCTTTCTCTTTTATATAGTGCTAATTATTTGGAAGTTTTCTGTGTTTTTAAGGCTGCTGAAGAAAGGGTATGAGCTTGAAGTAGGCCTGGCCACCCTCTCATCAGTTCCTTCTCCTCTAATACTTTATGAATAGTGAACTTTGGACCTATGTGGAAATGGGGAGGGAACTGGAAGTATAAGTGATCACTTTTCTGAGGATTAGTGTTACAGTTATCAAGAGGTTTTTTTTTTTTTTTAAATAGAAGTCATTTCCAAAAGGCTCAAAAGCAAATGAAAATGGACACAGACTATAGAGCTCTGTCCATGGCGCAGTCTATCCCTTTTCACCTTTATTGACAGGGTCTTGTCCATTGCTGTGTTGATCAGAGCTAATGGTAGTCTAGTTGACATCGCAACTCCCTGCACTTTCATTTTTAATTGAAGAAAGCCTTTATCATCTAGTCACTTTTCATTTTCTCTTTGATTCAAGATTCCCTGGGGAAGGAAGGTCAACTTTGAATCAGTCTGAAGGAATGTGGTTCATCTGGGATGGGTCAGTGTCCTGATTAAGAAGAGAAAATGGGCAAATTATATTGCAGTGCACAACTTTCAATGACATGCTGCACTATAACCCTTCTGTGTGAGGAAGAGCCTTGAACATAGTTGGATAACTGTACTCTGGGATCAAACCAAACTTAGTTCAAATCTTGGCTCTCTCATTTATGAGGACTAAAAGTCTTCAAAAATCTCTGAAACTTAGTTTCATCATCTTTAAAATAAGTGATGATAATGTGTCTACATCAAAGATAATATTACTTGGAGGATTATTGTAGTGTGGATTAAATAACTCAATGTAGGCAAAGCATCTAGAATTAGCAGACACTCAAAGGATAGCTATTTTCAAGCCATTTGTAATTGAAGTACTTCTCATTTTCAAAAATTTATTAGAAATGTCTTATAGAAGGTGAACTCTGACTCAGTCTGAGATTCATCCTATGCAAATATAATTCAAGAAACTTCCAAAACCAAATGTAAATGGAGAGTTTTATTGCTTATAATTTTGAAGTTTTGGTATTTCTGCTCTCATTGATATAAACATATGAGCCTGCATTCTCTTCTAACCTATGGAATCATACTACGTTCAAGATTCCTTACCTGCTATTTTCATGTAATATGGGGTGCTTTAAATTCTAATTTATTCATTTCAGTATAAATAATTTGCAAGATAACAGAGGTATTTTTGGCATAAACTATATATTGGGTAACTCAAAACCCATTTCTAGTCCCTCCTCACTTCCTTTGTTTACTAGGAAATTTAAATTGAACTAACAACTTCCCTTGAAGTTAGGGTATCATGTGACACTTTCATGAATAGTATATTCTGATAAATAACACTTAAGTGGAAATCTGTGAAAAGTGTTTGGGCAAACATTCATTTTTAAGGTTAGAAAAAAGAGGGTAGGATATAAAAAGGCTTGTGAAGCTTTTGCCCTACCGTCTTCTTTCTTTCTGACATGTTATTGATGCTTAGAAATGAGGCAGCATCCCACAACTCAATAGGCTAAAAATAATGGAGCAAAAATGTGGAAAGGACCAGAGTTTTGATGTCATCAGTAAACATTTAAATCAATGCTTCAGCCCTGCATTCCATTTTCAACAAGTATTTATTGGGCATTTACATGTTACAAGCATACGCTTAGATTTTGGAGAAATAGCAGTGAAAGCAACGAACAAAAGTTTCTGCTCTTACGAACCTTATATTCTAATGTGAGAAGAGAGACAGAAAACGTATTTATTGGGCATTTACATGTTACAAGCATACTCTTAGATTTTGGAGAAATAGCAGTGAAAACAATGAACAAAAGTTTCTGCTCTTATGAACCTTATATTCTAATGTGAGAAGAGAGACAGAAAACAAAATTCTAGAGTGTGTGTGTGTGTGTGTGTGTGTACAGTACATAAAAAATGATTTTAAAAAATCCTGAGAAAAATAAACCAGGAAAAAGAGAGGGCTAGGATGGTGCAAGGGTGTGGACCCATATGGGAGTTAGAATCTGGAAAGTGAGATATGACTTGTGTTCTGGACTTTATGTTATGCAATATAAATGAAGACTGTGAAGTTAAATTTACCCTCACGGTCACAAGACAGATAGTGTTGGTGAATATTGGAGTGAGAGGGGACTTGCTAGGAGAAAGCAGAATTTTAGGAATGGTGATGTCGACGCTGGGGAAGGGGTGGTCTTATTCAGAGTCCTGCCTGGAGAGCTGATAGGTCTTCTCCTGACTCCAGTCAACTGATGTTAAGAAAAACTCACCACATTTCACTTACTGCTGCACCACTTGCTATTAAGAAAAACTGGCCAGCATTTGTTTAAGGCACAGCACATGGGGTGTTCTGTTACCTGCAGCTGGAAATATTCCTTATTGAAAAGATATAGCAGGAAAAATGAACCAACATTTGTTGAGCATGTACCAAGTGTCAAACACTAGGCTATTCCATATACATGTCATTACTTTTAATTTTCACAATAAACCCAGGGGGTACATACCTTTACTACTATTTTTTTCCACTAAGAAAAGTTAAAAACTGACTCCAGTTTATAAGTCAGTAGGAGGTAGTCTAGATTTAAATTTAGGTATTTGTGTCTAAAAAGCATCCCTACTCATTTTCTTATTTAGTAAAATAATAATGATAATAATAATAATAAATGTTTTCTATGTGTCAAGCATTTTGCTAGACACTGAGTTGAAGGAGTAATATAATAAATAAAACAGTTTTAGTTCTCAAGGGAATCTCTCAGTAGTGATGAGAAAAGGCACAAGCACAATTTTAAAAATGAAATTTAGTTAATTCAGCTATTTATGGAGCACCTGTTGTGTTCCAGAACCTGTATAAGGCGCCAAACTGGTTCTTAGAAGTCCAAGTCCCAGTCCATGACTGTTTCACCATCCATTGGGAGAGTTAAGACCTCAAACACGTTTGAGGTATCTTCTAAAGAGATAGGCGCAAAGCATGGAAGGACCCTGGGGGAGGAGCCAGGTGGCGGGGAATGAATAGGCAGAGAAAAGTCAGGTGAATAGGTATGGAAGAATGACAGGCCATGGAAGCGTAGAGCTGGATGCTCTAAGGTGGAAGATGAAAAATGAAGTTGGAAAGATACCTGGGTCCCCATAGCAGAGGTCACATAGATCAATTTAAATGCTTTGGGTTTTCTCCTGCAGGCAGCCATTTTGAACCAGGTGGGTGGAACCAGGAGGTCTGGTCTTAGAGAGGCAGCTTGGGCAGAGGCAGAAGAGAGGCCGGCACACATAACCTTGTTGACCCCCTTGCACTTTGGAATCGCCCCCCCCGCCCACCTTTCTATGTAATCAGAACATCCCCTTTAGCTAGCCAATCATTTTTTATTATCATACTCAGAGACTGAACTTTCTCTTGGGATGCAGTAAATTCTGCCCACTGTTAAACATTGGTAAAATGGCATTACACACCTCAAATTTCAACCTTGTATCACCTCTGTCATTCCCTTTCTTCTGGGAAAAAGATTCAGTTAGTCATTTCCAGGTGAAGGAAGGGCCGATCAGAATGTTTAGTGAACAAGAGACAAGAATGACTCTTCCCTGTGTACAAACGCTTCACGCTCAGTTTGGGCAGCTTCCTATATTACAGTCTAGCAATTTTCCTCCCAAATGTAAGAGTATAATGAATGCATGATGCGTTTGGCTACAGCAATAAAACACAGTATGTTTAGGGTATTATTGCCTTCTGTCATAAAAAAAAATAAACAAAATAAAAACAAAAGCAAACTCAGGCATCTGAAAATATCCAGTCGGTTTCATCCTCACCAGGTAATTTTCCCAGGCACAGGCTCAGCTGAGATTTGCCACCATCCGTTACCTCCTTTTATGAGCACCGGGATTGCTTTATCGTTGCCGCGCTTGGCAAAATACTTCTCTTTTACAAGTAATCTAGATCCGTCAAGCTGTCTAGTTCTACTGCATCAGTCACCACTTTGTAGTTTATTTGGTGACAGTGACTGCCAATAAAATAATGCTGTAAAATATTCCAGTGTGAGGAGGCTAATTCAGTGAAGGTTAATAAAGCTGCGGTGATTCATCTTGCCACGTAGCATGCTTTCTCCACCGGGCCTCTCTTAGGTGGATGTGCACAATCGCACTGAGGTTAGCTGGAATTTATGCTGTATGTAAGGGTTTACCTAATTTATCTATTCACTTTCATTCAGACCTACATTTGAAATAAAGTATCTTGGTTTCTCCCCGGGATGATGGAATAGATCCAGGGATGAATTCTGAACAGGCTCGTGAACTTGGGTAATAAAACAGAGGCAGAGAGGCAAAGATGGCAGCCCTGGGGCCTGCTGTATTATTTCTTCTCTCTGAATCTATGCAGAGCAGAAGTGGTACCCGAGCCCTTGGAGAGAGTGTTTAAGCAGACTTTTTGAGAGCCCCGCTCATGAGTGTTTTAATGACCTCGGTTCAAGCCAAGAGCAATAAATGTCTCAGAAAGAGGCTGTTAATTGAAAAGACCAGTGATTTCAGAGGGTTTAATATCACTGTCAGACCAGGCTTGCTTTCTCTCCCTTTTAATTTAGCCTTCTGTTCTAATTTACAAACAGCTATGCAGATTGGAGCTTTAGAAGGCAGGAGCAGAAGTGGCAGATAGAATACAGCCGAGGAACGGTGGACTTGGGTTACAATGCTAGTCTGGGCTCTGCCCTTATTTTCCTCATCTGTAAATTCTAGAGTGCCTTTTATCATACTTATAATGTTACTGTAAAGATTTTTTACCTAATTGATGATGGAGTGCACTTTATAGCATGCATAAAATTAATATAAAGTGAATAGGTAAAGAGAGAAGAAATAGATGTAACAATATTTTTAATACAAATGTTATAATATAGTACATTTAGTTTCACTGGTTTGTGGCACAAATATATTTGGATCACTTTTGTTATTTTAGTTAATTACTTGAGCTCCCACTGGTTCCATTAAGAAATAATCCTATGCTTGAAACTCTCCTACCTCTCCAATTCTTAAATGTTACTTAAACCTTAGTTGTTAATTCAGCCTAATGGGGTAGATGCAGGGTCTAGAGCAGGGGTGGGGAACGTCCAGCCAGCGGGCCGTATAAGGCCCACAAAATCATTTCGTCTGGCCCTGCCAAGGCAACCACAGGCGGGACTCGAAATTCAATAAATCTAGGAGCTTTTTTCTTAGCAACATACATTTATATTAAGTGAATTATATTAACTGAATGATGTTATAAATATCCAAATGGCCCTTGGCAGAAAAAGGTTCCCCACCCCTGATAGAGAACGGGAGAGTTTGAGTGGATCTACTCCTGCTGTGGGTTCTGCTGCTATAGCAACATGGGGTCATTGCTGAAAATGCATCTTGCACAGCCCAGCAAATGGCCAGCCAATAATGCCTTACTCACGCAGATCCTTGTATGAGCTGCCATAGTGTCTATCCTTGGACTACCACAGTTACAGATCTGAGAGCAGATCTACACCAATAGGCAAAGCCACTGTTTGCATGCGCACCATGAAAATGACTCTGACCAAATGAACTTTCAGCTGCTGCTTACACTGTGTTCCCAGGCACTCAGGGCTATACCTGAGGCCAGAGCAGCTCATCTAATGCTGATACCACCTCTGCCTGCGCGGGGCCCTTTCTTGATGAGAACCATTGAAGAGACTCCAGTTTTATGATCCCGTCCCCTACCAACCGTTTCTCAGCCCCTTATGTAAACGTGCCACTAACTCTCTAGCATTTTCTCTGGCTGCCAAATTTGTAGATCGGAGGATCAGCCTTTGCCAGGTGCAATGGTCCTGTTCTCTTTCCCTTCATGGAGGTGGGTGATTGCTCACTTTACATTTGCCTAATCAGATACTGCTAGGCAAGTGTTCTTGGATAAATCAAAGGTGCACAATGAGAAGACTTCTCTGGAGATGGTCTTAATTCAGCGAAAGAAATTTCTAAGTTATGTCTCATGAAACCATAGCTACAGAAATACATTTTTTTTTTGCTGTTTTTATTCTCAAGTTACTCATGAGTATCCCACCTATGCTTTAAACTCTGGTTTCAAAATCACCTTTCTCTTTAGATTTCTTTAGAAAAGTAGATTTCTTTCTTACCATCTACCCTTAAACTCAATGCTGGAGCATGGTATATTAGTATATCTACAAAAATTGGGGGAAACAAGTTGGGTATTAATGAATATACACAGATGGAGTTAAGTGTTATTTACTGGTTATGTTTCCTGAGCTAGCTGTGTACAGCTTATGCAAGAGGAATTCTTCATCCCTTGTTCTCATGGGGTTGGATTTCAAGCCTGGCCACATCCTGCCCATGTTGCCTTGAGGAAAATATTTTACCTAATCAAGCTTATTTGTAGTCACTAAGTACACTTTTCACTGTTTTTGTTTCAAATGTTTCTTAAGTCTCTCCTTTTATTCCCACTCTCAGTTCCACTCTAAAGGTTTAGGTCTTCATCATCTCTTGTCTGAATGACTACTATGCTCTACTAAATGTATTTCTTCTCTCCAGTCTTGCTCCTCTTAAGCCCATGCTCCATACTGCAGTGAATGGTCAATTTAAAGTTCTAACCTCATGTATTCTCTTTCTCTTTTCAGTGGTTCCCCATCGTCCTCAGACAAAGCCAAGTTTCTTAACATGGCTTATTCTATTTACCAGCCCAGCCCTTTCTCCTATTTTGTTCTCTTCATTCATTGTAAAGTTTCCCCTTGTTTTTAAAAATTTCTCCCAGATGCTATGTCCTTTTTTGACTCCTTTTTTTTCTGATCTGAAATTTTCCCTGGACGTCTCCTTTCCCTTTCCTTTGCTTGATTAACTCCTACTTACTGTTTAAGATTCAGCTCAGTTATCTGCCCCTTTTGAATTCCCATAGTATTGTTGGCCTATTTTCTACCAATGCATCGATTTATTGTTTTATCACTATCTATGTGTCTCTGGCAGTATAGAATGAATGATTCGAGGGTACAGTTTCTCCTTTCAAACTTTTCTCTTCAGGGGTTAGCATAGGAGAAGCTCAATAATTACCTGTTGAGGAAATGAATCTGCAATATGGAAGCCATAGCATTTACTTCAAAGATTCATGGTGCAACTTAAATGAAATTCACTATGTTGAAGTGACTAGATTCACCTTTATTACATAGTAGGCATTCAGTATATGTTTTATTTCTGTCCACTTACATTGAGTTACATGAGGTATATGAAGTTCATGAAGGAAAATTTGCAAGTGAAATCCTACTTACTATCTGTATTTCTTCTAAACTGTGCTAGACATTTTGACTACTGGTCCTCAAACTTACCTATGGAAAGATTTTTAAAAAACATTGCCCAAAGTGACATAGCAGGATGGTTATTGTATGGAAATACAGTAAACCCTATATTGATGGCCTTGGGATCCTCTCTCTCTTGTAACTGATCTTACCATCATTTCTATGTTCCACACCCCAGACTGCTGTGTTCTGACATAGGAGATGGAGCATGTCTCAGGCCTGCTGCATGGCTCTAAGAGTTATTCTGTGGAGCCCAAGGTGGGATGATGCTGGAAGCCAATTCACCTGGGAATGGCTGATGGCATTTCCCAAAACCTGAAAGGGATGCATAAATTGATTGCTTGCTGCCAGACAGCTCAGGGCATCTTAATCTACATATTTTTGCCTCCTACTAGGCAAACACCTGAACAGCCGTAGGCAAATTCTTCCAATCTGACAATGGACTCTGTAAATGAAACCTGACCCTATTATGTGTATATCTTTGCCTCACCTCAGGACAATTTGTGTTAATAAAAAGCATGGGGTCTTGAGAGGTGGAGATCTTAGTTTCTTCAGCTAGGCTCCTCTGACCCCCAAATGCCTTTCAAAATTATGCTTCCTCTCTGGACTCTTTATTAAGTTACACACAGCCCTTCTCCAGATTGCTGAACCCTTCTAGATGCTGGAACAAGAACCCTGGCAGGATGAGCCTGGTAGCTCAAACTAGCCCGTGGGGAAACAGTGGGAACTTGAGATAGTGAAAGCGCTTGTTTATCTGAGTTAGGTTTGTAGTGTTCCTTCTCTTATTTCAACTGTCCTTTCTTTTAAGACACAGAAATGATTTGTACCCTTCTGTCTCAGAGCATGAAGTCTACCATTTACTAGCTATATAACTTTTGTAAGACCTTTAACTTCCATAAGCTTCAATTTCTCATCTCTATACATTGGATAATTATGCCCTTATTACCTACTGTATATTTATTGTATATTAAAGCCCTTTTTCCAAGCACCCGAACAGCCGTAGGCAAATTCTTCCAATCTGACAATGGACTCTGTAAATGAAACCTGACCCTATTATGTGTATATCTTTGCCTCACCTCAGGACAATTTGTGTTAATAAAAAGCATGGGGAGCGGGTGGAGATCTTAGTTTCTTCAGCTAGGCTCCTCTGACCCCCAAATGCCTTTCAAAATTATGCTTCCTCTCTGGACTCTTTATTAAGTTACACACAGCCCTTCTCCAGATTGCTGAACCCTTCTAGATGCTGGAACAAGAACCCTGGCAGGATGAGCCCGGTAGCTCAAACTAGCCAGTGGGGAAACAGTGGGAACTTGAGATAGTGGAAGCGCTTGTTTATCTGAGTTAGGTTTGTAGTGTTCCTTCTCTTATTTCAACTGTCCTTTCTTTTAAGACACAGAAATGATTTGTACCCTTCTGTCTCAGAGCATGAAGTCTACCATTTACTAGCTATATAACTTTTGTAAGACCTTTAACTTCCATAAGCTTCAATTTCTCATCTCTATACATTGGATAATTATGCCCTTATTACCTACTGTATATTTATTGTATATTAAAGCCCTTTTTAAACTACAAGGCACAATGAACAGGTAAGGGGCTATTATTTAGTTATTCCTTTAAAGAAATTCCTTCCTCTCACAATAATTTAATGATTTTTAGAATATGAGTTAGACCATGGACTGCCTGACTTTCATTAATTCTATAAGTGGGCATATAGAGCATGATAACAAATGGTAAATAATCACAAAAATATTGTCTCAGTAGGTGGTAAATTTGCCCAAAAGTGGCTTTTGTATAGTCAACTGTTGCCTTTTATCTAAATGTCTCATGTTTGCAGAAATATTACATATGACACAACATAAAAGTCGTTCTGTCCCCATCACACTAACATCGTCACCTTTTTATTTATTTTTAATAAATTTTTAAAAAATATATTTTTATTGATTTCAGAAAGGAAGGGAGAGGGAGAGAGAGATAGAAACATCAATGATGAGAGAGAATCATTGATTGGTTTCTTCCTGCATGCCCCCTGCTGGGCAATCGAGCACGCAACCTGGGCATGTGCCCTTGACCAGAATCAAACCTGGGACCTTTCAGTCCGCAGGCCTATGCTCTATTCACTGAGCCAAACCAGCTAGGGCTCGCCACCTTTTTAAAGAATTTAAAATTAAAACCCCAAGATACCATCAATCAAACAGCAAACAAAGGATGTTTTCACTTCCTTGAGAATGACTGCAGCAAGCAGCAAGTAACCAGTCAATTCTTTCAGCAAGAATTATGTTCCGGGCAGCATAAAAACTTATAGAAGCATGTGACTTAGGTTTCTGAAAAAGATTAGATATAGCTTTAATAGTAAAATGATTGGAGATGGTGTGGGGCTGAGGAAGAAGGGCTGAGGAACAGCTAGAACCTATAGCAAAAGATAGCTTTCATGTATCTGGAGTTACGAGCCACTGAACCTAATGCCAGTGTGTGCCCGAAGTGATGGCGTGTAGGTTTAAGTGTCATAGCGGCACTGATTTTATTAGCAGCAATGATGAGAATTGAAAGCCCTCAGATATCTCAGTCTTATTTCTTACATCCTTTCTATTTAAATACTGTTCCAACTTCCTGCTGTTTCTTCAAGATAAAAGTATTCCAAGAAAAACACTTTTATTTTTATTTTTTCTCTGTGAAAGGAAAAAGCAGGAAATGAGGGACAGGAAAAGGTAATATCTCTGAGGAGCAATTTTCCATCTTTCAAGTACTAACACCTTGTGTCTGTAACATCTCCTCAGGAATGGTGTTTGCTGCTGGTTCAGAGGAGGAGACAGTTTAGAGCAGTGAGTCTCAAATTTGAATGTGTACCAGGATGACCTGAAGGACTTGCTAAAATACAGGTGGCTGGACCCACCCCCAGAGTTTCTGATATGGAGCCTTAGAATAAGCATTTTAAACAAGTTCCCAGGTGATGCGGATGCTCCAACTTTTAGAACCACTGGTTTAGAATCCACTGGGCAAACCACAAGCTTTCTTTGGGGGAAAGATCAATATCAGTATGAGTGGTCTTATCATGGCTTATCTTAGGAATAATTTCAATTATATAGAGAGGACTTTGGAAGAGTGAATAGTAACTCTTTGGTTAAATAAAAATCTTATGAAAACAGGAAGCAATTGATAGGTGGTAGCAGTGAATAGAGCTCTTCAATTCATGCTCCAAGAGGCTGTTTGCTCTATCCATATCTGTTTTCATCT